>NC_140997.1:117547289-117947289 GCF_052327205.1 Somniosus microcephalus | reverse complement strand
GAGAGAGTGACTGGGGGGAAGAGAGAGAGCGACTGGGAGGAAGAGAGAGAGCGACTGGGAGGAAGAGAGAGAGCGACTGGGGGGAAGAGAGAGAGCGACTGGGGGGAAGAGCGAGAGCGACTGGGGGGAAGAGAGAGAGCGACTGGGGGGAAGAGAGAGTGCGACTGGGGGGAAGAGAGAGTGCGACTGGGGGGAAGAGAGAGAGCGACTAGGGGGAAGAGAGAGCGCGACTGGGGGGCAGAGAGAGAACGACTGGGGGGAAGAGAGAGAGCGACGGGGGGAAGAGAGAGAGCGACTGCGGGGAAGAGAGAGAGCGACTGGGGAAGAGAGAGAGCGACTGGGGGGAAGAGAGAGAGCGACGGGGGGAAGAGAGAGAGCGACTGGGGGGAAGAGAGAGAGCGACTGGGGGGAAGAGAGAGAGCGACTGGGGGGAAGAGAGAGAGCGACTGGGGGAAGAGAGAGAGCGACTGGGAGGGGGGAGGGGGAGGTGGAGGGAGGGAGGGGGAGGAGGGGGGGAGGGGGAGGGAGGAGGGTGGGAGGGGGGGAGAGAAGGGGGAGGGGGGAGAGAAGGTGGGGAGGGGGGGCGAGAAGGTGGGGAGGGGGGAGAGCGGGGGAGGAGAGAGAGACACAGAGGGAAGGAGAGAGAGAGGGCGAGTGGCCTGCGGGTGCAAATGGAGCTAAGCCCCGGGAACAGGCGTGAGCCAGCTTGAGGCTGTGAGAGACGGCCAGGCCCGGTTGCCGGGGTAACCCTTCTCCCCCCTGCCGAGCCCCGGCCGCCCCGCCCCGCACTCTTGAGCCCCGGCCGCCCCGCCCCGCACTCCCGAGCCCCACCCCCCCCGCTCTACCGAGAGCCCCGCCCTCCCGCCCAAACCGGCTTCAAGACCGCCAAGTGGGGAAGAGAGAGAGACGCCGCATCTTACCTGCTGGCTTCCCGCGCTCTGTGCCTCGTGTTGTGTCGGTGCCTTTCTACCTAGACACAATTTAGGACTCAGAACTCAGAGATTCAATCATGAAGTGCTTTATTGGAAGGAAAGGAAGTTCTGGAAAGTTCCGAACAAAGAGAGCTAAACTTAACCGAGAACACCCAACCATTTATCTCCTGTGACAGCGCCACCACAGGTGGGAGGAGAACACACAATAGAACACACAATACATAACACCTCAGACTTCTGTGTGTCGCCTGCTGCGCGCGCACCCTGTGCCTGTCCCGTGTCCCTCGCGGCCGACGCCGTTGCTCCGGGTAATGTGATGGGGGAGACTGAGGGGGGTGGTGACGGGGGGCTGGGCAGGAGAGGGCCAGGCTTTTTGAGGCCTTACAAAAACGGGGAAAGGTAGGAAAAAGAATCAGGTTAGAGAAAATATTTACAAATGAATTAACGTTTTTTTTAAAACAATTTAATAAAAGCAATTTTTTTTTGCTGGAAATGTAGATTTGAAAAGAATAATACAATACAATACAAATCGCTTTATTGGCATGATAAGGTACATCTTATGTTGCCAAAGCATCAAAATACATTTATGGTTGAACACATAAACGCGGTTCCATTCATACAGTGTATAAACAGGTATAAACAGTGTATAAACACGCAGAATGTGGGAAAAAGAAATGAACAGTTTGGAATCAAGATGGCGGCCACGCACCTCGGTTCAGAAGGATATGGCCCACCCACACACGCACCAATTGGTCAACCGTCATGTCACTGAAGAGTAGGATTGGTCAATCGTCCTGTCACTCGACTCTAGGAGGGCCCGCTCGCACGCGCGACGAACCCGCCCCCGCGACGCAGCGATTGGTCGATCGTTGGGTCGCTCGACTGTACGATTGGTCGACCTCGACGTCACTTGATGCTAATGAGCAGATAATGAGCGGAATTTTGAATAATGAGCGGATAATGAGCGGAATTTTGAATAATGAGCGGATAATGAGCGGAATTTTGAACATTTTTTGGATACCGCGGGCGCAATTTTTGTCCAACCGAAAAGTAAATATGCTTACGAACATTCCGGAATCGTAAGCTTTCTTTTGATGTAATGCACGTGTAGGTACGCTCTATAACTTGAGAGTGTATAGCGGACAGACTGACAGACAGAAGGACAGAAATACCGCTTTTATATATAGATAGATAGATAGAAGGATATAGAATAGATATATAGATGTAATTATCTGAAGAGGTAGCATCTGGGCAAATGGGATGTGTGGGTGTACGTCTGTCCGTATGTGGATGTGCGTGTGGGGGTGTGTGCAGGTGTGCATGTGTGTATGTGTTTGTGGGTGTGTGTGTGCCCCTGTGCATGTGTAGGTGTTCATGTGTGTGTGCGTGTTTGTGGGTGGTGCTTGTGTGGGTGTGTGGGTGGGTGTGTGTGTGTGGGTGGGTGTGTGTGGGTGGGTGTGTGTGTGGGTGGGTGGGTGTGGGTGGGTGTGTGGGTGGGTGTGTGTGTGGGTGGGTGGGTGTGGGTGGGTAGGTGTGTGTGGGTGGGTGGGTGTGGGTGGGTGTGTGGGTGGGTGGGTGTGTGTGCTTGGGTGTGTGTGGGTGTGGGTGTGTGGGTGTGTGTGGGTGGGTGTGTGTGTGTGGGTGTGTGTGTGTGGGTGGGTGTGGGTGGGTATGCAGGTGGGTGTGCGTGTGTGTGTGGGTGGGTGTGGGTGGGTGGGTGTGGATATGTGTGTGCGTATGTGTGGGTGGGTGTGTGAGTTTGCATGTATGTGTGGGTGTGTCTGCGGATGTGTGTGTGGGTGTGTGTGGGCATGTGTGTGTGCGTGTGTGTGTGCGTGTGGGTGTGGGTGGGTGTGTGGGTGGGTGTGCGTGTGTGTGTGGGTGGGTGTGTAGGTGTGTGGGTGGGTGTGTGTGTGTGGGTGTGTGTGTGTGTGGGTGGGTGTGTGTAGGTGTGTGTGGGTGTGTGTGTGTGTGGGTGTGTGTGGGTGGGTGTGTGTGGGTGGGTGTGTGTGGGTGTGGTTGGGTTGGTGGGTGTGGGTGGGTGTGGTTGGGTTGGTGTGGGTGGGTGTGTGTGTGTGTGTGTGGGTGTGTGTTGTTGGATGTGGGTGTGTCTGTCTATGTGTGTGGATGTGTGGGTGGATGTGTGAGTGTGGGTGGGTGTGTCTGGGTGTGTGTGAGTGGGTGTGGGTGTGTGTGGGTGTGTGTTGTTGGATGTGGGTGTGTGTGGGTATGTGTGGGTGTTCGTGTGTGCATGTGTGGGTGTTCGTGTGTGCGTGCATGGGTGTTCGTGTGTGCATGTGTGGGTGTTCGTGTGTGCGTGCATGGGTGTTCGTGTGTGCATGTGTGGGTGTTCGTGTGTGCGTGCGTGGGTGTTCGTGTGTGCGTGCATGGGTGTTCGTGTGTGCGTGCGTGTGGTTGTGAATCTGTCAGCTAGAGTTATCGAGAATTTGTGAGTGAGATCATTACCCTTAAAATGTCATTAACTGTTAAATGTAGAGCCACTAAGGGACTCCGATCAAATGTATATAATTCCCTCTAACAGTGTGTTAACTACAGCCTGAGTCTGTATCTTTGTATATACTGTTTGCATGTACAGAGCGCGGTCCCTTTAAGAGCGTGGGCAAACGCGATGACGTCACGCCATTCATCACGTGATCCCCATCGGCGGGAAAAACGTGATGATGTCATGACGCCAGCCACGGGACCGCCCAAGCAGTCCTCGTGGAGCCTCCGAACTGACTAGACCTGTTTTCGTCGTTCTCGTGCATTGGTTTGTTAAACTCAGTTTGTTTTATATTAAACATCGTTTGCTGATCGCCTGAGTCCACCTGAGTCTCTTAATAGGAGCTAGACATTCCTACATTGGTGGCCCCGACTTTTGCGAACGGTTTTCGCAGAAAGAACGAAGCATGGAAACAAACGCCATAGCATTGAAGCTACCGCAATTCTGGGAGCAACAAGCGACCTCGTGGTTCGTCCAGACCGAAGCCCAGTTTGCCCTATGGAACATCGTTGCGGATCAGACCCGTTACTTTTACGTGGTCTCCGCACTCGACAGCTCCACCGCCTCGCGGATCGTCAGCCTGCTTGAGAACCTCCCGGACGACCGCAAGTATGAAGCTATCAAGGCGCAGTTGTTACAAGTCTTCGGGCTCACGAAGGCGGAGTGTGCCCGCCGACCGCTCGCTATGCCTGGCCTCGGGGACTCCAAGCCATCTGAGCTCATGAGCCGAATGCTCACGCTCCTTGACTCCGAACCAGAATGCTCCCTCTTTCGGGAGCTCTTCCTCAGTCAGTTACCGGAGCCAGTACAAGCTGCCCTGGCCCGGTCCGAAGTCACAGACTGCGCACCGCTTGCTGCTGAAGCTGACAAGATATTCGCGGTGATGCAGCAGTACTGCACTGCCACGAGGCGCCCATCCCCCACAGACGCTGCCCCAGCTCCTCAACCTGAGGGTTTGTGCTTCTACCACGCCCGTTTTGGCGCGAAAGCAAGATGTTGCCGCCCTTCCTGCAGCTTCTCGCCCCCCATTAAAAACTACATCCACTCTGGCAAAAGAGGCCCGGCTTTAACGGGCGCCCCGCGGCTGCGATGGCAATCAGAAATGCTGGAAAGCTTCTTTTTATCACCGACTCCCTCTCTGGTCGACGTTTCCTCTGTGACACCGGGGCGCAGTGTAGCATCCTATCCGCGTCAAATCTTGATATACAGGCTGGGAGGCACAGCCTCTCCCTCGAGGCGGCTAATGGCAGGGCTATTCGGACCTTCGGCAGACGGCGGGTTCAGGTGTGTTTCGGCAGCCAGCGGTTTTGCTGGGAATTCATCATGGCCAAGGTCTCGCAAGCCATCCTCGGTGCGGATTTCTTGTGCGCCAACAGCCTCCTGGTTGATGTAAGGCACCGCCGTTTAATCAATGCGGCCACGTTCCACTTCATCCCTTGCCACTGAAGTAACGCCATGTCACACACCGTCTCCTGTACGTTCCCGTCTCCGGATGAGTTCGCTCGCCTGCTAGGAGATTTCCCAGGCCTGACCAGACCCACCTTCTCCTCCACAGCCACGAAACATGGTGTCAAACATCACATCACCACTACTGGCTCCCCGGTCTACGCACGGGCCCGGCGCCTCGAAGCTGGCAAGCTCGCGGCTGCGAAGGCGGAGTTCGCCACGATGGAACGGTTAGGGATTATTCGCCGGTCGAATAGTCCCTGGTCTTCGCCTCTACACATTGTCCCGAAACCTGGCGGCGGATGGCGGCCATGCAGCGACTACCGACGCCTAAATGACGCCACTACTCCTGATCGGTACCCGATCCCTCATAGCCAAGATTTCTCTGCCCATTTGGCAGGAAATACCATTTTTTTCCAAAGTCGACCTTGTCCGTGGCTACCACCAGGTCCCCGTGCACCCGCAAGACGTCCCGAAAACTGCAGTCATCACCCCATTCGGCCTTTTCGAATTTCTGCGGATGCTGTTTGGACTGAAGAATGCTGCACAGGCTTTCCAGCGCCTGATGGACTCCGTACTTCGGGACCTCAAGTTTATTTTCATCTACCTCGACGACGTCCTCATCGCCAGTTCCAACAAAGCGGAGCACATCTGCCATTTACGCACCCCCTTTAGACGCCTCAGCCAACACGGCCTGATCATCAACCCCGCCAAGTGTCAGTTCGGCCTGCAACAGATTGATTCCTTGGGCCATCGCATCACATCGGACGGCGCAATCCCTTTGCAAACGAAGGTGGAGGCAGTAACATCTTTTCCACGCCCGCAGACCATCAGGGCCCTGCAGGAGTTCCTCGGAATGGTAAATTTTTACCACCGTTTCGTGCCTAAGGCAGCTCTGCTCATGCAGCCCCTGTATGAGGCCCTCAAGGGCAAGTCTGGCAAGGATCCGGTAAGCTGGACGGTCGACATGGACCGGGCGTTCGTTGACACAAAAAGTGCCCTCGCCAACGCGACCATGCTGGCGCACCCGCTGCCAGGTGCCACCATCGCCCGCACCACCGACGCATCAGGCTACGCCATCGGCGCAGTGCAGGAACAGTGGGTAAATGGAACGTGACAACCGCTGCTGTTCTTCAGCCGTCAACTATGGCGAAACGAGCGGAAGTACAGCACTTTCGACCGGGAGTTGCTGGCTCTTTTTCTGGCCATCCGCCATTTCCGGTTCTTGCTGGAGGGATGTCCTTTCACTGCTTTTGTAGAACATAAGCCACTAACGTTTCCTATGGCCAAGACTGCCGAACCGCGGTCAGCCCAACAACAACGTCAGTTGACGTTTATCTCTGAGTTCACAACTGATATTCAGCACGTGGCCGGTAAAGGCAACCTGGTGGCGGATTGCCTCTCCCACGCGACCGTTCAGCCAGTCCAGCTCGGCATCGACTATGCCCTCATGGCTGCGGATCAAGCCTCGGATCCAGAGGTGCAAGCTTACCGAACCAGCCTCTCTAGCCTCCAAGCGGCCGACGTCAAATTCCACGCCACAGGCACCACGCTACTTTGTGACGTCTCCATAGGAGATCCTCGCCCTATCATGCCGGTCGCCTGGCGCCAGAAAGTGTTTGACGCCATACACGGGCTGTCACATCCGGGCATGAAGGCCTCGCAAAGGCTGATGTCGTCCAAGTTCGTTTGGCGGGGCATGCATATGGATGTCCGCGACTGGGCCAACACCTGCGTGGTCTGCCAAAAGGCCAAGGTGCAGCATCACGTCAAAGCTGCATTGGCCACCTTCGCTGTTCCGGAGCGACGGTTCGATCACATGAATGTGGACCTGGTGGGGCCACTTCCACCTTCTCATGGGTTTACACACATCCTTACGATGGTAGACCGCACCACTAGATGGCCAGAGGCAGTTCCCTTGTCATCCACCACTTCGGCAGACGTAGCCAGGGCATTCATCTCCTCTTGGGTCGCCCGTTTCGGGGTACCGGCGGACATCTCTTCTGATCGTGGACCGCAATTTTCCTCTGAGCTCTGGAACGCTGTGGCTCAGGGGCTCGGCATCAAGCTCCATCGCACCACAGCCTACCATCCACAGGCGAACGGCCTGTGTGAACGGTTTCACAGGTCGCTCAAAGCCGCACTGAGGGCCAGCCTCCAAGGCGCTGGGTGGGTGGACAGGCTACCATAGGTCCTGTTGGGTCTTCGCACGGCACCCAAGGAAGATCTTCGCTCGTCCTCAGCAGAGCTCGTCTATGGCCAACTGCTACGCGTACCAGGTGATTTTCTTTCGACTCCAACAGAGCCATGGTCCGCATCCAATCAACTCATCAGCCACCAGGAGGCAGCCAGGTGTTTTGCACCAGTACCAATGTCGCATCACGGCTTTCAGAACTCCCATGTCCCAGCAGAGCTGAAGAACGCCGAATATGTGTTCATCCACCACGATGCTCTTCGGGATCCGCTCAAAGCTCCTTACACTGGTCCTTTCCGCGTGCTAGAGCCGGGAGACAAAACTTTCTCGGTGGATATCGGAGGTAAACCGGACCACATTTCAGTTGACCGGTTGAAGCCGGCACACTTGGACCTTGACCGCCCGGTCGAGACCGCACAGCCGGCAAAACGTGGCCGACCGCCCACAGTCGCCGTGCCAGATCAAGCGCCACCACCCGCCAGCCCGCCCGCCGTCCAGCAGCTTCCACTCCAACTGTACAGAAGTCGCTCTGACAGGCTTGTCAGGCCTCCTCGCCGTTTCACTTTTTCTGTCAAAGACAATTCTGGGGGGGCGCATGTGGCGGAGCCACTAAGGGATTCCGATCAAATGTATATAATTCCCTTTAACATTGTGTTAACTACAGCCTGAGTCTGTATCTTTGTATATACTGTTTGCATGTACAGAGCGCGGTCCCTTTAAGAGCGCGGGCAAACGCGATGACGTCACGCCATTCATCACATGATCCCCCATTGGCGGGAAAAACGTGATGATGTCATGACGCCAGCCACGGGACCGCCCAAGCAGTCCTCGTGGAGTCTCCGAACTGACTAGACCTGTTTTCGTAGTTCTTGTGCATTGGTTTGTTAAACTCAGTTTGTTTTATATTAAACATCGTTTGTTGATCGCCTGAGTCGACCTCAGTCTCTTGATAGGAACTAGACATTCCTACATTGCTGTGTATAAGGTCATTTTACAGACATACGTACGTACATACGTACATACATACATACGAATTAGGAGCAGGAGTAGGCCACTCGGCCCTTCGAGCCTGCTCCGCCATTCAATAAGATCATGGCTGATCTGATTACTCCACATTCCCGCCTACCCCCGATAACTTTTCACCCCCTTGCTTACCAAGAATCTATCTACCTCTGCCTTAAAAATATTCAAAGACTCTGCTTCCACCGCCCTCTGAGGAAGAGAGTTCCAAAGACTCACGACCCTCTGTGAGAAAAAAATTCTCCTCATCTCTGTCTTAAATGGGCGACCCCTTATTTTTAAACAGTGACCCCATGTTCTAGATTCTCCCACAAGAGGAAACATCCTCTCCACATCCACCCTGTCCAGACCCCTCAGGATCTTATATGTTTCAATCAAGTCACCTCTTACTCTTCTAAACTCCAGCGGATACAAGCCTAGCCTGTCCAACCTTTCCTCAATAGACAACCCACCCATCCCAGGTATTAGTCTGGTAAACCTTCTCTGAACTGCTTCCAACGCATTTGCATCCTTCCTTAAATAAGGAGACCAATACTGTACACAGTACTCCAGATGTGGTCTCACCAATGCCCTGTATAACTGAAGCATAACCTCCCTACTTTTGTATTCAATTCCCCTCGCAATAAACGATAAGATTCTATTAGCTTTCCTAATTACTTGCTGTACCTGCATACTAACCTTTTGTGATTTTAATGCATCATGGTTGTTTCTGTGTTGCAGGAGTATTTGGATGTTTTGGGCCGACCCATGGTGATGGCAGGGAAAAAAGCCAAAAAGGTTCAATGGACCAATGTCTATCAGGATGCTTTGGTAAGACTACTTTGGAATGGGATGTAAGCAAAGTGTCCATATGGAATCTTCCTCTCCTTTGGAATGGTACACAGGGGTGAAATTGGTCTTGAAGGGTAGCACCAAACGGGCAATAGCGAATCAGCAGCCCGTTTTACACCCTGCTCGAATTCCTTTTCCATTGAAGTGCATCACTCCCTCAGTACTACACTGTCAGTGCAGAGTACGTGTCCAAGCCTAGGACAGGGACTTGAAGTCGCAACGTCCAACCAGCTGAGCCAAGCTGACACTCGACACAAGTATCATTAAATTAATTGAAATACCAAATTCAGCCCAGTCAATGATGAGAGGCAGGACTTCCCTCACGTTCAAAAGCAGACTAATTACATGCACCAAGACAACTGAAGGTAGCTGTGAGTGCGGTACTGTGGGACTGTCGTTGTCATTTTCCTGCAGCAAAATGCACAGTAGCCTGTGCACGAGCATCAAACGTGGCAGCAGAGGTAGGCGGCCAGACTGGCACTGTGTTAAATGTGGCAGCCGGTACCTGGTGAAGATTGGCACAGGGCCAGACATGGCAGATTTTACCTGTCACGCAAACTGGCACAGCACCAAGGGAGTACAGATATCTGCTCTGGTTCTTGGTCATTGGTCTCACAGACTTCTGTTCTTATTTAAGGAGTGTAATGACACGTGCGGCTGAGCACCTGGAATGCATGAGGAGTTTAACATGTTTCTTCATTTAAATTGTTTCTAAACATGCTTCATTTCTATAACAAAGGATGATTGCTTGCATTAAATGACAGACAATTTCTCCGACTGGAACAGATGTTAGAACGTGGATGGTCACAGTTGCATTGTATTAAAATGTATGTATTTTCTGGTAAAGTTTTGTTCAGATCACTGTGAGATTTTCTGTACTTGGAATAAGTGGAGACAATTTCGAGTTGATGAGTAGAAAGGGCATTTCAACTCCCCAGTGACGTTGAGGGTGACAGCACTGTGTAGTGCCAAGCCAGCCAGCCAGTTCAGGAGGGCCCTGCTTCATCCATTGTCTGTACTGAGTTAGCTGATCCCATCCGAGGTGCCCTGGGCTGGCAAGGGGGTAAATCAGCCAGGGTTCCCGCTTGTGACCCCCTGCTGGAGATTAAGCGTGTCTGGACATCAGGCTCAGCTGTGATACCTTTCATGGTTGAATACCCTATTGACCCTATCCAGGTTCACACATGAGGAGTGATGACTTGGTTGAGGTGGTGGGTGAACCCTTAAATAAGATATTTCCCTCCCTCTGTCTCTGCTGAAGGTTCTGACTCTTGCTGGGCCACAGCTCCAGAGTGCCCGCCGCCCTACACCAGCATCTATAGAGGTAGCAAAACCTACAGGTAAAAGAGACAGGGAGGGAAGAGCTCGTCTGAATATGTGTCAGCGTCTGAATATGTGACTGCAGTCAAAGAGTTGTAAGTAAAGTGAGTTATGGGGACATGAGTTCAAGGCATAAACCTGGCTCTTGAGATGGATCAGCACTTAACACGGCCTGTTAGTGAGAATAGGAAAGGTCGCAGTGCAGGGATAAATGCTCAAAATACTGTGAAATGTAACATGGCTGGTTTGATTTGCTATTCCTAGAGCCTTGAGCTGGTGATTACAGGGACGATGCCAGTTTTCAACATCACCGTGGACAATGGCCAGCAGGTACGTGGTTAGGTTGTGTGTGCCATGTTGTGCCAGTCATTCAGGATTAAAGAGCCCACACAAATAGAGCAGAGAGGAGGAAATGGCAGAATTACCCCCCATTTCCTACTAATTTCCTTCTCACCGTAGAACACTTTACCCCATGCTGCTGTCTAGTCTTGGCACAAAACTACATTTCAGCATTCAATTGGGGGTTCTACTGACTCCAAGATAGCTCCTCTGTAGAACTCCTCTGTACTGTTCCGATGGGGCTCCTCTCCAGCATTTGGACAGGACCCCTCTCCGATGTTCAGTGAAGCTGCTGTTAATTGTTCTTGCCACGTCTGACAATGTCGCCCAGCCTCCCACTTGGCTCCAGGTAACACTGCAAGCCAACATCGGTCTTAGTAGCACAAGAGTGAAGAGCTTCCCAGTGCTCTGTGCTCAGTACTGGCAAGCAGTGCAGTTTTAGCTGGTTCAACTTCACCAAAACCTCTGCACCCACTTGGAGGTCCCTAATCCATAGCTCTTGCTCACCTGTGCCCCTCTCTGTCCTTGGGAAGTGGGGTGTGTCCCAATGGGCGTAGAGTACAGGTGCCATGTTGAGCAAAAACAAATGCTACCTGTGAGGGTTTCTGACTAGCTTGCTTTAGAGAAGGGTTTCCAACCATGTCAGAGACACAGGCTGATGAAAAAAATGCCTTGAAATGATACGCTTCTGTACCCTCAGTCTCTAGGACCTCAGTCACTTCAGCCATTCTAAATGGACCATTTCCTTTACAGAACCAGCTCATGCTTGGAGTGATGGGGATCGACGTCGCTCTCGATGACATCAAGAGACTCACCCCTCGCTACAACGTACGTACAAAATGAACATTACACATACACGATTGCTGACATGGATGTTGTGGAATGGGCTTTCAATAATATTTTGGAGACCGCTACAGGCCCATCTGACTCAATGCTCCAACAGATATATGGAGGGAAATCCGGAAGGCATCTTATTGGATGATCACGGGCCCCTGCCTATGACTTTCCGTCCATTTAAAGTGGTCTTCTTCTTCTTCTTAGGTAGTCCCTCGGAACCGAGGATGACTTGCTTCCACATTAAAAATGAGCTCGCAGATGACTGATGAGTCCAATGCGGGACCTACAGACTCTGTCACAGGTGGGGCAGACGGTGGTTGAAGGGGCGGGTGAGTGGGGTGCTTGGGTTGACGTGCGCTCCTTGCGCTGCTTGCGCTTGGCTTGCGCTTGCTCCCGGCGAAGAGACTTGAGGTGTTCGGCGCCTTTCCGGATGCTTCTCCTCCACATTGTGCGGTCTTGGGCCAGGGATTCCCAGGTGTCAGTGGGGATGTTGCACTTTTTCAAGGAGGCTTTGAAGGTGCCCTTGAAGTGTTTCCTCTGCCCACCTGGGGCTCTCTTGCCGTGCCGGAGCTCCAAGTAGAGCACTTGATTTGGGAGTCTCGTATCGGGCATGGCCCGGCCATTGGAGCTGATCGAACATGGTCAAAGCTTCGATGCTGGGGATGTTGGCCTGCGTGAGAACACTGACGTTGGTGCTCCTGTCCTGCCAATGGATTTGTAAGATCTTGCGGAGGCAGCGTTGGTGGTACCTCTCCAGTGCTTTGAGGCGCCTGCTGTACATGGTCCATGTCTCTGAGGCATACAGGAGGGCGGGTATCACTTGCTGCTTGGTGCCAGGTTTGAGGTCCTGGTCTTCAAACACTCTGTTCCTCAGGCGACTGAAGGCTGCACTGGCACACTGAAGGCGGTGTTGGACTTCGTCATCAACGTCTGCCCTTGTTGGCAGTAGGCTCCCGAGGTATGGAAAGTGGTCCACCTTGTCCAAGGCCTTGTCGTGGATTTTGATAATCGGAGGGCAGTACTGTGTAGTGGGGCAGGTTGGTAGAGGACCTTTGTCTTACGGATGTTTAGTGTAAGGCCCGTGCTCTCGTACGCTTCGGTGAAGGTGCTGACGATGGTTTGGAGTGGTGGATCGGTAATTGCAGGCAGTACCAAGTTCAGCCGCACCCAGTGCTGCGGGGATGGAAAATAACGTCTGTCCATCACAGTTGGGCCTATTTCCAACACATGTCCAGGGTTAGACAGCAGTTTCCACAGCAGTCTGAGTGTCCCAGGAACCAGAACCTGTGTCCTTATTCATGCCAAGTGTGGATTAGGGTTCCACAGTGTTAATAATCAACCCTTGATATCACTCACTAGGGAAGGCCCACCTTGGACTCCTGTCAATTTTGAAGCCGAAGAATATCACAGGGCCTGATTTCCTCATTTCAGCTAAAATTGCTTGCTCAAATGTTATTTACAGGCAAAATAATATATAAAAGGAGAAAGACACGGTAAGATAGAAAAGCACAATATCAGACCCATGCAAAGTTCGAAGGGGCCGAACCCTCGCAGATTTTCTCCCTCCCGTCAGTTATAACCTCTCCGGGAGAGCCTCAGAAACCCTGGAAAAATGGGCGTGAATGTAAATTCACCACCAAACTGCTCCAGGACACGAGAAGGCTACCTCCGACCAATGCCCACGTCTCCCACCCCTCATCATCCTTCAACTCCACTTGCTTCTGCATCCGCCCCAGAAAAAACTCACCCACATTTTCAAACTGCCAAGCCTCAGGCCCTCCCACCATCCGCCATGACAGCTCTGCAGGTGCTGATTTGCTCAAACAACCCCTCAGCTCGACTTTCAATGCCCTGTTCCCCAGCAAAGTCGGTCGTACCACTAGAATCTCACTGTAGCTCTGTAGGTCGGATAAAAGAGGCGATTAGATCAATCATACTAAACTATACACTGGATCAAACAAGATCTTTCATATCTAAGGGGGCAGTGCTCTTAATTAAATCAGTATGATTTGGATAGGTTGGGTGATTGGGCAGATGCATGGCAGATGCAGTATAATGTGGATAAATACGAGGTTGTTGTGTATGTACCTTTAAGGGAATAACTGGTGTCAGACTGCAGTACCGGCAGTGACCACCCCTGTATAAAAGGCCCTAGCAGGCTTCTGTAGTTTCAGTTTCCAGGTTGTCTCCATTCAGTAAAGACTTGTCATAATCAACTCCTGCAGTCCGTGTCTCAATTACACACGGACATAATACTGGCGACGAGTAAGAAACAAACTTACCTGCAACTCGGCAGCACCTCAGACGACGTTATTGAAGGTCGAAGCCAGAAGAAAGAAAAAAAAAATAATCCAAAGAAACTCGAGAAACGGGCATCGACTGTGGGCAACCGCCCTCCAAATCATCGAATTGAAAAGTGCAGGAGAGACTGTCGAGAGCCAGGCTTGTTCTCCAGTCTGTGGTTTCCCAGCTAATCGGGCTGGTGGCAGGTAGTGCACTGATCCTTCCTGGGCTGCGGCGGGCTAGAGCTCAATCGGGTGGCTCTGCAACGGGGCCGGGCAGCGAGTCGGGAAGCAAAGAGAGAGAGAGAGGGTGGAGCACACAGGGCGCGGCCAGTGCTTCGCAGCCGGGCAGCGTTCGGACCTAAGAAGAGGGAGGGAAGTGTCCCAGAGGGTCCGCTCCACGACGGGAACGGTTCTTCAATTAACGGAGCAAATATTGAAGCGCGATAGAAAAATAAAAATACCGCGGAGAGCGGCGTTGGCAGCAGCGATCGGGGAGGCGCGAAGACCATAGGGCGTCGCCATTACAGGATAGTAAAATAAATATAATCGCCAGCAACAGCATTGGCAGTAGCGGCAGCGGCGGGAAAGCGCGGGAGGCGCCATCTTAACTTGGCGGGGAAGAAGGAAAAGCGCGGGAGGCGCCATTTTGATCCATCAGGGACGAAGGCAAAGCGTGGGAGGTGCCATCTTAGATTTTCAAGATGCCAAAGACTGGCGATATCACTGCCTTCGATAATGCAACAGAAGACTGGACCACGTATGCGGAAAGAGTCGAGGTATATTGCGAGGCAAACGAAATAGCCGATGAGAAAAAGGCATCGGTGTTGCTAAATTTAATGGGCGCAAGAACGTACGGCCTATTGCGGGACCTGATTACTCCAGCCAAACCGAAGGCGAAGAGTTTTAACGAAATTGTTGCTATCCTACAGGAACACCTAAATCCTACACCGCTGCTGATAGCAGAAAGATTTCAATTCCACAGGAGAAATCAGCTTAAAAATGAGAGCAATGCTGATTACCTTACAGAACTACGCAAGCTATCAAAGCACTGCCAGTTCGGAGCAGGACTGGCAGCTACCTTATGGGACAAATTTGTCTGTGGACTCCTGAGTGAAGGAACCCAGAAGAGGTTACTTTCAGAGAAAGAGCTGACGCTAGATAAGGCTTTCAGCGTGGCAGTATCGTACGAAGCAGCAGCAAGGGGAGCTGCGGAAATACAACAAAAGCCACAGGAATACGGCACCCATGAAATGACACGGGGATTTGCAAAATGTTATCGCTGCGGCAGAACAAACCATGACCAGAAGGACTGCTGGTCCAAGGACAAAATATGCAGGCAATGCGGAAAGATGGGACACATTGCACGAGTTTGCAGGTCTGGGAAGAAGACCAATGACAACAAAAAGGCTACTAAGGAATCGTACAGGAAAGTACAAAAGATGACGGACAGTAGTTCCGAAGACCAGATGAGCGATAGTGAATCTGGGAACAAGAGACTAAGCTGTCTCAAACTTCACAACGTAATCGCAAAAGAGGATCACCGAACCATTTGGGTCACCCTCACGATAGCAGGGTCCCAAGTCAAAATGGAATTGGATACAGGATCAGCTCTAACCGTCATGAATCGACGAGACTACGAGCGGCTATTCTCACACATACCCTTGAGAGAGACATCCATTGTCTTGAGGATGTATACGGGGCAAAAAGTATACCCCAGAGGAAAAATAAGGGTGCCTGTCGAATACAACGGCAAGAAAATACGGAAATTGTATCTCTACATTCTGCAAGATGGTGGACCACCATTATTGGGACGTGAATGGATCAGAAAGATAAGTTTAGACTGGCACTCCATTCAGGCACTGACGGTGGCTGGTAAAAAGGATGACGACGTCACTCCTGGACGATCGTCAACAATCTTAGCTGACGCCAAAGAGGTATTTCAACAAGAACTGGGCACTCTTAAAGGCGTAACCGCCTCGATAAAAATAGAGGAGAATGCAATTCCCAAGTTTTTCAAAGCAAGACCGGTACCATATGCAATTCGCCCAGCCGTCGAGGCAGAGCTGGAGAATCTGGAGAATGCAGGCGTGTTATTTAAGGTAGACTGGAGCGAGTGGGCGACACCCATCGTTCCTGTCATGAAGAAAACGTTAAACAATAAGTCTGAGGAGCCAAGGAAGGTTCGCATCTGTGGGGACTTCAAGGTGACAGTGAACCCAGTCCTTCACACAGTACAATACCCTTTTCCAAGGATAGAAGATATCTTCGCCTCACTATCTGGAGGGAAGCGTTTTATAAAGATTGACCTAGCACAAGCATATTTGCAGATGGAGGTTGAAGAATCCTCTAGGAAGTATCTCACGATAAACACTCACAAAGGTCTTTACCAGTATAATCGACTGGTATTCGGAGTAGCATCAGCTCCGGCGATATGGCAAAGAGCGATGGAACAAGTCCTGCAAGGGATTCCGGGGACTCAGTGTTACTTGGACGACATCCTAGTGACAGGTGAAGATGACAGTTAACACCTTGCCTACCTAGAGCAGGTGCTCACTAGACTACGTGAACATGGGCTACGAGCCAATCGCCCCAAGTGCGAGTTTTTTAAGAAACAGATATCGTATTGTGGCCACGCGATTGATGAAGAGAGGTTGCATAAGTCCCCTGACAAAATTGAAGCGGTAGTTAAGGCTCCAGCGCCTGAAAATGTGTTGCAACTGAGGTCATTCCTCGGATTGGTGAATTACTACCATAAGTTTTTGCCGAATTTGTCCACAATTCTGCATCCAGTGAACGCAAACGGGAGTAGCTTGGAAATGGAGCAATGAATGTAAGCGGGCCTTTCAGAAGAGTAAGGACCTAATCACTTCAAGAGAAGTATTGGCTCACTACAACCCATCACTACCGATAAGACTGGCGTGTGATGCGTCTCCCTACGGCATTGGGGCGGTACTGTCACATAAATTCCTTGATGGTTCAGAGAGGCCGATAGCTTTTGCGTCACGCTCGTTAACTTCAGCTGAGCGTAACTACGCCCAGATTGACAGAGAGGCCCTCAGCCTGGTGTGGGGGGTGAAGAAGTTCAATCACTACCTGCACGGTCAGAAATTTACTCTACTAACTGATCATCAACCTCTCATCTCCATTTTCAACCCTCAGAAGGGCGTACCGATAATGACGGCACAATGGCTACAGAGGTGGTCCCTTTTCCTAGGGGCACACCAATATGACATCGAGTACAAAGGAACTAAACAGCATGGGAATGCTGATGGATTGTCACGCCTACCGTTGCCGACGGTGGAAGAAGAACTGGCAGTGGATCCAGTGGAGTTATTCCACTTGACTATAGTCGAATGTCTCCCTGTGACGAATGCAAACATAGAAGAGGAAACACGAAATGACCCGACACTCTCATGGGTCTATGATTTAATGGTGAAGGGATGGCCAGCACATGGCGAACCACTGCTGCCAGCATTCTCGCCGAGAAGAGAACAGCTGTCAGTGTGCAGAGGAACCTTGATGTGTGGATCCAGAGTAGTAATTCCACCCAAATTGAAGGATAGAGTGCTCAATGAGCTTCATGAGGGTCATCTGGGAGGGGTAAAAATGAAGAACTTAGCCAGAGCGTTTGTGTGGTGGCCGGGAATCGATAGAGAAATCGAAGAGATGACCAAGAGCTGTACAGGATGCCAGAAGGTCCAAAGCGCCCCACCACAAGCCCCTCTACATCCATGGGAGTGGCCCTCATCTCCATGGCAAAGGGTGCACATTGATTTTGCTGGTCCCTTTATGGACTCGATGTTTTTAATTGCGGTGGATGCACATTCAAAGTGGCCAGAGGTAATAAAAATGTCCTCAACCACCACAGAAAAAACTATCACAGTCTTACGAACCATATTCACCAGGAATGGGCTGCCTGAACAGATTTGCTCTGACAATGGGCCACTGTTTGTGTCTGAAGAGTTCCGGAGGTTCTTAAAGAACAATGGTGTTAAGCATTACACATTCGCCCCATATCATCCAGCCACTCCTGGATTGGCCGAGAGGTTTGTTCAAACATTCAAGAAGGCTATCAAGGCAATGTGTAATGAAGATATACCCCTACAACACAAGGTGGATAACTTCTTGTTTGCCTACCGGAATGCGACACATGCGGTTACCAACCAAACTCCAGCCATGATGTTCTTCAATCGAAGACTACGATGCCGCTTGGATTTGGTTAAGCCAAACATCAGAAGAGATGTGGAGAACAGGCAGTTTCAGAATATGAATGAAAGGCCAACCAGGAGTTTTAAGATAGGTCAACCAGTTTTGGCCCGGGACTACCGCACAGAGAAATGGCAGCCAGGAACGATCTGTACACGGCAAGGACCTCTAATGTATACCGTGGACGTTGGAGAGAGCATTGTAAGACGCCATGCTGACCAGATTCTAGAGTCACTGGAAAACGGCAACTCCACACCACGATCTGATACACCTGGCAATGAAACCGAAGTACCAATTGCATCTACCGCAGAATCGGTGATATTGGAAGCAGACGAACCAAACAACGACATTGATCCCGACTCAACCTTGCCAGAAGAACCTGATATCCCAAAGAGGCGTTATCCAGACAGAATCAGGAAGCCTCCTCAAAGACTGAACTTATAATTGCTTAACTTCAACCAATGTATCTAGCAACCGTAATTGTAATTAGTTATTATTTAGTTGTTAAGTGAATGTTATGTACTGTTTATCTAAAAGGGGAGGAATTGTTGTGTATGTACCTTTAAGAGAATAACTGGTCTCAGACTGCAGTACCGGCAGTGACCACCCCTGTATAAAAGGCCCTAGCAGGCTTCTGTAGTTTCAGTTTCCAGGTTGTCTCCATTCAGTAAAGACTTGTTATAATCAACTCCTGCAGTCCGTGTCTCAATTACACACGGACATAATAGAGGTTATCCACTTTGGTGGCAAAAGCAGGAAGTCAGATTGGCCCAGAAATTTGGGTCAGGGGCTTCCCGCGGGTGCAAGCCTCCGACCTGCACTTACCTTGCGCGCGCTGTTGTGCTGTAGGGCCCCGTGGAATTCCGATCCGGGGCCTGGTCCAGCTGCCGGCGCGCAGTGCTTGCGTATCCCAGGGGCGCAGTTAGTTCAATGCATCCCCTGGGATCATGTGGGCCATGGGCAGCCAATCAGAGCAGGGAATGCTCCATTCATAAGTCTGACAAGAAGTGCTGTCAAGACTTATAAATACTACGGCCCCAAAATAGCACTAAACCTTCAAATAAATTTTTTTTTTAAATCACATTTTTTAAATAAACTATAAATTGCATTAAATAACTATTGTAAACAATAATTTAAATTTTTGAAAAAAATAATTTTATATTCTAACGAGGCTAAAAATAAACTTACCTTGCTTTAAAGTATTTAAAAATAATAAACCTGTGGAAAAAATGTTTTAATTTTAATTAATTCACCACTTACCTTGTAAAAAGCAGGCCTTACGCCTGCTTTTTATATTTCTATATTCTGCAGGCTTACGATCCCGGAGAAACCTGTAAAAAAAAAACTAAGTTTGATGCGCACACGCAGCCTCCCCCGCGCACGCGTTCGACCTCTGAACCCCTTCGTTCAGAGGAACGGAAGTGCCGGTTTCCCGCGCATGCGCAGTGCATGCAGGAAACTGGCACTTCCATTAGGCCCACGGGTGAGTACCCCGTGTGTACTCACCCGTGAAGACCCGAATTTCTGGGCCATTATTATCTGAACAGCAATAGATTGGGAAAAGGGGAAGTGTCCTTGTGCACCACTCGCTGAAGGTAAGCATGCAGGTGCAGCAGGCGGTTAAGAAGGCAAATGGTATGTTGGCCTTCATAGCGAGAGGATTCGAGTACAGGAGCAAGGATGACTTGCTGCAGTTGTAGAGGGCCTTGGTGAGGCCACACCTTGAGTATTGTGTACAGTTTTGGTCCCCTTATCTGAGGAAGGATGTTCTTGCCATGGAGGGAGTGCAGCGAAGATTCACCAGACTGATACCTGGGATGGCAGGAATGACGTATGAAGAGAGATTGAGTCGATTCGGCTTATATTCGCTAGAGTTTAGAAGAATGAGAGGGGATCTCATTGAAACTTATAAAATTCTAACAGGACTAGACAGACTAAATGCAGGAAGGATGTTCCCGATGGCGGGGGAGTCCAGAACCAGGGGTCACAGTCTAAGGATAAGGGGTAAGCCATTTCGGACTGAGATGAGGAGGAATTTCTTCACCCAGAGAGTGATGACCCTCTGAAATTCTCTACCACAGAAGGCAGTTGAGGTCAACGTATTAAATATTTTCAAGAAGGAGTTAGATGTATTTCTTAAGGCTAAAGGGATCAAGGGATATGGGGAGAAAGCAGGGACAGGGTATTGAATTTGGAAGATCAGCCATGACCTCATTAAATGGCGGAACAGGCTCGAGGGGCCGAATGGCCTACTCCTGCTCCTATCTTCTATGTTTCAATCAGACAACTACAGTTTGTCAAGCACCCAACTACTCGACTGATATTCTGGCAGCTATCAAACTGTTTAATTCATGTTCTGAGAGAGAGTAACCTGTTTGCTGCCCCTGGAGATATTGGCCTGAGTGACCATTGCCCCTGGAGGTCCTGAATATATGGCTGTTGCCTCTGGAGATCCTGCACAGTGTGGCCATTGCCCCTGGAGTTCCTGCACAATGTGGCCATTGCCCCTGGAGTCCCTGCACTGTGTGGCCATTGCCCGTGGAGATCCTGCATTGTGTGGCCATTGCCCCTGGAGATCCTGCACAATGTGGCCATTGCCCGTGGAGATCCTGCACTGTGTGGCCATTGCCACTGGAGACCCTGCACAATGTGGCCATTGCCCCTGGAGATCCTGCACAATGTGGCCATTGCCCCTGGAGATCCTGCACAGTGTGGCCATTGCCCCTGGAGATCCTGCACAGTGTGGCCATTGCCCCTGGAGTTCCTGCACAATGTGGCCATTGCCCCTGGAGTTCCTGCACTGTGTGGCCATTGCCCGTGGAGATCCTGCATTGTGTGGCCATTGCCCCTGGAGATCCTGCACAGTGTGGCCATTGCCCCTGGAGTTCCTGCACAATATGGCCATTGCCCCTGGAGATCCTGCACTGTGTGGCCATTGCCCCTGGAGATCCTGCACAATGTGGCCATTGCCCCTGGAGATCCTGCACAATGTGGCCATTGCCACTGGAGATCCTGCATTGTGTGGCCATTGCCCCTGGAGATCCTGCACTGTGTGGCCATTGCCCGTGGAGATCCTGCACTGTGTGGCCATTGCCCGTGGAGATCCTGCATTGTGTGGCCATTGCCCGTGGAGATCCTGCATTGTGTGGCCATTGCCCGTGGAGATCCTGCACAGTGTGGCCATTGCCCCTGGAGTTCCTGCACAATGTGGCCATTGCCCCTGGAGATCCTGCATTGTGTGGCCATTGCCTCTGGAGATCCTGCACAATGTAGCCATTGCCCCTGGAGATCCTGCACAGTGTGGCCATTGCCCCTGGAGTTCCTGCACAGTGTGGCCATTGCCCCTGGAGATCCTGCACAGTGTGGCCATTGCCCCTGAAGTTCCTGCACAATGTGGCCATTACCCCAGAGTTGCTGCACAAAGTGGCCATTGCCCGTGGAGTTCCTGCACAATGTGGCCATTGCCACTGGAGATCCTGCACAATGTGGCCATTGCCCCTGGAGTTCCTGCACAATGTGGCCATTGCCCCTGGAGTTCCTGCACAATGTGGCCATTGCCCCTGGAGATCCTGCACAATGTGGCCATTGCCACTGGAGATCCTGCACTGTGTGGCCATTGCCCCTGGAGTTCCTGCACAATATGGCCATTGCCACTGGAGATCCTGCACTGTGTGGCCATTGCCCCTGGAGTTCCTGCACAATATGGCCATTGCCACTGGAGATCCTGCACTGTGTGGCCATTGCCACTGGAGATCCTGCACTGTGTGGCCATTGCCCCTGGAGTTCCTGCACAATATGGCCATTGCCACTGGAGATCCTGCACTGTGTGGCCATTGCCCCTGGAGATCCTGCACAGTGTGGCCATTGCCCCTGGAGATCCTGCACAGTGTGGCCATTACCCCAGAGTTGCTGCACAGTGTGGCCATTGCCCCTGGAGCTCCTGCACAGTGTGGCCATTACCCCAGAGTTGCTGCACTGTGTGGCCATTGCCCCTGGAGATCCTGCACTGTGTGGCCATTGCACCTGGAGCTCCTGCACTGTGTGGCCATTGCCCCTGGAGATCCTGCACAGTGTGGCCATTGCCCCTGGAGATCCTGCACTGTGTGGCCATTGCCACTGGAGATCCTGCACTGTGTGGCCATTGCCCCTGGAGATTCTGCACAGTGTGGCCATTGCCCCTGGAGATCCTGCACAGTGTGGCCATTGCCCCTGGAGCTCCTGCACAGTGTGGCCATTGCCCCTGGAGTTGCTGCACTGTGTGGCCATTGCCCCTGGAGATCCTGCACAGTGTGGCCATTGCCCCTGGAGCTCCTGCACAGTGTGGCCATTGCCCCTGGAGCTCCTGCACAGTGTGGCCATTGCCCCTGGAGATCCTGCACTGTGTGGTCATTACCCCAGAGTTGCTGCACTGTGTGGCCATTACCCCAGAGTTGCTGCACTGTGTGGCCATTGCCTCTGGAGTTCCAGTGATCTCTTTGATTTTATATTGTATTCTGTGGCAAAACCACTAAGAGACTCTTACAGTGACTTACATAATTGTCTGTAACCAATGTTATTACCTCTAGCATTAATTGTCTGTAACCAATGTTATTACCTTTCAAGTTGGCTCTGGTTAAACAGAGCTAGATCGACAACATCGCGCTCTGACGCGATGACGTCATCACGTGGGTCACGTGACGTCCCCTTCGGCAGGAAACGTGATGACGTCATGACGTCAGAGGTAGACGGCGGAGCCAGCCAGTCCTCATGTGGATTGAAAGAGAAAAGACCTGTTTTGAGCTTCTCCTGTAGTTTCTTGTTTTGTAAAGTTCTTAGACAATAAATTCAGTTTGTTAACTTCCAGTAAGTTATAGATTCTTTGTTAGGAGTGCAGAGACTCCTACATTGGTGACCCCGATTCCTCGCGATCATTTTTCGCGGTGAACGCCGAACACAGGCCAGTGATGGAGGCCAACGCAGTGGCCTTGAAGCTCCCCCAATTCTGGGAACAACAGGCAGCCTCTTGGTTTGTGCAAGCCGAGGCGCAATTTGAGCTCCGCAACATCGTTCAGGATCAGACCAGATATCTCCATGTGGTCTCCGCCCTCGAGAGCTCGACGGCGTCGAGAATCATCAGCCTGCTGGAGAGTCCTCCGACTGCTGACAAGTATGTCGCCATCAAGACACGATTGCTGCAGGTATTTGGTCTCACCAAAGCGGAGCACGCTCGTCGTTTACTGGCTCTACCAGGGTTAGGAGACTCCAAACCCTCGGAAATGATGAGTCATATGCTGACTCTCCTGGGGTCCGAGCCCCAGTGCTTTCTGTTTCGCGAACTGTTCCTTACTCAACTTCCTGATCAAGTACAGGCGTCCCTCGCCCGAGCAGAAACCGCAGACTGCGTCGCGCTCGCCGAAGAGGCGGATAAGATTTACGCGGTCCGTCAACAATACTGCGACCTCGCGCAACGCCCCACCACGAAGAGCCCGGCCCCGGCTCCGACAAAGGCGCCTCCGACGACCGGTTTCTGCTACTACCACGCCCGATTCGGCCCGAAGGCCCGCTGCTGCCGCTCGCCATGCAGTTTCATTACCAGACCGTCGAACAGACCGCCGCGAGTCAAGCACGCCGGTCCCGGTACTTCCCCCGCAGCCGCAATGGCGATCGGTGCTTCTGGGAATCTCACCTACGTAACCGACTCCATCTCTGGCCGTCGTTTTCGATGCAACACGGGGGCGCAATGCAGCATACTGCCCGCCTCGGTCATAGACCTCCGCTCTGGCAGCCGTGGTCCCCCTATGCAAGCGGCCAACAGGGGTTCGATCCGCACTTGCGGGAAGCGCCTCGTCCGAGTATGTTTCGGTGGACAGTTTTTCAGCTGGAATTTCATCACCGCTCAAATCTCACAGGCCCTGTTGGGTGCTGACTTTTTTGGTGGACGTGAAAAATCGACGCCTCGTTCGCGCCGCCACGCTCGACGATATTTCGGGGGCGCGCAGCACGGCTGCGTCACACACGATTTCATGTGCACGGCCGCAGCCCGACGATTTCACCCGTCTCCTCGAGGATTTCCCCGAGCTGACGAAGCCCAACTTTTCGGCTCCGACCATCAAGCATAGGGTGGAGCACCATATTTCGACTACCGGCTCGCCCGTTTACGCCAGGGCGCGACATTTAGAGCCCAGCAAGCTAGCGGCAACAAAGGCGGAGTTCGCCGTGATGGAAAAAATGGGGATCATCCGCCGGTCCAGTAGCCCCTGGTCCTCCCCTCTCCACAACGTCCCCAAGCCCGGCGGGGGATGGCGGCCCTGTGGGGATTATCGCCACCTCAATGACATAACGACGCCTGACCGCTACCCCATTCCCCATATACAGGACTTCTCAGCACATTTGGCGGGGACGTCCATCTTCTCCAAAATCGACCTTGTCCGTGGTTACCACCAGGTGCCGGTGCACCCTCAGGATGTCGAAAAGACAGCGGTAATTACCCCCTTTGGACTCATTGAATTCCTGCGAATGCCCTTTGGGCTTAAGAACGCGGCACAGGTGTTTCAGCGCCTCATGGATTCAGTCCTGTGCGACCTAGACTTTCTGTTTGTTTATTTGGACGATATTCTGGTTGCCAGCACCTCCAAGGAGGAACACCTCGAGCACCTTCCGGTCCTTTTCAGACGGCTTCAGCAGCACGGTCTCATCGTTAACTCGGACAAATGCCGTTTCGGCCTATCGCAACTGGATTTCCTGGGCCACCGCATAACCCCCACGGGGGCAATGCCACTTTGGGTCAAGGTGGAAGCAATTGCGGCGTTCCCGAAACCGAAATCTGTGAAAGCTTTACAGGAGTTCCTGGGGATGGTGAACTTCTATCATCGTTTCATCCCCAGGGCTGCACAGCTCATGCGTCCTCTATATGAGGCCCTCAGAGGCTCGACGGGAAAGGACCCTGTGGTATGGTCACAGGACATGGATCGTGCTTTCGAGGAGACGAAAGCCGCACTCGCCAATGCGACCATGTTAGCACACCCCCTGCCGGGAGCCACCATCGCTCTCACGACGGACGCATCAGACTACGCGGTGGGGGCCGTCCAGGAGCAGTGGGTCAACGGCGCGTGGCAACCCCTGGCCTTTTTTAGCCGCCAGCTACAATGGCATGAACGCCGGTACAGTACTTTCGATCGAGAGCTGTTGGCTTTGTTTTTGGCCATCCGCCATTTCCGTTTCCTCCTCGAAGGATGATGTTTCATCGCGTTTGTCGACCACAAGCCATTGCTGTTCGCAATGGCCAAGTCTGCGGAACCATGGTCGGCTCGGCAGCAACGGCAGCTGACGTACATATCGGAGTTCACCACCAACATCCGACATGTGGCCGGTAAGGACAACATCGTCGCCGATTGCCTATCCCACGCCGCCGTCCAGGCCGTCCAATTGGGCATTGACTACGCACAGATGGCGGTTGACCAAGCGGACGACCCGGAGACCCAGGGTTTTCGTTCGGTTCCAAACAGCCTCCAGCCGAGGGATGTGCCTTTCCATTCCACAGGTACCACTCTGCTCTGCGACGTTTCGCTGGGTGCACCCCGTCAGATCGTCCCGTCTAAATGGCGTCGTACGATTTTCGATGCCTTACACGGCCTATCGCACCCTGGAGTGCGGGCATCACAAAAACTGCTGGTCTCCAAATTCGTATGGAGGGGAATACGCAAAGACGTCAGGGACTGGGCGAACACTTGTGTCGTTTGCCAACGGTCCAAGGTGCAGCGCCATGTCAGAGCCCCGCTCGCCACCTTCGAGGTCCCGGAACGGCGCTTTGATCATATTCACATCAACTTAGTGGGACCACTCCCACCTTCCCGGGGCTTTACGTACCTTTTGACGATGGTGGATCGCACCACGAGGTGGCCGGAGGCAGTTCCCCTGACGTCCACCACATCTGCGGACGTTGCTCGAGCTTTCGTTTCATCCTGGGTAGCCCGTTTTGGTGTCCCTGCAGATATTTCGTCGGATCGGGGGCCGCAATTTTCGTCCGAACTGTGGAACGAGGTGATTTCCGTGTTGGGCGTTAAACTCCACCGCACTACGGCCTATCACCCACAAGCGAACGGCTTGTGCGAGCGGTTCCACCGCTCCTTGAAGGCGTCGCTCAGGGCCAGCCTGCTGGATGCATCCTGGGTCGACAAACTACCGTGGGTGATGTTAGGACTCCGCACGGCGCTGAAGGAAGATCTCCTTATCAACTTGCCCTGCCACCTTTAAGAATTTGTGTATATGGACACCAAGGTCTCTCTGCTCATCTATACTTTCAAAATCGTGCCATTTATAGTACACTGTCTTTCCACGTTAGTCCTCCCAAAGTGCATCACTTCACACTTCTCCACATGAAATTCCACCTGCTGTGCTTCTGCCCATTTAACCATCCTGTCTATGTCATCCTGAAGCCTATAGCTATCCTCATCACCATCTACTACGTTGCCAAGTTTCATATCATCTGCAAACTTTACAATGCTGCTCCCTACACCGGCGCCTAGGTCATTTATAAAAATTGAAACGAGTAATGGACCCAAAACTGGGGAACATCCCTGCAAACCACCTCCCAGTCTGAAAAACATCCATCCACCACCACCCTCATTATCCTGTTACTGAACCATTCAGTTCTGGATGAGCAGACATTTTCTCCAATTAAATATTGGGAAGACTGAGGCCATTGTTTTTGGTCCCCACCACAAACTCCGTTCCCTAGCCACTGACTCCATCCCTCTCCCTAACACCTGACTGAGGCTGAACCACACTGTTCTCAACCTTGGTGTCATATTTGACCCTGAAATGAGCTTCCGACCACATATATGTGGCATAACTAAGACCGCCTATTTCCACCTCGGTAACATCACCCGTCTCCGCCCTTGCCTCAGCTCATACCCTGCTGAAACACTCACCCATGCCTTTGATACCTCAAGACTTGACTATTCTAACGCACTCCTGGCTGGCCTCCCACATTCTACCCTATGTAAACTTGAGGTCATCCAAAACTCAGCTGCCCGTGTCCTAACTGACACCAAGCCCCGTTCACCCTTCACCCCTGTGCTCGCTGACCTACACTGGCTCCCAGTTAAGCAACGCCTCAATTTCAAAATTCTTATCCTTGCTTTCAAATCTCTCCATGGCCTCGCTTTTCCCTATCTCTGTAATCTCCTCCAGCCCCACAACTAATTCTGCCCTCTTGTGCACCCCTGATTATAATCACTCAACCATTGGTGGCCGTGCCTTCTGTTGCCTAGACCCTAAGCTCTGGAATTTCCTCCCTAAACCTCTCCGCCTTGCTACCTCTCTTTCCTCTTTTAAGACGATCCTTAAAACCTACCTCTTTGACCAAGCTTTTGCTCACCTGCCCTAATTTCTCCTTATGTGGCTCGGTGTCAAATTATTTTTGTCTTATAATACTCCTGTGAAGCGCCTTGGGAGGTTTTACTATGTTAAAGGCACTATATAAATACAAGTTATTGTTGAACCTATTAAGTATCCAGACCGCCACTTTCCCCTTAATTCCATGGGCTTCCATCTTTTTAATAAGCCTCCTGTGTGACACTTTGTCGAATGCCTTCTGAAAGTCCATATATACGACATCTACTGCATTACCTTGATCAACCTTCTCTGTTACCTCATCAAAGAATTCAAATCAAGTTAGTCAGACACAATTTGCCTTTAACAAATCCTTGCTGGCTCTCCTTGATTAACCCATGCCTTTCCAAATGAAAGTTTATTTTATCCCTGATAATGGTTTCCAATAACTTCCCCACCACCAATGTTAAGCTGACTGGCCTATAGTTTCCTGGGTTATCCCTCCCCCTTTTCTTGAATAGTGGTATAACATTAGCAACCCTGCAGTCCTCCGGCACTACTCCTGTATCCAATGAGGATTGAAAGATTGTGACCAATGCCTCTGCTATTTCTACTTTTGCTTCTTTCAGCAACCTAGGATGTATGCCATCCGGACCATGTGACTTGTCAACTTTCAGTAATGCTCATCGTTTTAGTACATCTTCTCTATCTATTACTATCCTGTCCATAACTTCCCTCTCCTCTTTTAGTGTAACCTTCATATCATCCGCTTCCTTTGTGAAGACAGATGCAAAGTACTCATTTAATACTATAGCCATGTCCTCTGCCTCTACATGAAGATTTCCCTTTGGGTCCTTAATAGCCCAACTTTTTCCCCAGCAAACCGTTTACATTTTATATGTTTATAAAATGTTTCAGGGTTCAATTTAATGTTGCCTGCTAATCTTTTCTCGTAACCTCTCTTTGTCTCCCGTATTAACTTTTTCAATTCCCTCCTGTTATTAACTGAATCTTGCTCCTGACATTTGTTTAATTTTTATTTCCTTTGTCATCCAGGGCACATTAGCTCTGGATGCTCTACCTTTTCCCTTCAAAAGAAAATGCCTAGTTTGTAACTGAACTATCTCTTCCTTGAATTCCTTCCACTGCTCCGTTTGTGTTTTACCCTGCAATTGCCATTTCCAATCTACCTGTGCTAGGTCCCTTCTTAAATCACTGAAATCAGCTCTTGCCTTGTTGAGCATTTCTACCTTCGATATTTTCTGGTCTCTTACCATTATTACTCTAAACAAAATTATGCTGTGGTCACAGTTAGCTAGATAATCTCATACTATAACACACTCCATTGCCCGGAACCAGATGCCCTACTTCATTTCCCAGAACCAGGTCCAATACTGCTTCCTTCCTTGTTGGACTGGAGACATATTGATCGAGAAAGCTCTCCTGGATACATATCAGAAATTCCTCTCCTTCCCTACCCTTAGTGCTATGTTTTCCCCAGTTTATATTAGTGTAATTAAAGTCTCCTAATATTACTACTCTATTTTTGTTACTTGCCTTTGAAATTTGCAAACAAACCAAGTGCAGTGAGGGGGCTTCTGTGCTCCGTTAGTTCATTTTGGATTGAAAATTCTGCTAATCATGTTAATGTTCTCCGTTGATTTCTCCTCACAGTTAGGCGCCAACGGTTACTTTTTTGCCATCGATCCAAATGGCTATGTCCTGTTGCACCCCAACCTACAGCCAAAGGTAAGAGATTTCAGCACCGATTCACTAATCTAGACAATCTATGTAACAGCTGTGATTTACTGCGAGCTTCGTAATCATTTACCCACTTGGATAATGTGTAATTATTAATAACCAGAAAATGCCATTCCACCCAGAGCCTCTGTCTAATTATTTGATCAAGGACTCCCCTCCCACCCACTGTTACTAACACATTCCACAGCTGGGGTTAGTATCCTAAGTGAGTAACCCATTTCACAACTGGAATGAGGAGCTGTGGGATGAGTGTCCATCATCAGTAACCTTTTCCACAGGTGAGGTTCCACACTGATTATTGAAGGTACAGATGGCAGTGTAAAGATGATGGTGCTCTCCACGTGATTGGTGCTTCTTACTGGCTCCTGACACTGTTACAACCCAACACCCAAGACGGAAAAAATGTTCTAGTCCAAGAGTTACGATCCACAAAACAATGAGGGTATATACATAAACCTTAGAATGAACCACAGCAGTAGTCCCCGGACATTCAAAGCCAGATGGTAGGGATCTGTTCACTTTTAAATCTCTCTAATGGTGGCTGTCAATGTCATGTTATGTGTCTCCTTTTTCTGTTTTTTGTCTCTAGATTATAAATTTCCGGGAGCCAGTGACTCTGGATTTCCTGGATGCTGAACTGGAGGATGAAAACAAGGAACAGGTAAGGAGTGACCTCTTCTGGTTTTCAATGGAAATTAAAAAGATATAATATGTCCAAGATTTTCATTCAGCTTCCATATACCATCATCCCAAGGAGAAAGTCAGCTGGACACTGTTCCTTTCAGGCATCTGGAGACCTTTTTCCCTCTATTGTATCAGAGCAGTGTTGGTGTCCTGTCCTCAAAAGAACTCATGCATTGGAGCGAGCTCCAAGGTTGATGACTCTCCTTCCTCCTCTGACGTGATGATGTGTGACTTTTTGCTGATAGGCCCTTACCTTGAAAAAAGTACAACACCCAGGTTCATTGACCCACACTGATGTTGACTCTGAGCACCTATATCCAAGAGGAGGCACCTAAACATTCTCTCTCAGACTGGGAATTGGGGACCTGTATTGTGGAGGCATCGTGTCATGACCGCCAATGGTGGGGCAAAGGAAATCTTAGAATTTCATAGAATTTAAAGCACAGAAACCGGCCGTTCAGCCCAACTGGTCTATGCCGGTGTTTATGCTCCACACGAGTCTCCTCCCACCCCTCTTCAGATAACACTATCTACATATCCTTCTATTTCTTCCTCTCTCATGTGTTTATCTAGCTTCTCCTTAAAAGCATTTATTACATTCACTTCAATTACTCCATGCAAGTTCCAAATTATAACCACTCTCTGGGTAAAGAAGTTTCTCCCGAATTCCTTATTGGATTTATTAGTGACTATCTTATATTGATGCAACTAGTTTTGGTCTCCCCCACAAGTGGAAACATCTTCTCTATATCCACTCTAGCAACCCCTTCATAATTTTAAAGACCTCTATTAGATAACCCTTCAGCCTTCTTTTTTATAGAGAAAAGAGTCCCAGCCTGTTCAGTCTTTCCTGATAGTTGTACATGCTCAGTTCTGGTACCAACCTTGTAAATCTTTTTTGCACTTTTTCCACTGCATCTATATCCTTTATGTAATATCAAGGATGCACAAGATTGGCATCCAACAGGATCCCCTCCCTCAGGTATTGATGTCTATCAACAATTTGTCTGTTATTCTCATCCTTTTTTGGTCGAGTCATTCTAAAATGCCCAACTCCAAATCCACTTAGTACTGCTTATTTCCTATTTTAGCCCGGATTCCACTTGTTTCCATCAGTTTGCTATCAGGCAAAGAAGCCATGTGTAAATCACAGGTAAAGATTGGCACTGACGGGAACTAGTCTCTCCAAATTCAGGTTCACCGCTAATTCAGATTTAATCCATCTCAACGTGTGAATGTAACAACATAAGAACTTAAGAAATAGGCCATTAAAAAAGCAAACCAAGCACTAGGGTTTATTTCTAGAGGGATTGAATTGAAAAGTGGTGAAGTTATGCTAAACTTGTATCAAACCTTGGTTAGACCACACTTGGAGTACTGCATGCAATTCTGGTCGCCATATTATAAAAAGGATAAAGAGGCACTGGAGAGGGTGCAAAAAAGATTTACAAGGATGATACCTAAAATGCGAGGAGAAACCTATCAGGAAAGGATGAACAGGCTGGGTCTCTTTTCTCTTGAAAAGAAAAGGCTGAAGGGTGACCTAATAGAGGCCTTTAAAATTATGAAAGGTTTTGATAGAGTGGATACAGAGAGAGTGTTTCCATTTGTGGTGAAGAGCAAAACTAGGGGCCATCAATATAAGGTAGTCACTAAGAAATCAAATAGGGAATTCAGAAGAAACTTCTTTACCCAGAGAGTGGTGAGAATGTGGAACTCGCTACCACAGGGAGTGGTTGAAGTGAATAGTATAGATGGATTTAAGGGGAGGCTAGACAAGCATATGAGAGAGAAGGGAATAGAGGGTTACGCTGATAGATTTAGATGAGGAAAGACGGGAGGAGGCTCAAGTGGAGCATAAACGCCGCATGGACTGGTTGGGCCGAATGGCCTGTTTCTGTGCCATATATCCTATGTAATCCAATGCAAATAGGAGCAGGAGTAGACTATACAGCCCCTCAAGTCTGCTCTGCCATTCAATAAGATCATGTGATGCTTTTAATGTTAACAGCAGCCAGACTGCACATTCCCATTCCATCACATTGAAAGGAAGGATTACGGTTTCATGTGATGTCATTTTCTTTTTGTTTTCCATGTTCATCTCTGTTTACATAGATCCGGAGAATCATGATTGATGGGAAGAGTGGGACTAGTGCCATCCGCACTCTAATCAAATCCTTGGATGAGGTAAGTAGATCATCACTTGTGTGGATTTGTCTGTAACTCCGTGGTTTCTTAATAAGCACCTTTAATGGGGAAGAAAACTACCCATCTGATCAAACTCAGACCATATCCCAATGTTCATGAAATGGCCTTATCTAACCCAATGACCTGTCACTGTTTATAGGAATGAATATCAAAACCAATGCAAAGGTAGAGACACGGAGATTATTTGTTGTGCCCCTCTTTCCAGCTACTGTGGCTTAAATGGACACAGACCAAGGATCAAACATGGCACCTTCCTCAAGTAGCAGCTCGGCTTAGTAGCACTCCTGCCTGAGAAGGTGTGGGTTCAAGGACTGGAGCACATAATCTAGGCTGACACATCAGTGCAGTGCTGGTGGAGATGCCAGCCTTCAGATGAAACTGAGGAACCTTTCTGCCTGCTCATGTGGTGCATGAGAAAGTTAAAGGGTTCCATGACAGAATCGATAGAAGAGCAAGGAATTCTCCCAGTATCCTGGCCTACATTTCCCCTTCAGCCAATACAACCAGGAGCAGATCAGCTGGCCATTGCTGTTTGTTGAGTTCTTGCTCTGTGTAAACAACTACTGAATTTTCTACATAACAAAGTATGTGAAGGTTTGGGACATTGTTGAGAGATGTGACAAAGTGCTGACTAAGGCAAATCTTTCTTTGCCACCCCACCTGTTGGCTTCACCTATTGAACCATAGGGGAACTGTCCTCACCCCCAGAACTCACAGCTTGACAATAACATCTCTAAACAAGGTGATGGACCTCGATATGATCAATATCCCCATTCTTTTTTGCCAAACCTCTGCCTCAAAAAGAATATTTCTTCATTCATGGGGAAAGAGGGAACTGGGTTCACAGGGTACTTTCCCAGTTATAGACGCCATGGACTTAGGGTATATTTTCCATTCATAGGGGAAATGCTTCTTCGGGGATGTGGAGCCATACGTCCCATGTGCAGGGAAATGGAGCCTTAGGGTCTCGTTGGTTAACCTTCTATTACTTTGCACTCACTGGTCAAAAGAACTAAAACTGGCAAGAGGTGGGGAGGGGGTGTTGTCCTATGATGAGGGATGAATCAGTCGGACTGGTTATTATCGAAAGGTGTCCTAAAGAGACAAATAGTTTGTGTGAAATCCAATGTGTTTCCAGGTTAAAACCTAGCATTTGAGTATAAGTGCCTGTCACATTCTGGTAACAGTCGGGTTAGGTGGGCTGCAGAGTTTGAATGACTGTCACACTGTTTTCCTTTTTTCAGAGATATATTGATGAAGTATCTAGGACATACACATGGACCCCAGTGCAAAGTGCTGATTACAGGTAACATATCTGCTCCAATCCATCAGGCTGGGATTGCATCCTACCCCAGCAGTATTACAGCCACAGCTTGCTTGTGGCTTTTCCCCTTTGCCCAGGGAATGTAGCACTTGGAAGATTGGTTGCTAGGTTTTCACGTATAACAATGATAAATGCTACAGAAATGTAAATTCACAGAGGTATGTGGTATTTCTGAATGCAGCCCTTGCCCTTTGTTCTATATATTTCACTGTCACTGTAATATGCAAAGGTGATATATCGGAGACAGTGCTGGACTTCAGAGCCTTTGTGATCAGGTTGTAACAGAGATGGCGTTAGAGCTAAGAGTTGTATAATGAGGATAGGTGAGACAATGAGTGTTATGACGGAGTCATATATTGACAGGACAGTAATAATCTGCTGTGAAAATAGGATTTTTTACACTGAGAGTTTAAATTGGCTACAGTGTGGGATGGTACAAGACAGAAATATAACATTCAAAGTAATTATCAGTTTATGCAACTACTGCATCCTCCATCATTGAGGACACTCCATGGGTAACTCTGGGTCTTACACTGTCCATCACTGAGATCACTCCACGGGTAACCCTGGGCCTTACACTGTCCATCACTGAGATCACTCCATGGGTAACCCTGGGCCTTACACTGTCCATCACTGAGATCAGTCCACGGGTAACCCTGGGCCTTACACTGTCCATCACTGAGATCACTCCACGGGTAACCCTGGGCCTTACACTGTCCATTACTGAGATCAGTCCACGGGTAACCCTGGGCCTTACACTGTCCATCAATGAGATCACTCCACGGGTAACCCTGGGCCTTACACTGTCCATCACTGAGATCACTCCACGGGTAACCCTGGGCCTTACACTGTCCATCACTGAGATCACTCCACGGGTAACCCTGGGCCTTACACTGTCCATCACTGAGATCACTCCATGGGTAACCCTGGGCCTTACACTGTCCATCACTGAGATCACTGGGTAACCTTGGGCCTTACACTGTCCATCACTGAGATCACTCCACGGGTAACCCTGGGCCTTACACTGTCCATCACTGAGATCACTGGGTAACCCTGGGCCTTACACTGTCCATCACTGAGATCACTCCATGGGTAACCCTGGGCCTTACACTGTCCATCACTGAGATCACTCCACGGGTAACCCTGGGCCTTACACTGTCCATCACTGAGATCACTCCACGGGTAACCCTGGGCCTTACACTGTCCATCACTGAGATCACTGGGTAACCCTGGGCCTTACACTGTCCATCACTGAGATCACTCCACGGGTAACCCTAGGCCTTACACTGTCCATCACTGAGATCACTCCATGGGTAACCCTGGGCCTTATACTGTCCATCACTGAGATCACTCCATGGGTAACCCTGGGCCTTACACTGTCCATCACTGAGATCACTCCACGGGTAACCCTGGGCCTTACACTGTCCATCACTGAGATCACCCCATGGGTAACCCTGGGCCTTACACTGTCCATCACTGAGATCACTCCATGGGTAACACTGGGCCTTACACTGTCCATCACTGAGATCACTCCACGGGTAACCCTGGGCCTTACACTGTCCATCACTGAGATCACTCCACGGGTAACCCTGGGCCCTACACTGTCCATCACTGAGATCACTCCATGGGTAACCCTGGGCCTTACACTGTCCATCACTGAGATCACTCCACGGGTAACCCTGGGCCCTACACTGTCCATCACTGAGATCACTCCATGGGTAACCCTGGGCCTTACACTGTCCATCACTGAGATCACTCCACGGGTAACCCTGGGCCTTACACTGTCCATCACTGAGATCACTCCACGGGTAACCCTGGGCCTTACACTGTCCATCACTGAGATCACTCCACGGGTAACCCTGGGCCTTACACTGTCCATCACTGAGATCACTGGGTAACCCTGGGCCTTACACTGTCCATCACTGAGATCACTCCAGGGGTAACCCTGGGCCTTAAACTGTCCATCACTGAGATCACTCCATGGGTAACCCTGGGCCTTACACTGTCCATCACTGAGATCACTCCACGGGTAACCCTGGGCCTTACACTGTCCATCACTGAGATCACTCCATGGGTAACCCTGGGACTTACACTGTCCATCACTGAGATCACTCCATGGGTAACCCTGGGCCTTACACTGTCCATCACTGAGATCACTCCATGGGTAACCCTGGGCCTTACACTGTCCATTACTGAGATCACTCCACGGGTAACCCTGGGCCTTACACTGTCCATCACTGAGATCACTGGGTAACCCTGGGCCTTACACTGTCCATCACTGAGATCACTCCAGGGGTAACCCTGGGCCTTACACTGTCCATCACTGAGATCACTGGGTAACCCTGGGCCTTACACTATCCATCACTGAGATCACTCCATGGGTAACCCTGGGCCTTACACTGTCCATCACTGAGATCACTCCACGGGTAACCCTGGGCCTTACACTGTCCATCACTGAGATCACTCCATGGGTAACCCTGGGCCTTACACTGTCCATCACTCAGATCACTCCATGGGTAACCCTGGGCCCTACACTGTCCATCACTGAGATCACTCCACGGGTAACCCTGGGCCTTAAACTGTCCATCACTGAGATCACTCCACGGGTAACCCTGGGCCTTACACTGTCCATCACTGAGATCACTGGGTAACCCTGGGCCTTACACTGTCCATCACTGAGATCACTGGGTAACCCTGGGCCTTACACTGTCCATCACTGAGATCACTCCATGGGTAACCCTGGGCCTTACACTGTCCATCACTGAGATCACTGGGTAACCCTGGGCCTCACACTGTCCATCACTGAGATCACTCCATGGGTAACCCTGGGCGTTACACTGTCCATCACTGAGATCACTCCATGGGTAACCCTGGGCCTTACACTGTCCATCACTGAGATCACTGGGTAACCCTGGGCCTTAAACTGTCCATCACTGAGATCACTCCACGGGTAACCCTGGGCCTTACACTGTCCATCACTGAGATCACTACACGGGTAACCCTGGGCCTTACACTGTCCATCACTGAGATCGCTCCACGGGTAACCCTGGGCCTTACACTGTCCATCACTGAGATCACTCCACGGGTAACCCTGGGCCTTACACTGTCCATCACTGAGATCACTCCATGGGTAACCCTGGGCCTTACACTGTCCATCACTGAGATCAGTCCACGGGTAACCCTGGGCCTTACACTGTCCATCACTGAGATCACTCCACGGGTAAACCTGGGCCTTACACTGTCCATCACTGAGATCACTCCACGGGTAACCCTGGGCCTTACACTGTCCATCACTGAGATCAGTCCACGGGTAACCCTGGGCCTTACACTGTCCATCAATGAGATCACTCCACGGGTAACCCTGGGCCTTACACTGTCCATCACTGAGATCAAACCATGGGTAACCCTGGGCCTTACACTGTCCATCACTGAGATCACTGGGTAACCCTGGGCCTTACACTGTCCATCACTGAGATCACTCCACGGGTAACCCTGGGCCTTACACTGTCCATCACTGAGATCAATCCACGGGTAACCCTGTGCCTTACACTGTCCATCACTGAGATCACTCCATGGGTAACCCTGGGCCTTACACTGTCCATTACTGAGATCAGTCCACGGGTAACCCTGGGCCTTACACTGTCCATCACTGAGATCACTCCACGGGTAACCCTGGGACTTACACTGTCCATCACTGAGATCACTCCATGGGTAAACCTGGGCCTTACACTGTCCAGCACTGAGATCACTCCACGGGTAACCCTGGGTCTTACACTGTCCTTCACTGGGATCACTGGGTAACCCTGGGCCTTACACTGTCCATCACTGAGATCACTCCACGGGTAACCCTGGGCCTTACACTGTCCATCACTGAGATCACTCCATGGGTAACCCTGGGCCTTACACTGTCCATCACTGAGATCACTCCACGGGTAACCCTGGGCCCTACACTGTCCATCACTGAGATCACTCCATGGGTAACCCTGGGCCTTACACTGTCCATCACTGAGATCACTCCACGGGTAACCCTGGGCCTTACACTGTCCATCACTGAGATCACTCCACGGGTAACCCTGGGCCTTACACTGTCCATCACTGAGATCACTCCACGGGTAACCCTGGGCCTTACACTGTCCATCACTGAGATCACTGGGTAACCCTGGGCCTTACACTGTCCATCACTGAGATCACTCCAGGGGTAACCCTGGGCCTTAAACTGTCCATCACTGAGATCACTCCATGGGTAACCCTGGGCCTTACACTGTCCATCACTGAGATCACTCCACGGGTAACCCTGGGCCTTACACTGTCCATCACTGAGATCACTCCATGGGTAACCCTGGGACTTACACTGTCCATCACTGAGATCACTCCATGGGTAACCCTGGGCCTTACACTGTCCATCACTGAGATCACTCCATGGGTAACCCTGGGCCTTACACTGTCCATTACTGAGATCACTCCACGGGTAACCCTGGGCCTTACACTGTCCATCACTGAGATCACTGGGTAACCCTGGGCCTTACACTGTCCATCACTGAGATCACTCCAGGGGTAACCCTGGGCCTTACACTGTCCATCACTGAGATCACTGGGTAACCCTGGGCCTTACACTATCCATCACTGAGATCACTCCATGGGTAACCCTGGGCCTTACACTGTCCATCACTGAGATCACTCCACGGGTAACCCTGGGCCTTACACTGTCCATCACTGAGATCACTCCATGGGTAACCCTGGGCCTTACACTGTCCATCACTCAGATCACTCCATGGGTAACCCTGGGCCCTACACTGTCCATCACTGAGATCACTCCACGGGTAACCCTGGGCCTTAAACTGTCCATCACTGAGATCACTCCACGGGTAACCCTGGGCCTTACACTGTCCATCACTGAGATCACTGGGTAACCCTGGGCCTTACACTGTCCATCACTGAGATCACTGGGTAACCCTGGGCCTTACACTGTCCATCACTGAGATCACTCCATGGGTAACCCTGGGCCTTACACTGTCCATCACTGAGATCACTGGGTAACCCTGGGCCTCACACTGTCCATCACTGAGATCACTCCATGGGTAACCCTGGGCGTTACACTGTCCATCACTGAGATCACTCCATGGGTAACCCTGGGCCTTACACTGTCCATCACTGAGATCACTGGGTAACCCTGGGCCTTAAACTGTCCATCACTGAGATCACTCCACGGGTAACCCTGGGCCTTACACTGTCCATCACTGAGATCACTACACGGGTAACCCTGGGCCTTACACTGTCCATCACTGAGATCGCTCCACGGGTAACCCTGGGCCTTACACTGTCCATCACTGAGATCACTCCACGGGTAACCCTGGGCCTTACACTGTCCATCACTGAGATCACTCCATGGGTAACCCTGGGCCTTACACTGTCCATCACTGAGATCAGTCCACGGGTAACCCTGGGCCTTACACTGTCCATCACTGAGATCACTCCACGGGTAAACCTGGGCCTTACACTGTCCATCACTGAGATCACTCCACGGGTAACCCTGGGCCTTACACTGTCCATCACTGAGATCAGTCCACGGGTAACCCTGGGCCTTACACTGTCCATCAATGAGATCACTCCACGGGTAACCCTGGGCCTTACACTGTCCATCACTGAGATCAAACCATGGGTAACCCTGGGCCTTACACTGTCCATCACTGAGATCACTGGGTAACCCTGGGCCTTACACTGTCCATCACTGAGATCACTCCACGGGTAACCCTGGGCCTTACACTGTCCATCACTGAGATCAATCCACGGGTAACCCTGTGCCTTACACTGTCCATCACTGAGATCACTCCATGGGTAACCCTGGGCCTTACACTGTCCATTACTGAGATCAGTCCACGGGTAACCCTGGGCCTTACACTGTCCATCACTGAGATCACTCCACGGGTAACCCTGGGACTTACACTGTCCATCACTGAGATCACTCCATGGGTAAACCTGGGCCTTACACTGTCCAGCACTGAGATCACTCCACGGGTAACCCTGGGTCTTACACTGTCCTTCACTGGGATCACTGGGTAACCCTGGGCCTTACACTGTCCATCACTGAGATCACTCCACGGGTAACCCTGGGCCTTACACTGTCCATCACTGAGATCACTCCATGGGTAACCCTGGGCCTTACACTGTCCATCACTGAGATCACTGGGTAACCCTGGGCCTTACACTGTCCATCACTGAGATCACTCCACGGGTAACGCTGGGCCCTACACTGTCTATCACTGAGATCACTCCATTGGTAACACTGGGCCTTACACTGTCCATCACTGAGATCACTCCAGGGGTAACCCTGGGCCTTACACTGTCCATCACTGAGATTACTCCATGGGTAACCCTGGGCCTTACACTGTCCATCACTGAGATCACTCCACGGGTAACCCTGGGCCTTACACTGTCCATCACTGAGATCACTCCACGGGTAACCCTGGCCCTTACACTGTTCATCACTGAGATCACTCCATGGGTAACCCTGGGCCTTACACTGTCCATCACTGAGATCACTCCACGGGTAACCCTGGGCCTTACACTGTCCATCACTGAGATCACTGGGTAACCCTGGGCCTTACACTGTCCATCACTGAGATCACTCCACGGGTAACCCTGGGCCTTACACTGACCATCACTGAGATCACTCCATGGGTAACCCTGGGCCTTACACTGTCCATCACTGAGATCACTGGGTAACCCTGGGCCTTACACTGTCCATCACTGAGATCACTCCATGGGTAACCCTGGGCCTTACACTGTCCATCACTGAGATCACTCCACGGGTAACCCTGGGCCTTACACTGTCCATCACTGAGATCACTCCACGGGTAACCCTGGGCCTTACACTGTCCATCACTGAGATCACTGGGTAACCCTGGGCCTTACAATGTCCATCACTGAGATCACTCCACGGGTAACCCTAGGCCTTACACTGTCCATCACTGAGATCACTCCATGGGTAACCCTGGGCCTTATACTGTCCATCACTGAGATCACTCCATGGGTAACCGTGGGCCTTACACTGTCCATCACTGAGATCACTCCACGGGTAACCCTGGGCCATACACTGTCCATCACTGAGATCACCCCATGGGTAACCCTGGGCCTTACACTGTCCATCACTGCGATCACTCCATGGGTAACCCTGGGCCTTACACTGTCCATCACTGAGATCACTCCACGGGTAACCCTGGGCCTTACACTGTCCATCACTGAGATCACTCCACGGGTAACCCTGGGCCTTACACTGTCCATCACTGAGATCACTCCACGGGTAACCCTGGGCCTTACACTGTCCATCACTGAGATCACTGGGTAACCCTGGGCCTTACACTGTCCATCACTGAGATCACTCCAGGGGTAACCCTGGGCCTTAAACTGTCCATCACTGAGATCACTCCATGGGTAACCCTGGGCCTTACACTGTCCATCACTGAGATCACTCCACGGGTAACCCTGGGCCTTACACTGTCCATCACTGAGATCACTCCATGGGTAACCCTGGGACTTACACTGTCCATCACTGAGATCACTCCACGGGTAACCCTGGGCCTTACACTGTCCATCACTGAGATCACTCCATGGGTAACCCTGGGCCTTACACTGTCCATTACTGAGATCACTCCACGGGTAACCCTGGGCCTTAAACTGTCCATCACTGAGATCACTGGGTAACCCTGGGCCTTACACTGTCCATCACTGAGATCACTCCAGGGGTAACCCTGGGCCTTACACTGTCCATCACTGAGATCACTGGGTAACCCTGGGCCTTACACTGTCCATCACTGAGATCACTCCATGGGTAACCCTGGGCCTTACACTGTCCATCACTGAGATCACTCCACGGGTAACCCTGGGCCTTACACTGTCCATCACTGAGATCACTCCATGGGTAACCCTGGGCCTTACACTGTCCATCACTCAGATCACTCCATGGGTAACCCTGGGCCCTACACTGTCCATCACTGAGATCACTCCACGGGTAACCCTGGGCCTTAAACTGTCCATCACTGAGATCACTCCACGGGTAACCCTGGGCCTTACACTGTCCATCACTGAGATCACTGGGTAACCCTGGGTCTTACACTGTCCATCACTGAGATCACTGGGTAACCCTGGGCCTTACACTGTCCATCACTGAGATCACTCCATGGGTAACCCTGGGCGTTACGCTGTCCATCACTGAGATCACTCCATGGGTAACCCTGGGCCTTACACTGTCCATCACTGAGATCACTGGGTAACCCTGGGCCTTACACTGTCCATCACTGAGATCACTCCACGGGTAACCCTGGGCCTTACACTGTCCATCACTGAGATCACTACACGGGTAACACTGGGCCTTACACTGTCCATCACTGAGATCACTCCACGGGTAACCCTGGGCCTTACACTGTCCATTACTGAGATCACTCCACGGGTAACCCTGGGCCTTACACTGTCCATCACTGAGATCACTCCATGGGTAACCCTGGGCCTTCCACTGTCCATCACTGAGATCAGTCCACGGGTAACCCTGGGCCTTACACTGTCCATCACTGAGATCACTCCACGGGTAAACCTGGGCCTTACACTGTCCATCACTGAGATCACTCCACGGGTAACCCTGGGCCTTACACTGTCCATCACTGAGATCAGTCCACGGGTAACCCTGGGCCTTACACTGTCCATCACTGAGATCAAACCATGGGTAACCCTGGGCCTTACACTGTCCATCACTGAGATCACTCCATGGGTAACCCTGGGCCTTACACTGTCCATCACTGAGATCACTGGGTAACCCTGGCCCTTACACTGTCCATCACTGAGATCACTCCACGGGTAACGCTGGGCCCTACACTGTCTATCACTGAGATCACTCCATGGGTAACCCTGGGCCTTACACTGTCCATCACTGAGATCACTCCAGGGGTAACCCTGGGCCTTACACTGTCCATCACTGAGATCACTCCATGGGTAACCCTGGGCCTTACACTGTCCATCACTGAGATCACTCCACGGGTAACCCTGGGCCTTACACTGTCCATCACTGAGATCACTCCACGGGTAACCCTGTGCCTTACACTGTCCATCACTGAGATCACTCCATGGGTAACCCTGGGCCTTACACTGTCCATCACTGAGATCACTCCACGGGTAAACCTGGGCCTTACACTGTCCATCACTGAGATCACTGGGTAACCCTGGGCCTTTCACTGTCCATCACTGAGATCACTCCACGGGTAACCCTGGGACTTACACTGTCCATCACTGAGATCACTCCATGGGTAACCCTGGGCCTTACACTGTCCAGCACCGAGATCACTCCACGGGTAACCCTGGGTCTTACACTGTCCATCACTGAGATCACTGGGTAACCCTGGGCCTTACACTGTCCATCACTGAGATCACTCCACGGGTAACCCTGGGCCTTACACTGTCCATCACTGAGATCACTCCACGGGTAACCCTGGGCCTTACACTGTCCATCACTGAGATCACTGGGTAACCCTGGGCCTTACACTGTCCATCACTGAGATCACTCCACGGGTAACGCTGGGCCCTACACTGTCTATCACTGAGATCACTCCATGGGTAGCACTGGGCCTTACACTGTCCATCACTGAGATCACTCCAGGGGTAACCCTGGGCCTTACACTGTCCATCACTGAGATCACTCCACGGGTAACCCTGGGCCTTACACTGTCCATCACTGAGATCACTCCATGGGTAACCCTGGGCCTTACACTGTCCATCACTGAGATCACTCCACGGGTAACCCTGGGCCTTACACTGTCCATCACTGAGATCACTGGGTAACCCTGGGCCTTACACTGTCCATCACTGAGATCACTCCACGGGTAACCCTGGGACTTACACTGTCCATCACTGAGATCACTCCACGGGTAACCCTGGGTCTTACACTGTCCATCACTGAGATCACTGGGTAACCCTGGGCCTTACACTGTCCATCACTGAGATCACTCCACGGGTAACCCTGGGCCTTACACTGTCCATCACTGAGATCACTCCACGGGTAACCCTGGGCCTTACACTGTCCATCACTGAGATCACTGGGTAACCCTGGGCCTTACACTGTCCATCACTGAGATCACTCCATGGGTAACCCTGGGCCTTACACTGTCCATCACTGAGATCACTCCACGGGTAACCCTGGGCCTTACACTGTCCATCACTGAGATCACTCCATGGGTAACCCTGGGCCTTACACTGTCCATCACTGAGATCACTCCACGGGTAACCCTGGGCCTTACACTGTCCATCACTGAGATCACTCCACGGGTAACCCTGGGCCTTACACTGTCCATCACTGAGATCACTGGGTAACCCTGGGCCTTACACTGTCCATCACTGAGATCACTCCATGGGTAACCCTGGGCCTTACACTGTCCATCACTGAGATCACTGGGTAACCCTGGGCCTTACACTGTCCATCACTGAGATCACTCCATGGGTAACCCTGGGCCTTACACTCTCCATCACTGAGATCACTGGGTAACCCTGGGCCTTACACTGTCCATCACTGAGATCACTGAGTAACCCTGGGCCTTACACTGTCCATCACTGAGATCACTCCATGGGTAACCCTGGGCCTTACACTGTCCATCACTGAGATCACTCCACGGGTAACCCTGGGCCTTACACTGTCCATCACTGAGATCACTCCACGGGTAACCCTGGGCCTTACACTGCCCATCACTGAGATCACTCCATGGGTAACCCTGGGCCCTACACTGTCCATCACTGAGATCACTCCATGGGTAACCCTGGGCCTTACACTGTCCATCACTGAGATCACTGGGTAACCCTGGGCCTTACACTGTCCATCACTGAGATCACTCCATGGGTAACCCTGGGCCTTACACTCTCCATCACTGAGATCACTGGGTAACCCTGGGCCTTACACTGTCCATCACTGAGATCACTGAGTAACCCTGGGCCTGACACTGTCCATCACTGAGATCACTCCACGGGTAACCCTGGGCCTTACACTGTCCATCACTGAGATCACTCCATGGGTAACCCTGGGCCTTACCCTGTCCATCACTGAGATCACTCCATGGGTAACCCTGGGCCCTACACTGTCCATCACTGAGATCACTCCACGGGTAACCCTGGGCCTTAAACTGTCCATCACTGAGGTCACTCCACGGGTAACCCTGGGCCTTACACTGTCCATCACTGAGATCACTGGGTAACCCTGGGCCTTACACTGTCCATCACTGAGATCACTGGGTAACCCTGGGCCTTACACTGTCCATCACTGAGATCACTCCATGGGTAACCCTGGGCCTTATACTGTCCATCACTGAGATCACTGGGTAACCCTGGGCCTTACACTGTCCATCACTGAGATCACTCCATGGGTAACCCTGGGCGTTACACTGTCCATCACTGAGATCACTCCATGAGCAACCCTGGGCCTTACACTGTCCATCACTGAGATCACTGGGTAACCCTGGGCCTTACACTGTCCATCACTGAGATCACTCCACGGGTAACCCTGGGCCTTACACTGTCCATCACTGAGATCACTACACGGGTAACCCTGGGCCTTACACTGTCCATCACTGAGATCACTCCACGGGTAACCCTGGGCCTTACACTGTCCATCACTGAGATCACTCCACGGGTAACCCTGGGCCTTACACTGTCCATCACTGAGATCACTCCACGGGTAACCCTGGGCCTTACACTGTCCATCACTGAGATCACTCCATGGGTAACCCTGGGCCTTACACTGTCCATCACTGAGATCAGTCCACGGGTAACCCTGCGCCTTACACTGTCCATCACTGAGATCACTCCACGGGTAACCCTGGGCCTTACACTGTCCATCACTGAGATCACTCCATGGGTAACCCTGGGCCTTACACTGTCCATCACTGAGATCACTCCACGGGTAACCCTGGGCCTTACACTGTCCATCACTGAGATCACTCCATGGGTAACCCTGGGCCTTACACTGTCCATCACTGAGATCAGTCCACGGGTAACCCTGGGCCTTACACTGTCCATCACTGAGATCACTCCACGGGTAAACCTGGGCCTTACACTGTCCATCACTGAGATTACTCCATGGGTAACCCTGGGCCCTACACTGTCCATCACTGAGATCACTCCACGGGTAACCCTGGGCCCTACACTGTCCATCACTGAGATCACTCCACGGGTAACCCTGGGCCTTACACTGTCCAACACTGAGATCACTCCACGGGTAACCCTGGGCCTTACACTGTCCATCACTGAGATCAAACCATGGGTAACCCTGTGCCTTACACTGTCCATCACTGAGATCACTCCATGGGTAACCCTGGGCCTTACACTGTCCATCACTGAGATCACTGGGTAACTCTGGGCCTTACACTGTCCATCACTAAGATCACTCCACGGGTAACGCTGGGCCCTACACTGTCTATCACTGAGATCACTCCATGGGTAACCCTGGGCCTTACACTGTCCATCACTGAGATCACTCCAGGGGTAACCCTGGGCCTGACACTGTCCATCACTGAGATCACTCCATGGGTAACCCTGGGCCTTACACTGTCCATCACTGAGTTCACTCCACGGGTAACCCTGGGCCTTACACTGTCCATCACTGAAATCACTCCACGGGTAACCCTGGGCCTTACACTGTCCATCACTGAGATCACTCCACGGGTAACCCTGGGCCTTACACTGTCCATCACTGAGATCACTGGGTAACCCTGAGCCTGACACTGTCCATCACTGAGATCACTCCACAGGTAACCCTGGGCCTTACACTGTCCATCACTGAGATCACTCCACGGGTAACCCTGGGCCTTACACTGTCCATCACTGAGATCACTGGGTAACCCTGGGCCTTACACTGTCCATCACTGAGATCACTCCATGGGTAACCCTGGGCCTTACACTGTCCATCACTGAGATCACTGGGTAACCCTGGGCCTTACACTGTCCATCACTGAGATCACTCCATGGGTAACCATGGGCCTTACACTGTCCATCACTGAGATCACTGGGTAACCCTGGGCCTTACACTGTCCATCACTGAGATCACTCCATGGGTAACCCTGGGCGTTACACTGTCCATCACTGAGATCACTCCATGGGTAACCCTCGGCCTTACACTGTCCATCACTGGGATCCCTGGGCCTTACACTGTCCACCACTGAGATCACTGGGTAACCCTGGGCCTTACACTGCCCATCACTGAGATCACTGGGTAACCCTGGGCCTTACACTGTCCATCACTGAGATCACTCCATGGGTAAACCTGGGCCCTACACTGTCCATCACTGAGATCACTCCATGGGTAAACCTGGGCCTTACACTGTCCATCACTGAGATCACTGCATGGGTAACCCTGGGCCTTCCTCTGTCCATCACTGAGATCACTCCACGGGTAACCCTGGGCCTTACACTGTCCATCACTGTGATCACTCCACGGGTAACCCTGGGCCTTACACTGTCCACCACTGAGATCACTCCATGGGTAACCCTGGGCCTTACACTGTCCATCACTGAGATCACTCCACTGCTAACCCTGGGCCTTACACTGTCCATCACTGAGATCACTCCATGGGTAACCCTGGGCCTTACACTGTCCATCACTGAGATCACTGGGTAACCCTGGGCCTTACACTGTCCATCACTGAGATCACTCCATGGGTAACCCTGGGCCTTACACTGTCCATCACTGAGATCACTCCATGGGTAACCCTGTGTCTTACACTGTCCATCACTGAGACCACTCCACGGGTACCCCTGGGCCTTACACTGTCCATCACTGAGATCACTCCATGTGTAACCCTGGGCCTTACACTGTCCATCACTGAGATCACTCCACGGGTAACCCTGGGCCTTACACTGTCCATCACTGAGATCACTCCATGGGTAACCCTGGGCCTTACACTGTCCATCACTGTGATCACTCCATGGGTAACCCTGGGCCTTACACTGCCCATCACTGAGATCACTCCACGGGTAACCCTGGTCCTTACACTGTCCATCACTGAGATCACTGGGTAACCCTGGGCCTGACACTGTCCATCACTGAGATCACTCCACGGGTAACACTGGCCCTTACACTGTCCATCACTGAGATCACTGGGTAACCCTGGGCCTCACACTGTCCATCACTGAGATCGCTGGGTAACCCCGGGCCTTACACTGTCCATCACTGAGATCACTCCACGGGTAACACTGGCCCTTACACTGTCCATCACTGAGATCACTGGGTAACCCTGGGCCTCACACTGTCCATCACTGAGATCGCTGGGTAACCCCGGGCCTTACACTGCCCATCACTGAGATCACTCCACGGGTAACCCTGGGCCTTACACTGTCCATCACTGAGATCACTCCATGGGTAACCCTGGGCCTTACACTGTCCATCACTGAGATCACTCCACGGGTAACCCTGGGCCTTACACTGTCCATCACGGTGATCACTCCATGGGTAACCCTGGGCCTTACACTGTCCATCACTGAGATCACTCCACGGGTAACCCTGGGCCTTACACTGTCCATCACTGAGATCACTCCACGGGTAACCCTGGGCCTTACACTGTCCATCACTGAGGTCACTCCATGGGTAACCCTGGGCCTAACACTGTCCATCACTGAGATCACTCCATGGGTAACCCTGGGCCTTACACTGTCCATCACTGAGATCACTCCATGGGTAACCCTGGGCCTTACACTGTCCATCACTGAGATCACTCCACGGGTAACCCTGGGCCTTACACTGTCCATCACTGAGATCACTCCATGGGTAACCCTGGGCCTTACACTGTCCATCACTGAGATCACTCCATGGGTAACCCTGGGCCTTACACTGTCCATCACTGAGATCACTCCACGGGTAAACCTGGGCCTTGCACTGTCCATCACTGAGATCACTGGGTAACCCTGGGCCTTACACTGCCCATCACTGAGATCACTGGGTAACCCTGGGCCTTACACTGTCCATCACTGAGATCACTCCACGGGTAACCCTGGACCTTACACTGTCCATCACTGAGATCACTGGGTAACCCTGGGCCTTACACTGTCCATCACTGAGATCACTCCACGGGTAACCCTGGACCTTACACTGTCCATCACTGAGATCACTGGGTAACCCTGGGCCTTACACTGTCCATCACTGAGATCACTCCACGGGTAACCCTGGGCCTTACACTTTCCATCACTGGGAAACCCTGGGCCTTACACTGTCCATCACTGAGATCACTCCATGGGTAACCCTGGGCCTTACACTGTCCATCACTGAGATCACTGGGTAACCCTGGGCCTTACACTGTCCATCACTGAGATCACTCCATGGGTAACCCTGGGCCTTACTCTGTCCATCACTGAGATCACTCCACGGGTAACCCTGGGCCTTACACTGTCCATCACTGAGATCACTCCACGGGTAACCCTGGGCCTTACACTGTCCATCACTGAGATCACTCCACGGGTAACCCTGGGCCTTACACTGTCCATCACTGAGATCACTCCACGGGTAACCCTGGGCCTTACACTGCCCATCACTGAGATCACTCCATGGGTAACCCTGGGCCTTACACTGCCCATCACTGAGATCACTCCACGGGTAACCCTGGGCCTTACACTGTCCATCACTGAGATCACTCCATGGGTAACCCTGGGCCTTACACTGTCCATCACTGAGATCACTCCACGGGTAACCCTGGGCCTTACACTGCCCATCACTGAGATCACTCCATGGGTAACCCTGGGCCTTACACTGTCCATCACTGAGATCACTCCACGGGTAACCCTGGGCCTTACACTGTCCATCACTGAGATCACTCCACGGGTAACCCTGGGCCTTGCACTGTCCATCACTGAGATCACTCCATGGGTAACCCTGGGTCTGACACTGTCCATCACTGAGATCACTCTACGGGTAACACTGGGCCTTACACTGTCCATCACTGAGATCACTGGGTAACCCTGGGCCTTACACTGTCCATCACTGAGATCGCTGGGTAACCCCGGGCCTTACACTGTCCATCACTGAGAGCACTCCACGGGTAACCCTGGGCCTTACACTGCCCATCACTGAGGTCACTCCATGGGTAACCCTGGGCCTTACACTGTCCATCACTGAGATCACTCCATGGGTAACCCTGGACCTTACACTGTCCATCACTGAGATCACTGGGTAACCCTGGGCCTTACACTGTCCATCACTGAGATCACTGGGTAACCCATGGGCCTTACACTGTCCATGACTGAGATCACTCCACGGGTAACCCTGGACCTTACACTGTCCATCACTGAGATCACTGGGTAACCCTGGGCCTTACACTGTCCATCACTGAGATCACTGGGTAACCCTGGGCCTTACACTGTCCATCACTGAGATCACTGGGTAACCCTGGGCCCTACACTGTCCATCACTGAGATCACTCCACGGGTAACCCTGGGCCTTACACTGCCCATCACTGAGATCACTCCATGGGTAACCCTGGGCCCTACACTGTCCATCACTGAGATCACTGGGTAACCCTGGGCCCTACACTGTCCATCACTGAGATCACTCCATGGGTAACCCTGGGCCTTACACTGCCCATCACTGAGATCACTCCATGGGTAACCCTGGGCCTTACACTGTCCATCACTGAGATCACTCCATGGGTAACCCTGGGCCCTACACTGTCCATCACTGAGATCACTCCATGGGTAACCCTGGGCCCTACACTGTCCATCACTGAGATCACTCCATGGGTAACCCTGGGCCTTACACTGTCCATCACTGAGATCACTCCACGGGTAACCCTGGGCCTTACACTGTCCATCACTGAGATCACTCCACGGGTAACCCTGGGCCTTACACTGTCCATCACTGAGATCACTCCATGGGTAACCCTGGGCCTTACACTGTCCATCACTGAGATCACTCCACGGGTAACCCTGGGCCTTACACTGTCCATCACTGAGATCACTCCACGGGTAACCCTGGGCCCTACACTGTCCATCACTGAGATCACTCCATGGGTAACCCTGGGCCTTACACTGTCCATCACTGAGATCACTCCACGGGTAACCCTGGGCCCTACACTGTCCATCACTGAGATCACTCCACGGGTAACCCTGGGCCCTACACTGTCCATCACTGAGATCACTCCATGGGTAACCCTGGGCCTTACACTGTCCGTCACTGAGATCACTCCACGGGTAACCCATGGGCCTTACACTGCCCATCACTGAGATCACTCCATGGGCAAGCCTGGGCCTTACACTGTCCATCACTGAGATCACTCCACGGGTAACCCTGGGCCTTACACTGTCCATCACTGAGATCACTCCACGGGTAACCCTGGGCCCTACACTGTCCATCACTGAGATCACTCCACGGGTAACCCTGGGCCTTACACTGTCCATCACTGAGATCACTCCATGGGTAACCCTGGGCCTTACACTGTCCATCACTGAGATCACTGGGTAACCCTGGGCCTTACACTGCCCATCACTGAGATCACTCCATGGGTAACCCTGGGCCCTACACTGTCCATCACTGAGATCACTCCACGGGTAACCCTGGGCCTTACACTGTCCATCACTGAGATCACTCCATGGGTAACCCTGGGCCTTACACTGTCCATCACTGAGATCACTCCACGGGTAACCCTGGGCCTTACACTGCCCATCACTGAGATCACTCCATGGGTAACCCTGGGCCCTACACTGTCCATCACTGAGATCAAACCATGGGTAACCCTGGGCCTTACACTGTCCATCACTGAGATCACTCCACGGGTAACCCTGGGCCTTATACTGTCCATCACTGAGATCACTCCATGGGTAACCCTGGGCCTTACACTGCCCATCACTGAGATCACTGGGTAACCCTGGGCCTTACACTGTCCATCACTGAGATCACTCCATGGGTAACCCTGGGCCTTACACTGTCCATCACTGAGATCACTGGGTAACCCTGGGCCTTACACTGTCCATCACTGAGATCACTCCATGGGTAACCCTGGGCCTTACACTGTCCATCACTGAGATCACTGGGTAACCCTGGGCCTTACACTGTCCATCACTGAGATCACTCCATGGGTAACCCTGGGCCCTACACTGTCCATCACTGAGATCACTCCATGGGTAACCCTGGGTCTTACACTGTCCATCACTGAGATCACTCCACGGGTAACCCTGGGCCTTATACTGTCCATCACTGAGATCACTGGGTAACCCTGGGCCTTACACTGTCCATCACTGAGATCACTCCATGGGTAACCCTGGGCCTTACACTGTCCATCACTGAGATCACTGGGTAACCCTGGGCCTTACACTGTCCATCACTGAGATCACTCCATGGGTAACCCTGGGCCTTACACTGTCCATCACTGAGATCACTCCACGGGTAACCCTGGGCCTTACACTGTCCATCACTGAGATCACTCCACGGGTAACCCTGGGCCTTACACTGTCCATCACTGAGATCACTCCATGGGTAACCCTGGGCCTTACCCTGTCCATCACTGAGATCACTGGGTAACCCTGGGCCTTACACTGTCCATGACTGAGATCACTCCATGGGTAACCCTGGGCCTTACACTGTCCATCACTGAGATCACTCCACGGGTAACCCTGGGCCTTACACTGTCCATCACTGAGATCACTCCACGGGTAACCCTGGGCCTTACTCTGTCCATCACTGAGATCACTCCATGGGTAAGTCTGGGCCTTGCACTGTCCATCACTGAGATCACTCCACGGGTAACCCTGGGCCTTACACTGTCCATCACTGAGATCACTCCACGGGTAACCCTGGGCCTTACACTGTCCATCACTGAGATCACTCCACGGGTAACCCTGGGCCTTACACTGCCCATCACTGAGATCACTCCATGGGTAAGTCTGGGCCTTGCACTGTCCATCACTGAGATCACTCCACGGGTAACCCTGGGCCTTACACTGCCCATCACTGAGATCACTCCATGGGTAACCCTGGGCCCTACACTGTCCATCACTGAGATCACTCCACGGGTAACCCTGGGCCTTACACTGCCCATCACTGAGATCACTCCATGGGTAACCCTGGGCCCTACACTGTCTATCACTGAGATCACTCCATGGGTAACCCTGGGCCTTACACTGTCCATCACTGAGATCACTCCACGGGTAACCCTGGGCCTTATACTGTCCATCACTGAGATCACTGGGTAACCCTGGGCCTTACACTGCCCATCACTGAGATCACTGGATGGGTAACACTGGGCCTTACACTGTCCATCACTGAGATCACTCCACGGGTAACCCTGGGCCTTACACTGTCCATCACTGAGATCACTCCATGGGTAACCCTGTGCCTTACACTGTCCATCACTGAGATCACTGGGTAACCCTGGGCCTTGCACTGTCCATCACTGAGATCACTCCATGGGTAACCCTGTGCCTTACACTGTCCATGACTGAGATCACTCCACGGGTAACCCTGGGCCTTACACTGTCCATCACTGAGACCACTCCATGGGTACCCCTGGGCCTTACACTGTCCATCACTGAGACCACTCCATGGGTACCCCTGGGCCTTACACTGTCCATCACTGAGATCACTCCATGTGTAACCCTGGGCCTTACACTGTCCATCACTGAGATCACTCCACGGGTAACCCTGGGCCTTACACTGTCCATCACTGAGATCACTCCATGGGTAACCCTGGGCCTTACACTGTCCATCACTGTGATCACTCCATGGGTAACCCTGGGCCTTACACTGCCCATCACTGAGATCACTCCACGGGTAACCCTGGGCCTTACTCTGCCCATCACTGAGATCACTCCATGGGTAACCCTGGGCCCTACACTGTCCATCACTGAGATCACTCCATGGGTAACCCTGGGCCTTACACTGTCCATCACTGAGATCACTGGGTAACCCTGGGCCTGACACTGTCCATCACTGAGATCACTCCATGGGTAACCCTGGGCCTTACACTGTCCATCACTGAGATCACTCCACGGGTAACCCTGGGCCTTACACTGCCCATCACTGAGATCACTCCACGGGTAACCCTGGGCCCTACACTGTCCATCACTGAGATCACTCCATGGGTAACCCTGGGCCTTACACTGTCCATCACTGAGATCACTGGGTAACCCTGGGCCTGACACTGTCCATCACTGAGATCACTCCACGGGTAACCCTGGGCCTTACACTGCCCATCACTGAGATCACTCCATGGGTAAGCCTGGGCCTTGCACTGTCCATCACTGAGATCACTCCACGGGTAACCCTGGGCCTTACACTGCCCATCACTGAGATCACTCCATGGGTAACCCTGGGCCCTACACTGTCCATCACTGAGATCACTCCACGGGTAACCCTGGGCCTTACACTGCCCATCACTAAGATCACTCCACGGGTAACCCTGGGCCTTACACTGCCCATCACTGAGATCACTCCATGGGTAATCCTGGGCCTTACACTGTCCATCACTGAGATCACTCCATGGGTAACCCTGGGCCTTACACTGTCCATCACTGAGATCACTCCACGGGTAACCCTGGGCCTAACACTGCCCATCACTGAGATCACTGGGTAACCCTGGGCCTTACACTGTCCATCACTGAGATCACTCCATGGGTAACCCTGGGCCTTACACTGTCCATCACTGAGATCACTGGGTAACCCTGGGCCTTACACTGTCCATCACTGAGATCACTCCATGGGTAACCCTGGGCCTTACACTGTCCATCACTGAGATCACTCCACGGGTAACCCTGGGCCTTACACTGTCCATCACTGAGATCACTCCATGGGTAAGCCTGGGCCTTACACTGTCCATCACTGAGATCACTCCACGGGTAACCCTGGGCCTTACACTGCCCATCACTGAGATCACTGGGTAAGCCTGGGCCTTACACTGTCCATCACTGAGATCATTCCACGGGTAACCCTGGGCCTTACACTGTCCATCACTGAGATCACTTGGTAACCCTGGGCCTTACACTGTCCATCACTGAGACCACTCCACGGGTAACCCTGGGCCTTACACTGTCCATCACTGAGATCACTCCATGGGTAACCCTGGGCCTTACACTGTCCATCACTGAGATCACTCCACGGGTAACCCTGGGCCTTACACTGTCCATCACTGAGATCACTGGGTAACCCTGGGCCTTACACTGTCCATCACTGAGATCACTGGGTAACCCTGGGCCTTACACTGTCCATCACTGAGATCATTCCATGGGTAACCCTGGGCCTTACACTGTCCATCACTGAGATCACTGGGTAACCCTGGGCCTTACACTGCCCATCACTGAGATCACTGCATGGGTAACCCTGGGCCTTACACTGTCCATCACTGAGATCACTGGGTAACCCTTGGCCTTACACTGTCCATCACTGAGATCACTCCATGGGTAACCCTGGGCCTTACACTGTCCATCACTGAGATCACTCCATGGGTAACCCTGGGCCTTACACTGTCCATCACTGAGATCACTCCACGGGTAACCCTGGGCCTTACACTGCCCATCACTGAGATCACTCCATGGGTAACCCTGGGCCTTACACTGTCCATCACTGAGATCACTGCATGGGTAACCCTGGGCCTTACACTGTCCATCACTGAGATCACTCTACTGGTAACCCTGGGCCTTACTCTGTGCATCACTGAGATCACTCCATGGGTAACCCTGGGCCTTACACTGTCCATCACTGAGATCACTGGGTAACCCTGGGCCTTACACTGTCCATCACTGAGATCACTCCACAGGTAACCCTGGGCCTTACTCTGCCCATCACTGAGATCACTCCACGGGTAACCCTGGGCCTTACTCTGCCCATCACTGAGATCACTCCATGGGTAACCCTGGGCCCTACACTGTCCATCACTGAGATCACTCCATGGGTAACCCTGGGCCTTACACTGTCCATCACTGAGATCACTGGGTAACCCTGGGCCTTACACTGTCCATCACTGAGATCACTCCATGGGTAACCCTGGGCCTTACACTGCCCATCACTGAGATCACTCCACGGGTAACCCTGGGCCTTACTCTGCCCATCACTGAGATCACTCCATGGGTAACCCTGGGCCCTACACTGTCCATCACTGAGATCACTCCATGGGTAACCCTGGGCCTTACACTGTCCATCACTGAGATCACTGGGTAACCCTGGGCCTGACACTGTCCATCACTGAGATCACTCCATGGGTAACCCTGGGCCTTACACTGTCCATCACTGAGATCACTCCACGGGTAACCCTGGGCCTTACACTGCCCATCACTGAGATCACTCCACGGGTAACCCTGGGCCCTACACTGTCCATCACTGAGATCACTCCATGGGTAACCCTGGGCCTTACACTGTCCATCACTGAGATCACTGGGTAACCCTGGGCCTGACACTGTCCATCACTGAGATCACTCCACGGGTAACCCTGGGCCTTACACTGCCCATCACTGAGATCACTCCATGGGTAAGCCTGGGCCTTGCACTGTCCATCACTGAGATCACTCCACGGGTAACCCTGGGCCTTACACTGCCCATCACTGAGATCACTCCATGGGTAACCCTGGGCCCTACACTGTCCATCACTGAGATCACTCCACGGGTAACCCTGGGCCTTACACTGCCCATCACTAAGATCACTCCACGGGTAACCCTGGGCCTTACACTGCCCATCACTGAGATCACTCCATGGGTAATCCTGGGCCTTACACTGTCCATCACTGAGATCACTCCATGGGTAACCCTGGGCCTTACACTGTCCATCACTGAGATCACTCCACGGGTAACCCTGGGCCTAACACTGCCCATCACTGAGATCACTGGGTAACCCTGGGCCTTACACTGTCCATCACTGAGATCACTCCATGGGTAACCCTGGGCCTTACACTGTCCATCACTGAGATCACTGGGTAACCCTGGGCCTTACACTGTCCATCACTGAGATCACTCCATGGGTAACCCTGGGCCTTACACTGTCCATCACTGAGATCACTCCACGGGTAACCCTGGGCCTTACACTGTCCATCACTGAGATCACTCCATGGGTAAGCCTGGGCCTTACACTGTCCATCACTGAGATCACTCCACGGGTAACCCTGGGCCTTACACTGCCCATCACTGAGATCACTGGGTAAGCCTGGGCCTTACACTGTCCATCACTGAGATCATTCCACGGGTAACCCTGGGCCTTACACTGTCCATCACTGAGATCACTTGGTAACCCTGGGCCTTACACTGTCCATCACTGAGACCACTCCACGGGTAACCCTGGGCCTTACACTGTCCATCACTGAGATCACTCCATGGGTAACCCTGGGCCTTACACTGTCCATCACTGAGATCACTCCACGGGTAACCCTGGGCCTTACACTGTCCATCACTGAGATCACTGGGTAACCCTGGGCCTTACACTGTCCATCACTGAGATCACTGGGTAACCCTGGGCCTTACACTGTCCATCACTGAGATCATTCCATGGGTAACCCTGGGCCTTACACTGTCCATCACTGAGATCACTGGGTAACCCTGGGCCTTACACTGCCCATCACTGAGATCACTGCATGGGTAACCCTGGGCCTTACACTGTCCATCACTGAGATCACTGGGTAACCCTTGGCCTTACACTGTCCATCACTGAGATCACTCCATGGGTAACCCTGGGCCTTACACTGTCCATCACTGAGATCACTCCATGGGTAACCCTGGGCCTTACACTGTCCATCACTGAGATCACTCCACGGGTAACCCTGGGCCTTACACTGCCCATCACTGAGATCACTCCATGGGTAACCCTGGGCCTTACACTGTCCATCACTGAGATCACTGCATGGGTAACCCTGGGCCTTACACTGTCCATCACTGAGATCACTCTACTGGTAACCCTGGGCCTTACTCTGTGCATCACTGAGATCACTCCATGGGTAACCCTGGGCCTTACACTGTCCATCACTGAGATCACTGGGTAACCCTGGGCCTTACACTGTCCATCACTGAGATCACTCCACAGGTAACCCTGGGCCTTACACTGTCCATCACTGAGATCACTCCACGGGTAACCCTGGGCCTTACTCTGTCCATCACTGAGATCACTCCACGGGTAACCCTGGGCCTTACACTGTCCATCACTGAGATCACTCCATGGGTAACCCTGGGCCTTACACTGTCCATCACTGAGGTCAGTCCATGGGTAACCCTGGGCCTTACACTGTCCATGACTGAGATCACTCCATGGGTAACCCTGGGCCTTACACTGTCCATCACTGAGATCACTCCACGGGTAGCCCTGGGCCTTGCACTGTCCATCACTGAGATCACTCCATGGGTAACCCTGGGCCTTACACTGTCCATCACTGAGATCACTCCACGGGTAACCCTGGGCCTTACACTGCCCATCACTGAGATCACTCCATGGGTAACCCTGGGCCCTACACTGTCCATCACTGAGATCACTGGGTAACCCTGGGCCTTACACTGCCCATCACTGAGATCACTCCACGGGTAACCCTGGGCCTTACACTGTCCATCACTGAGATCACTCCATGGGTAACCCTGGGCCTTACACTGTCCATCACTGACATCACTCCACGGGTAACCCTGGGCCTTATACTGCCCATCACTGAGATCACTGGGTAACCCTGGGCCTTACACTGTCCATCACTGAGATCACTCCATGGGTAATCCTGGGCCTTACACTGTCCATCACTGAGATCACTGGGAAACCCTGGGCCTTACACTGTCCATCACTGAGATCACTGGGAAACCCTGGGCCTTACACTGTCCATCACTGAGATCACTCCACGGGTAACCCTGGGCCTTACACTGTCCATCACTGAGATCACTGGGTAACCCTGGGCCTTACACTGTCCATCACTGAGATCACTCCATGGGTAACCCTGGGCGTTACTCTGTCCATCACTGAGATCACTCCATGGGTAACCCTGGGCCTTACACTGTCCATCACTGAGATCACTCCACGGGTAACCCTGGGCCTTACACTGTCCATCACTGAGATCACTCCATGGGTAACCCTGGGCCTTACACTGTCCATCACTGAGATCACTCCACGGGTAACCCTGGGCCTTACACTGTCCATCACTGAGATCACTGGGTAACCCTGGGCCTTACACTGTCCATCACTGAGATCACTCCACGGGTAACCCTGGGCCTTACACTGTCCATCACTGAGATCACTCCACGGGTAAACCTGGGCCTTACACTGTCCATCACTGAGATCACTCCACGGGTAACCCTGGGCCTTACACTGTCCATCACTGAGATCACTTGGTAACCCTGGGCCTTACACTGTCCATCACTGAGATCACTCCACGGGTAACCCTGGGCCTTACACTGTCCATCACTGAGATCACTCCACGGGTAACCCTGGGCCTTACACTGTCCATCACTGAGATCACTGGGTAACCCTGGGCCTTACACTGCCCATCACTGAGATCACTGGGTAACCCTGGGCCTTACACTGTCCATCACTGAGATCACTCCATGGGTAACCCTGGGCCCTACACTGTCCATCACTGAGATCACTCCACGGGTAACCCTGGGCCTTACACTGCCCATCACTGAGATCACTGCATGGGTAACCCTGGGCCTTACACTGTCCATCACTGAGATCACTGGGTAACCCTGGGCCTTACACTGCCCATCACTGAGATCACTCCATGGGTAACCCTGGGCCTTACACTGCCCATCACTGAGATCACTGCATGGGTAACCCTGGGCCTTACACTGTCCATCACTGAGATCACTGCATGGGTAACCCTGGGCCTTACACTGTCCATCACTGAGATCACTCCATGGGTAACCCTGGGCCTTACACTGTCCATCACTGAGATCACTCCATGGGTAACCCTGGGCCTTACACTGTCCATCACTGAGATCACTCCACGGGTAACCCTGGGCCTTACACTGTCCATCACTGAGATCACTTGGTAACCCTGGGCCTTACACTGTCCATCACTGAGACCACTCCACGGGTAACCCTGGGCCTTACACTGTCCATCACTGAGATCACTCCATGGGTAACCCTGGGCCTTACACTGTCCATCACTGAGATCACTCCACGGGTAACCCTGGGCCTTACACTGTCCATCACTGAGATCACTCCACGGGTAACCCTGGGCCTTACACTGTCCATCACTGAGATCACTGGGTAACCCTGGGCCTTACACTGTCCATCACTGAGATCACTGGGTAACCCTGGGCCTTACACTGTCCATCACTGAGATCATTCCATGGGTAACCCTGGGCCCTACACTGTCCATCACTGAGATCACTGGGTAACCCTGGGCCTTACACTGCCCATCACTGAGATCACTGCATGGGTAACCCTGGGCCTTACACTGTCCATCACTGAGATCACTGGGTAACCCTGGGCCTTACACTGCCCATCACTGAGATCACTCCATGGGTAACCCTGGGCCTTACACTGTCCATCACTGAGATCACTGCATGGGTAACCCTGGGCCTTACACTGTCCATCACTGAGATCACTCCACTGGTAACCCTGGGCCTTACTCTGTGCATCACTGAGATCACTCCATGGGTAACCCTGGGCCTTACACTGTCCATCACTGAGATCACTGGGTAACCCTGGGCCTTACACTGTCCATCACTGAGATCACTCCACAGGTAACCCTGGGCCTTACACTGTCCATCACTGAGATCACTCCACGGGTAACCCTGGGCCTTACTCTGTCCATCACTGAGATCACTCCAGGGGTAACCCTGGGCCTTACACTGTCCATCACTGAGATCACTCCACGGGTAACCCTGGGCCTTACACTGCCCATCACTGAGATCACTGGGTAACCCTGGGCCTTACACTGTCCATCACTGAGATCACTGCATGGGTAACCCTGGGCCTTACACTGTCCATCACTGAGATCACTCCATGTGTAACCCTGGGCCTTACACTGTCCATCACTGAGATCACTCCATGTGTAACCCTGGGCCTTACGCTGTCCATCACTGAGATCACTCCATGTGTAACCCTGGGCCTTACACTGTCCATCACTGAGATCACTGCATGGGTAACCCTGGGCCTTACACTGTCCATCACTGAGATCACTGGGTAACCCTGGGCCTTACTCTGTCCATCACTGAGATCACTCCATGGGTAACCCTGGGCCTTACACTGCCCATCACTGAGATCACTGGGTATCCCTGGGCCTTACACTGTCCATCACTGAGATCACTCCACGGGTAACCCTGGGCCTTACACTGTCCATCACTGAGATCACTCCACGGGTAACCCTGGGCCTTACACTGTCCATCACTGAGATCACTGGGTAACCCTGGGCCTTACACTGTCCATCACTGAGGTCACTCCACGGGTAACCCTGGGCCTTACACTGTCCATCACTGAGATCACTCAATGGGTAACCCTGGGCCTTACACTGTCCATCACTGAGATCACTGGGTAACCCTGGGCTTTACACTGTCCATCACTGAGATCACTGGGTAACCCTGGGCCTTACACTGTCCATCATTGAGATCACTCCACTTGTAACCCTGGGCCTTACACTGTCCATCACTGAGATCACTCCACGGGTAACCTCGGGCCTTACACTGTCCATCACTGAGATCACTCCACGGGTAACCCTGGGCCTTACACTGTCCATCACTGTGATCACTCCATGGGTAACCCTGGGCCTTACACTGTCCATCACTGAGATCACTCCACGGGTAACCCTGGGCCTTACACTGCCCAGCACTGAGATCACTCCACGGGTAACCCTGGGCCTTACACTGTCCATCACTGAGATCACTGGGTAACCCTGGGCCTTACACTGTCCATCACTGAGATCACTCCACGGGTAACACTGGGCCTTACACTGTCCATCACTGAGATCACTGGGTAACCCTGGGCCTTACACTGTCCATCACTGTGATCACTGGGTAACCCCGGGCCTTACACTGTCCATCACTGAGATCACTCCACGGGTAACCCTGGGCCTTACACTGTCCATCACTGAGATCACTCCACGGGTAACCCTGGGCCTTACACTGTCCATCACTGAGATCACTCCATGGGTAACCCTGGGCCTTACACTGTCCATCACTGAGATCACTGGGTAACCCTGGGCCTTACACTGGCCATCACTGAGATCACTGGGTAACCCTGGGCCTTACACTGTCCATCACTGAGATCACTCCATGGGTAACCCTGGGCCTTACACTGTCCATCACTGAGATCACTCCACGGGTAACCCTGGGCCTTACACTGTCCATCACTGAGATCACTCCACGGGTAACCCTGGGCCTTACACTGCCCATCACTGAGATCACTCCATGGGTAACCCTGGGCCTTACACTGTCCATCACTGAGATCACTCCACGGGTAACCCTGGACCTTACACTGTCCATCACTGAGATCACTCCACGGGTAACCCTGGACCTTACACTGTCCATCACTGAGATCACTCCACGGGTAACACTGGGCCTTCCACTGTCCATCACTGAGATCACTCCACGGGTAACCCTGGACCTTACACTGTCCATCACTGAGATCACTCCACGGGTAACCCTGGGCCTTACACTGTCCATCACTGAGATCACTCCACGGGTAACCCTGGACCTTACACTGTCCATCACTGAGATCACTCCACGGGTAACACTGGGCCTTCCACTGTCCATCACTGAGATCACTCCACGGGTAACCCTGGACCTTACACTGTCCATCACTGAGATCACTCCACGGGTAACCCTGGGCCTTACACTGTCCATCACTGAGATCACTCCACGGGTAACCATGGGCCTTACACTGTCCATCACTGAGATCACTGCACTTGTCACCCTGGGCCTTAGACTGTCCATCACTGTGATCACTCCAGAGGTAACCCTGGGCCTTACACTGTCCATCACTGAGATCACTCCACGGGTAAACCTGGGCCTTACACTGTCCATCACTGAGATCACTCCACGGGTAACCCTGGGCCTTACACTGTCCATCACTGAGATCACTTGGTAACCCTGGGCCTTACACTGTCCATCACTGAGATCACTCCACGGGTAACCCTGGGCCTTACACTGTCCATCACTGAGATCACTCCACGGGTAACCCTGGGCCTTACACTGTCCATCACTGAGATCACTGGGTAACCCTGGGCCTTACACTGTCGATCACTGAGATCACTGGGTAACCCTGGGCCTTACACTGCCCATCACTGAGATCACTGGGTAACCCTGGGCCTTACACTGTCCATCACTGAGATCACTGGGTAACCCTGGGCCTTACACTGCCCATCACTGAGATCACTGGGTAACCCTGGGCCTTACACTGTCCATCACTGAGATCACTCCATGGGTAACCCTGGGCCCTACACTGTCCATCACTGAGATCACTCCACGGGTAACCCTGGGCCTTACACTGCCCATCACTGAGATCACTGCATGGGTAACCCTGGGCCTTACACTGTCCATCACTGAGATCACTGGGTAACCCTGGGCCTTACACTGCCCATCACTGAGATCACTCCATGGGTAACCCTGGGCCTTACACTGCCCATCACTGAGATCACTGCATGGGTAACCCTGGGCCTTACACTGTCCATCACTGAGATCACTCCATGTGTAACCCTGGGCCTTACACTGTCCATCACTGAGATCACTGCATGGGTAACCCTGGGCCTTACACTGTCCATCACTGAGATCACTCCATGGGTAACCCTGGGCCTTACACTGTCCATCACTGAGATCACTCCACGGGTAACCCTGGGCCTTACACTGTCCATCACTGAGATCACTCCACGGGTAACCCTGGGCCTTACACTGTCCATCACTGAGATCACTCCATGGGTAACCCTGGGCCTTACACTGTCCATCACTGAGATCACTCCACGGGTAACCCTGGGCCTTACACTGTCCATCACTGAGATCACTTGGTAACCCTGGGCCTTACACTGTCCATCACTGAGACCACTCCACGGGTAACCCTGGGCCTTACACTGTCCATCACTGAGATCACTCCATGGGTAACCCTGGGCCTTACACTGTCCATCACTGAGATCACTCCACGGGTATCCCTGGGCCTTACACTGTCCATCACTGAGATCACTCCACGGGTAACCCTGGGCCTTACACTGTCCATCACTGAGATCACTGGGTAACCCTGGGCCTTACACTGTCCATCACTGAGATCACTGGGTAACCCTGGGCCTTACACTGTCCATCACTGAGATCATTCCATGGGTAACCCTGGGCCCTACACTGTCCATCACTGAGATCACTGGGTAACCCTGGGCCTTACACTGCCCATCACTGAGATCACTGCATGGGTAACCCTGGGCCTTACACTGTCCATCACTGAGATCACTCCACGGGTAACCCTGGGCCTTACACTGCCCATCACTGAGATCACTCCATGGGTAACCCTGGGCCTTACACTGTCCATCACTGAGATCACTGCATGGGTAACCCTGGGCCTTACACTGTCCATCACTGAGATCACTCCACTGGTAACCCTGGGCCTTACTCTGTGCATCACTGAGATCACTCCATGGGTAACCCTGGGCCTTACACTGTCCATCACTGAGATCACTGGGTAACCCTGGGCCTTACACTGTCCATCACTGAGATCACTCCACAGGTAACCCTGGGCCTTACACTGTCCATCACTGAGATCACTCCACGGGTAACCCTGGGCCTTACTCTGTCCATCACTGACATCACTCCACGGGTAACCCTGGGCCTTACACTGCCCATCACTGAGATCACTCCATGGGTAACCCTGGGCCTTACACTGTCCATGACTGAGATCACTCCATGGGTCACCCATGGGCCTTACACTGTCCATCACTGAGATCACTGGGTCACCCTGGGCCTTACACTGTCCATCACTGAGGTCACTCCATGGGTAACCCTGGGCCTTACACTGTCCATGACTGAGATCACTCCATGGGTAACCCTGGGCCTTACACTGTCCATGACTGAGATCACTCCATGGGTAACCCTGGGCCTTACACTGTCCATGACTGAGATCACTCCATGGGTAACCCTGGGCCTTACACTGTCCATCACTGAGATCACTCCACGGGTAGCCCTGGGCCTTACACTGCCCATCACTGAGATCACTCCATGGGTAAGCCTGGGCCTTGCACTGTCCATCACTGAGATCACTCCACGGGTAACCCTGGGCCTTACAATGCCCATCACTGAGATCACTCCATGGGTAACCCTGGGCCCTACACTGTCCATCACTGAGATCACTCCACGGGTAACCCTGGGCCTTACACTGCCCATCACTGAGATCACTCCATGGGTAACCCTGGGCCCTACACTGTCCATCACTGAGATCACTCCATGGGTAACCCTGGGCCTTACACTGTCCATCACTGAGATCACTCCACGGGTAACCCTGGGCCTTACACTGTCCATCACTGAGATCACTCCACGGGTAACCCTGGGCCTTATACTGTCCATCACTGAGATCACTGGGTAACCCTGGGCCTTACACTGCCCATCACTGTGATCACTGGGTAACCCTGGGCCTTACACTGTCCATCACTGAGATCACTCCATGGGTAACCCTGGGCCTTACACTGTGCATCACTGAGATCACTGGGAAACCCTGGGCCTTACACTGTCCATCACTGAGATCACTCCATGGGTAACCCTGGGCCTTACACTGTCCATCACTGAGATCACTCCACGGGTAACCCTGGGCCTTACACTGTCCATCACTGAGATCACTCCATGGGTAACCCTGGGCCTTACACTGTCCATCACTGAGATCACTCCACGGGTAACCCTGGGCCTTACACTGTCCATCACTGAGATCACTGGGTAACCCTGGGCCTTACACTGTCCATCACTGAGATCACTCCACGGGTAACCCTGGGCCTTACACTGTCCATCACTGAGATCACTCCACGGGTAAACCTGGGCCTTACACTGTCCATCACTGAGATCACTCCACGGGTAACCCTGGGCCTTACACTGTCCATCACTGAGATCACTTGGTAACCCTGGGCCTTACACTGTCCATCACTGAGATCACTCCACGGGTAACCCTGGGCCTTACACTGTCCATCACTGAGATCACTCCACGGATAACCCTGGGCCTTACACTGTCCATCACTGAGATCACTGGGTAACCCTGGGCCTTACACTGCCCATCACTGAGATCACTGGGTAACCCTGGGCCTTACACTGTCCATCACCGAGATCACTCCATGGGTAACCCTGGGCCCTACACTGTCCATCACTGAGATCACTCCACGGGTAACCCTGGGCCTTACACTGCCCATCACTGAGATCACTGCATGGGTAACCCTGGGCCTTACACTGTCCATCACTGAGATCACTGGGTAACCCTGGGCCTTACACTGCCCATCACTGAGATCACTCCATGGGTAACCCTGGGCCTTACACTGCCCATCACTGAGATCACTGCATGGGTAACCCTGGGCCTTACACTGTCCATCACTGAGATCACTCCATGTGTAACCCTGGGCCTTACACTGTCCATCACTGAGATCACTGCATGGGTAACCCTGGGCCTTACACTGTCCATCACTGAGATCACTCCATGTGTAACCCTGGGCCTTACACTGTCCATCACTGAGATCACTCCATGTGTAACCCTGGGCCTTACGCTGTCCATCACTGAGATCACTCCATGTGTAACCCTGGGCCTTACACTGTCCATCACTGAGATCACTGCATGGGTAACCCTGGGCCTTACACTGTCCATCACTGAGATCACTGGGTAACCCTGGGCCTTACTCTGTCCATCACTGAGATCACTCCATGGGTAACCCTGGGCCTTACACTGCCCATCACTGAGATCACTGGGTATCCCTGGGCCTTACACTGTCCATCACTGAGATCACTCCACGGGTAACCCTGGGCCTTACACTGTCCATCACTGAGATCACTCCACGGGTAACCCTGGGCCTTACACTGTCCATCACTGAGATCACTGGGTAACCCTGGGCCTTACACTGTCCATCACTGAGGTCACTCCACGGGTAACCCTGGGCCTTACACTGTCCATCACTGAGATCACTCAATGGGTAACCCTGGGCCTTACACTGTCCATCACTGAGATCACTCGGTAACCCTGGGCTTTACACTGTCCATCACTGAGATCACTGGGTAACCCTGGGCCTTACACTGTCCATCATTGAGATCACTCCACTTGTAACCCTGGGCCTTACACTGTCCATCACTGAGATCACTCCACGGGTAACCTCGGGCCTTACACTGTCCATCACTGAGATCACTCCACGGGTAACCCTGGGCCTTACACTGTCCATCACTGTGATCACTCCATGGGTAACCCTGGGCCTTACACTGTCCATCACTGAGATCACTCCACGGGTAACCCTGGGCCTTACACTGCCCAGCACTGAGATCACTCCACGGGTAACCCTGGGCCTTACACTGTCCATCACTGAGATCACTGGGTAACCCTGGGCCTTACACTGTCCATCACTGAGATCACTCCACGGGTAACACTGGGCCTTACACTGTCCATCACTGAGATCACTGGGTAACCCTGGGCCTTACACTGTCCATCACTGTGATCACTGGGTAACCCCGGGCCTTACACTGTCCATCACTGAGATCACTCCACGGGTAACCCTGGGCCTTACACTGTCCATCACTGAGATCACTCCACGGGTAACCCTGGGCCTTACACTGTCCATCACTGAGATCACTCCATGGGTAACCCTGGGCCTTACACTGTCCATCACTGAGATCACTGGGTAACCCTAGGCCTTACACTGGCCATCACTGAGATCACTGGGTAACCCTGGGCCTTACACTGTCCATCACTGAGATCACTCCATGGGTAACCCTGGGCCTTACACTGTCCATCACTGAGATCACTCCACGGGTAACCCTGGGCCTTACACTGCCCATCACTGAGATCACTCCATGGGTAACCCTGGGCCTTACACTGTCCATCACTGAGATCACTCCACGGGTAACACTGGGCCTTCCACTGTCCATCACTGAGATCACTCCACGGGTAACCCTGGGCCTTTCACTGTCCATCACTGAGATCACTCCACGGGTAACCCTGGGCCTTACACTGTCCATCACTGAGATCACTCCACGGGTAACCCTGGGCCTTACACTGTCCATCACTGAGATCACTCCACGGGTAACCCTGGGCCTTACACTGTCCAACACTGTGGTCACTGGGTAACCATGGGCCTTACACTGTCCATCACTGAGATCACTGCACTTGTCACCCTGGGCCTTACACTGTCCATCACTGTGATCACTCCAGAGGTAACCCTGGGCCTTACACTGTCCATCACTGAGATCACTCCACGGGTAACCCTGGGCCTTACACTGTCCATCACTGTGATCACTCCAGGGTTAACCCTGGGCCTTACACTGTCCATCACTGAGATCACTCCATGGGTAACCCTGGGCCTTACACTGTCCATCACTGAGATCACTGAGTAACCCTGGGCCTTACACTGTCCATCACTGAGATCACTCCATGGGTAACCCTGGGCCTTACACTGTGCATCACTGAGATCACTGGGTAACCCTGGGCCTTAAACTGTCCATCACTGAGGTCACTCCACGGGTAACCCTGGGCCTTACACTGTCCATCACTGAGATCACTCCATGTGTAACCCTGGGCCTTACACTGTCCATCACTGAGATCACTGGGTAACCCTGGGCCTTACACTGTCCATCACTGAGATCACTGGGTAACCCTGGGCCTTACACTGTCCATCACTGAGATCACTCCACTTGTAACCCTGGGCCTTACACTGTCCATCACTGAGATCACTCCACGGGTAACCCTGGGCCTTACACTGTCCATCACTGAGATCACTGGGTAACCCTGGGCCTTACACTGTCCATCACTGAGATCACTCCATGGGTAACCCTGGGCCTTACACTGTCCATCACTGAGATCACTCCACGGGTAACCCTGGGCCTTACACTGTCCATCACTGAGATCGCTCCAGGGGTAGCCCTGGGCCTTACACTGTCCATCACTGAGATCACTCCACGGGTAACCCTGGGCCTTACACTGTCCATCACTGAGATCATTGGGTAACCCTGGGCCTTACACTGTCCATCACTGAGATCACTGGGTAACCCTGGGCCTTACACTGTCCATCACTGAGACCACTCCACGGGTAACCCTGGGCCTTACACTGTCCATCACTGAGATCACACCATGGGTAACCCTGGGCCTTACACTGTCCATCACTGAGATCACTGGGTAACCCTGGGCCTTACACTGTCCATCACTGAGATCACTCCACAGGTAACCCTGGGCCTTACACTGTCCATCACTGAGATCACTGGGTCACCCATGGGCCTTACACTGTCCATCACTGAGGTCACTCCATGGGTAACCCTGGGCCTTACACTGTCCATGACTGAGATCACTCCATGGGTAACCCTGGGCCTTACACTGTCCATCACTGAGATCACTCCACGGGTAGCCCTGGGCCTTACACTGCCCATCACTGAGATCACTCCATGGGTAAGCCTGGGCCTTGCACTGTCCATCACTGAGATCACTCCACGGGTAAGCCTGGGCCTTGCACTGTCCATCACTGAGATCACTCCACGGGTAACCCTGGGCCTTACACTGACCATCACTGAGATCACTCCACGGGTAAGCCTGGGCCTTGCACTGTCCATCACTGAGATCACTCCACGGGTAACCCTGGGCCTTACACTGTCCATCACTGAGATCACTCCATGGGTAAGCCTGGGCCTTGCACTGTCCATCACTGAGATCACTCCACGGGTAACCCTGGGCCTTTCACTGTCCATCACTGAGATCACTCCATGGGTAACCCTGGGCCTTACACTGACCATCACTGAGATCACTCCACGGGTAACCCTGGGCCTTACACTGACCATCACTGAGATCACTCCACGGGTAACCCTGGGCCCTACACTGACCATCACTGAGATCACTCCACGGGTAACCCTGGGCCTTACACTGACCATCACTGAGATCACTCCACGGGTAACCCTGGGCCCTACACTGACCATCACTGAGATCACTCCATGGGTAACACTGGGCCTTACACTGTCCATCACTGAGATCACTCCACGGGTAGCCCTGGGCCTTACACTGACCATCACTGAGATCACTCCACGGGTAACCCTGGGCCTTACACTGACCATCACTGAGATCACTCCACGGGTAACCCTGGGCCCTACACTGTCCATCACTGAGATCACTCCACGGGTAGCCCTGGGCCTTACACTGTCCATCACTGAGATCACTGGGTAACCCTGGGCCTTACACTGTCCATCACTGAGATCACTCCATGGGTAACCCTGGGCCTTACACTGTCCATCACTGAGATCACTCCACGGGTAACCCTGGGCCCTACACTGTCCATCACTGAGATCACTCCACGGGTAGCCCTGGGCCTTACACTGTCCATCACTGAGATCACTGGGTAACCCTGGGCCTTACACTGTCCATCACTGAGATCACTGGGTAACCCTGGGCCTTACACTGTCCATCACTGAGATCACTGGGTAACCCTGGGCCTTACACTGTCCATGACTGAGATCACTCCATGGGTAACCCTGGGCCTTACACTGTCCATCACTGAGATCACTCCACGGGTAGCCCTGGGCCTTACACTGCCCATCACTGAGATCACTCCATGGGTAAGCCTGGGCCTTGCACTGTCCATCACTGAGATCACTCCACGGGTAAGCCTGGGCCTTGCACTGTCCATCACTGAGATCACTCCACGGGTAACCCTGGGCCTTACACTGTCCATCACTGAGATCACTCCATGGGTAACCCTGGGCCTTACACTGTCCATCACTGAGATCACTCCACGGGTAAGCCTGGGCCTTGCACTGTCCATCACTGAGATCACTCCACGGGTAACCCTGGGCCTTACACTGTCCATCACTGAGATCACTCCACGGGTAACCCTGGGCCTTACACTGTCCATCACTGAGATCACTCCATGGGTAAGCCTGGGCCTTGCACTGTCCATCACTGAGATCACTCCACGGGTAACCCTGGGCCTTTCACTGTCCATCACTGAGATCACTCCATGGGTAACCCTGGGCCTTACACTGACCATCACTGAGATCACTCCACGGGTAACCCTGGGCCTTACACTGACCATCACTGAGATCACTCCACGGGTAACCCTGGGCCCTACACTGACCATCACTGAGATCACTCCACGGGTAACACTGGGCCTTACACTGACCATCACTGAGATCACTCCACGGGTAACCCTGGGCCCTACACTGACCATCACTGAGATCACTCCATGGGTAACACTGGGCCTTACACTGTCCATCACTGAGATCACTCCACGGGTAGCCCTGGGCCTTACACTGACCATCACTGAGATCACTCCACGGGTAACCCTGGGCCCTACACTGTCCATCACTGAGATCACTCCACGGGTAACCCTGGGCCTTACACTGCCCATAACTGAGATCACTCCATGGGTAACCCTGGGCCCTACACTGTCCATCACTGAGATCACTCCACGGGTAGCCCTGGGCCTTACCCTGTCCATCACTGAGATCACTGGGTAACCCTGGGCCTTACACTGTCCATGACTGAGATCACTCCATGGGTAACCCTGGGCCTTACACTGTCCATCACTGAGATCACTCCATGGGTAACCCTGGGCCTTACACTGTCCATCACTGAGATCACTCCATGGGTAACCCTGGGCCTTACACTGCCCATCACTGAGATCACTCCACGGGTAACCCTGGGCCTTACACTGCCCATCACTGAGATCACTCCAAGGGTAAGCCTGGGCCTTGCACTGTCCATCACTGAGATCACTCCACGGGTAACCCTGGGCCTTACACTGCCCATCACTGAGATCACTCCATGGGTAACCCTGGGCCCTACACTGTCCATCACTGAGATCACTCCACGGGTAACCCTGGGCCTTACACTGCCCATCACTGAGATCACTCCATGGGTAACCCTGGGCCCTACACTGTCTACCACTGAGATCACTCCATGGGTAACCCTGGGCCTTACACTGTCCATCACTGTGATCACTCCACGGGTAACCCTGGGCCTTATACTGTCCATCACTGAGATCACTGGGTATCCCTGGGCCTTACACTGTCCATCACTGAGATCACTCCACGGGTAACCCTGGGCCTTATACTGTCCATCACTGAGATCACTGGGTAACCCTGGGCCTTACTCTGCCCATCACTGAGATCACTGGGTAACCCTGGGCCTTACACTGTCCATCACTGAGATCACTCCATGGGTAACCCTGGGCCTTACACTGTCCATCACTGAGATCCCTCCACGGGTAACCCTGGGCCTTACACTGTCCATCACTGAGATCACTCCATGGGTAACCCTGGGCCTTACACTGTCCATCACTGAGATCACTGGGTAACCCTGGGCCTTACACTGTCCATCACTGAGATCACTCCATGGGTAACCCTGTGCCTTACACTGTCCATCACTGAGACCACTCCATGGGTACCCCTGGGCCTTACACTGTCCATCACTGAGATCACTCCATGTGTAACCCTGGGCCTTACACTGTCCATCACTGAGATCACTCCACGGGTAACCCTGGGCCTTACACTGTCCATCACTGAGATCACTCCGCGGGTAACCCTGGGCCTTACACTGTCCATCACTGAGATCACTCCATGGGTAACCCTGGGCCTTACACTGTCCATCACTGTGATCACTCCATGGGTAACCCTGGGCCTTACACTGCCCATCACTGAGATCACTCCACGGGTAACCCTGGGCCTTACACTGTCCATCACTGAGATCACTGGGTAACCCTGGGCCTTACACTGTCCATCACTGAGATCACTGGGTAACCCTGGGCCTTACACTGTCCATCACTGAGATCATTCCATGGGTAACCCTGGGCCCTACACTGTCCATCACTGAGATCACTGGGTAACCCTGGGCCTTACACTGCCCATCACTGAGATCACTGCATGGGTAACCCTGGGCCTTACACTGTCCATCACTGAGATCACTCCACGGGTAACCCTGGGCCTTACACTGCCCATCACTGAGATCACTCCATGGGTAACCCTGGGCCTTACACTGTCCATCACTGAGATCACTGCATGGGTAACCCTGGGCCTTACACTGTCCATCACTGAGATCACTCCACGGGTAAACCTGGGCCTTACACTGTCCATCACTGAGATCACTCCACGGGTAACCCTGGGCCTTACACTGTCCATCACTGAGATCACTGGGTAACCCTGGGCCTTACACTGTCCACCACTGAGATCACTGCATGGGTAACCCTGGGCCTTACACTGTCCATCACTGAGATCACTCCATGGGTAACCCTGGGCCTTACACTGTCCATCACTGAGATCACTCCACGGGTAACCCTGGGCCTTACTCTGTGCATCACTGAGATCACTCCATGGGTAACCCTGGGCCTTACACTGTCCATCACTGAGATCACTGGGTAACCCTGGGCCTTACACTGTCCATCACTGAGATCACTCCACAGGTAACCCTGGGCCTTACACTGTCCATCACTGAGATCACTCCACGGGTAACCCTGGGCCTTACTCTGTCCATCACTGAGATCACTCCACGGGTAACCCTGGGCCTTACACTGCCCATCACTGAGATCACTCCACGGGTAACCCTGGGCCTTACACTGTCCATCACTGAGATCACTGGGTCACCCATGGGCCTTACACTGTCCATCACTGAGGTCACTCCATGGGTAACCCTGGGCCTTACACTGTCCATGACTGAGATCACTCCATGGGTAACCCTGGGCCTTACACTGTCCATGACTGAGATCACTCCATGGGTACCCCTGGGCCTTACACTGTCCATCACTGAGATCACTCCACGGGTAGCCCTGGGCCTTACACTGCCCATCACTGAGATCACTCCATGGGTAAGCCTGGGCCTTGCACTGTCCATCACTGAGATCACTCCACGGGTAACCCTGGGCCTTACACTGCCCATAACTGAGATCACTCCATGGGTAACCCTGGGCCTTACACTGTCCATCACTGAGATCACTCCATGGGTAACCCTGGGCCTTACACTGTCCATCACTGAGATCACTCCACGGGTAAGCCTGGGCCTTGCACTGTCCATCACTGAGATCACTCCACGGGTAACCCTGGGCCTTACACTGTCCATCACTGAGATCACTCCACGGGTAACCCTGGGCCTTACACTGTCCATCACTGAGATCACTCCATGGGTAAGCCTGGGCCTTGCACTGTCCATCACTGAGATCACTCCACGGGTAACCCTGGGCCTTTCACTGTCCATCACTGAGATCACTCCATGGGTAACCCTGGGCCTTACACTGACCATCACTGAGATCACTCCACGGGTAACCCTGGGCCTTACACTGACCATCACTGAGATCACTCCACGGGTAACCCTGGGCCCTACACTGACCATCACTGAGATCACTCCACGGGTAACACTGGGCCTTACACTGACCATCACTGAGATCACTCCACGGGTAACCCTGGGCCCTACACTGACCATCACTGAGATCACTCCATGGGTAACACTGGGCCTTACACTGTCCATCACTGAGATCACTCCACGGGTAGCCCTGGGCCTTACACTGACCATCACTGAGATCACTCCACGGGTAACCCTGGGCCCTACACTGTCCATCACTGAGATCACTCCACGGGTAACCCTGGGCCTTACACTGCCCATAACTGAGATCACTCCATGGGTAACCCTGGGCCCTACACTGTCCATCACTGAGATCACTCCACGGGTAGCCCTGGGCCTTACCCTGTCCATCACTGAGATCACTGGGTAACCCTGGGCCTTACACTGTCCATGACTGAGATCACTCCATGGGTAACCCTGGGCCTTACACTGTCCATCACTGAGATCACTCCATGGGTAACCCTGGGCCTTACACTGTCCATCACTGAGATCACTCCATGGGTAACCCTGGGCCTTACACTGCCCATCACTGAGATCACTCCACGGGTAACCCTGGGCCTTACACTGCCCATCACTGAGATCACTCCAAGGGTAAGCCTGGGCCTTGCACTGTCCATCACTGAGATCACTCCACGGGTAACCCTGGGCCTTACACTGCCCATCACTGAGATCACTCCATGGGTAACCCTGGGCCCTACACTGTCCATCACTGAGATCACTCCACGGGTAACCCTGGGCCTTACACTGCCCATCACTGAGATCACTCCATGGGTAACCCTGGGCCCTACACTGTCTACCACTGAGATCACTCCATGGGTAACCCTGGGCCTTACACTGTCCATCACTGTGATCACTCCACGGGTAACCCTGGGCCTTATACTGTCCATCACTGAGATCACTGGGTATCCCTGGGCCTTACACTGTCCATCACTGAGATCACTCCACGGGTAACCCTGGGCCTTATACTGTCCATCACTGAGATCACTGGGTAACCCTGGGCCTTACTCTGCCCATCACTGAGATCACTGGGTAACCCTGGGCCTTACACTGTCCATCACTGAGATCACTCCATGGGTAACCCTGGGCCTTACACTGTCCATCACTGAGATCCCTCCACGGGTAACCCTGGGCCTTACACTGTCCATCACTGAGATCACTCCATGGGTAACCCTGGGCCTTACACTGTCCATCACTGAGATCACTGGGTAACCCTGGGCCTTACACTGTCCATCACTGAGATCACTCCATGGGTAACCCTGTGCCTTACACTGTCCATCACTGAGACCACTCCATGGGTACCCCTGGGCCTTACACTGTCCATCACTGAGATCACTCCATGTGTAACCCTGGGCCTTACACTGTCCATCACTGAGATCACTCCACGGGTAACCCTGGGCCTTACACTGTCCATCACTGAGATCACTCCGCGGGTAACCCTGGGCCTTACACTGTCCATCACTGAGATCACTCCATGGGTAACCCTGGGCCTTACACTGTCCATCACTGTGATCACTCCATGGGTAACCCTGGGCCTTACACTGCCCATCACTGAGATCACTCCACGGGTAACCCTGGGCCTTACACTGTCCATCACTGAGATCACTGGGTAACCCTGGGCCTTACACTGTCCATCACTGAGATCACTGGGTAACCCTGGGCCTTACACTGTCCATCACTGAGATCATTCCATGGGTAACCCTGGGCCCTACACTGTCCATCACTGAGATCACTGGGTAACCCTGGGCCTTACACTGCCCATCACTGAGATCACTGCATGGGTAACCCTGGGCCTTACACTGTCCATCACTGAGATCACTCCACGGGTAACCCTGGGCCTTACACTGCCCATCACTGAGATCACTCCATGGGTAACCCTGGGCCTTACACTGTCCATCACTGAGATCACTGCATGGGTAACCCTGGGCCTTACACTGTCCATCACTGAGATCACTCCACGGGTAAACCTGGGCCTTACACTGTCCATCACTGAGATCACTCCACGGGTAACCCTGGGCCTTACACTGTCCATCACTGAGATCACTGGGTAACCCTGGGCCGTACACTGTCCACCACTGAGATCACTGCATGGGTAACCCTGGGCCTTACACTGTCCATCACTGAGATCACTCCATGGGTAACCCTGGGCCTTACACTGTCCATCACTGAGATCACTCCACGGGTAACCCTGGGCCTTACTCTGTGCATCACTGAGATCACTCCATGGGTAACCCTGGGCCTTACACTGTCCATCACTGAGATCACTGGGTAACCCTGGGCCTTACACTGTCCATCACTGAGATCACTCCACAGGTAACCCTGGGCCTTACACTGTCCATCACTGAGATCACTCCACGGGTAACCCTGGGCCTTACTCTGTCCATCACTGAGATCACTCCACGGGTAACCCTGGGCCTTACACTGCCCATCACTGAGATCACTCCACGGGTAACCCTGGGCCTTACACTGTCCATCACTGAGATCACTGGGTCACCCATGGGCCTTACACTGTCCATCACTGAGGTCACTCCATGGGTAACCCTGGGCCTTACACTGTCCATGACTGAGATCACTCCATGGGTAACCCTGGGCCTTACACTGTCCATGACTGAGATCACTCCATGGGTACCCCTGGGCCTTACACTGTCCATCACTGAGATCACTCCACGGGTAGCCCTGGGCCTTACACTGCCCATCACTGAGATCACTCCATGGGTAAGCCTGGGCCTTGCACTGTCCATCACTGAGATCACTCCACGGGTAACCCTGGGCCTTACACTGCCCATAACTGAGATCACTCCATGGGTAACCCTGGGCCCTACACTGTCCATCACTGAGATCACTCCACGGGTAGCCCTGGGCCTTACCCTGTCCATCACTGAGATCACTGGGTAACCCTGGGCCTTACACTGTCCATGACTGAGATCACTCCATGGGTAACCCTGGGCCTTACACTGTCCATCACTGAGATCACTGGGTAACCCTGGGCCTTACACTGTGCATGACTGAGATCACTCCATGGGTAACCCTGGGCCTTACACTGTCCATCACTGAGATCACTCCACGGGTAACCCTGGGCCTTACACTGTCCATCACTGAGATCACTCCACGGGTAACCCTGGGCCTTACACTGCCCATCACTGAGATCACTCCATGGGTAAGCCTGGGCCTTGCACTGTCCATCACTGAGATCACTCCACGGGTAACCCCGGGTCTTACACTGTCCATCACTGAGATCACTCCACGGGTAACCCTGGGCCTTACACTGTCCATCACTGAGATCACTGGGTAACCCTGGGCCTTACACTGTCCATCACTGAGATCACTCCATGGGTAACCCTGGGCCTTACACTGTCCATCACTGAGATCGCTCCAGGGGTAGCCCTGGGCCTTACACTGTCCATCACTGAGATCACTCCACGGGTAACCCTGGGCCTTACACTGTCCATCACTGAGATCACTGGGTAACCCTGGGCCTTACACTGTCCATCACTGAGATCACTGGGTAACCCTGGGCCTTACACTGTCCATCACTGAGATCACTGGGTAACCCTGGGCCTTACACTGTCCATCACTGAGATCACTCCACGGGTAACCCTGGGCCTTACACTGTCCATCACTGAGATCACTCCATGGGTAACCCTGGGCCTTACACTGTCCATCACTGAGATCACTGGGTAACCCTGGGCCTTACACTGTCCATCACTGAGATCACTCCACAGGTAACCCTGGGCCTTACACTGTCCATCACTGAGATCACTCCACGGGTAACCCTGGGCCTTACTCTGTCCATCACTGAGATCACTCCACGGGTAACCGTGGGCCTTACACTGCCCATCACTGAGATCACTCCACGGGTAACCCTGGGCCTTACACTGTCCATCACTGAGATCACTGGGTCACCCATGGGCCTTACACTGTCCATCACTGAGGTCACTCCATGGGTAACCCTGGGCCTTACACTGTCCATGACTGAGATCACTCCATGGGTAACCCTGGGCCTTACACTGTCCATGACTGAGATCACTCCATGGGTACCCCTGGGCCTTACACTGTCCATCACTGAGATTACTCCACGGGTAGCCCTGGGCCTTACACTGCCCATCACTGAGATCACTCCATGGGTAAGCCTGGGCCTTGCACTGTCCATCACTGAGATCACTCCACGGGTAACCCTGGGCCTTACACTGCCCATAACTGAGATCACTCCATGGGTAACCCTGGGCCCTACACTGTCCATCACTGAGATCACTCCACGGGTAGCCCTGGGCCTTACCCTGTCCATCACTGAGATCACTGGGTAACCCTGGGCCTTACACTGTCCATGACTGAGATCACTCCATGGGTAACCCTGGGCCTTACACTGTCCATCACTGAGATCACTCCACGGGTAACCCTGGGCCTTACACTGTCCATCACTGAGATCACTCCATGGGTAACCCTGGGCCTTACACTGTCCATCACTGAGATCACTCCACGGGTAACCCTGGGCCTTACACTGCCCATCACTGAGATCACTCCACGGGTAACCCTGGGCCTTACACTGTCCATCACTGAGATCACTCCACGGGTAACCCTGGGCCTTACACTGTCCATCACTGAGATCACTCCATGGGTAACCCTGGGCCTTACACTGTCCATCACTGAGATCACTCCACGGGTAACCCTGGGCCTTACACTGCCCATCACTGAGATCACTCCACGGGTAACCCTGGGCCTTACACTGTCCATCACTGAGATCACTGGGTAACCCTGGGCCTTACACTGTCCATCACTGAGATCACTCCATGGGTAACCCTGGGCCTTACACTGTCCATCACTGAGATCACTGGGTAACCCTGGGCCTTACTCTGCCCATCACTGAGATCACTGGGTAACCCTGGGCCTTACACTGTCCATCACTGAGATCACTCCATGGGTAACCCTGGGCCTTACACTGTCCATCACTGAGATCACTCCATGGGTAACCCATGGGCCTTACACTGTCCATCACTGAGATCACTCCACGGGTAACCCTGGGCCTTATACTGTCCATCACTGAGATCACTGGGTAACCCTGGGCCTTACTCTGCCCATCACTGAGATCACTGGGTAACCCTGGGCCTTACACTGTCCATCACTGAGATCACTCCATGGGTAACCCTGGGCCTTACACTGTCCATCACTGAGATCCCTCCACGGGTAACCCTGGGCCTTACACTGTCCATCACTGAGATCACTCCATGGGTAACCCTGGGCCTTACACTGTCCATCACTGAGATCACTGGGTAACCCTGGGCCTTACACTGTCCATCACTGAGATCACTCCATGGGTAACCCTGTGCCTTACACTGTCCATCACTGAGACCACTCCATGGGTACCCCTGGGCCTTACACTGTCCATCACTGAGATCACTCCATGTGTAACCCTGGGCCTTACACTGTCCATCACTGAGATCACTCCACGGGTAACCCTGGGCCTTACACTGTCCATCACTGAGATCACTCCGCGGGTAACCCTGGGCCTTACACTGTCCATCACTGAGATCACTCCATGGGTAACCCTGGGCCTTACACTGTCCATCACTGTGATCACTCCATGGGTAACCCTGGGCCTTACACTGCCCATCACTGAGATCACTCCACGGGTAACCCTGGGCCTTACACTGTCCATCACTGAGATCACTGGGTAACCCTGGGCCTTACACTGTCCATCACTGAGATCACTGGGTAACCCTGGGCCTTACACTGTCCATCACTGAGATCATTCCATGGGTAACCCTGGGCCCTACACTGTCCATCACTGAGATCACTGGGTAACCCTGGGCCTTACACTGCCCATCACTGAGATCACTGCATGGGTAACCCTGGGCCTTACACTGTCCATCACTGAGATCACTCCACGGGTAACCCTGGGCCTTACACTGCCCATCACTGAGATCACTCCATGGGTAACCCTGGGCCTTACACTGTCCATCACTGAGATCACTGCATGGGTAACCCTGGGCCTTACACTGTCCATCACTGAGATCACTCCACGGGTAAACCTGGGCCTTACACTGTCCATCACTGAGATCACTCCACGGGTAACCCTGGGCCTTACACTGTCCATCACTGAGATCACTGGGTAACCCTGGGCCTTACACTGTCCACCACTGAGATCACTGCATGGGTAACCCTGGGCCTTACACTGTCCATCACTGAGATCACTCCATGGGTAACCCTGGGCCTTACACTGTCCATCACTGAGATCACTCCACGGGTAACCCTGGGCCTTACTCTGTGCATCACTGAGATCACTCCATGGGTAACCCTGGGCCTTACACTGTCCATCACTGAGATCACTGGGTAACCCTGGGCCTTACACTGTCCATCACTGAGATCACTCCACAGGTAACCCTGGGCCTTACACTGTCCATCACTGAGATCACTCCACGGGTAACCCTGGGCCTTACTCTGTCCATCACTGAGATCACTCCACGGGTAACCCTGGGCCTTACACTGCCCATCACTGAGATCACTCCACGGGTAACCCTGGGCCTTACACTGTCCATCACTGAGATCACTGGGTCACCCATGGGCCTTACACTGTCCATCACTGAGGTCACTCCATGGGTAACCCTGGGCCTTACACTGTCCATCACTGAGATCACTGGGTCACCCATGGGCCTTACACTGTCCATCACTGAGATCACTCCACGGGTAGCCCTGGGCCTTACACTGTCCATCACTGAGATCACTCCACGGGTACCCCTGGGCCTTACACTGTCCATCAGTGAGATCACTCCATGGGTAACCCTGGGCCTTACACTGCCCATCACTGAGATCACTCCATGGGTAAGCCTGGGCCTTGCACTGTCCATCACTGAGATCACTCCACGGGTAACCCTGGGCCTTACACTGCCCATAACTGAGATCACTCCATGGGTAACCCTGGGCCCTACACTGTCCATCACTGAGATCACTCCACGGGTAGCCCTGGGCCTTACCCTGTCCATCACTGAGATCACTGGGTAACCCTGGGCCTTACACTGTCCATGACTGAGATCACTCCATGGGTAACCCTGGGCCTTACACTGTCCATCACTGAGATCACTCCACGGGTAACCCTGGGCCTTACACTGTCCATCACTGAGATCACTCCACGGGTAACCATGGGCCTTACACTGTCCATCACTGAGATCAGTCCACGGGTAACCCTGGGCCTTACACTGTCCATCACTGAGATCACTCCACGGGTAACCCTGGGCCTTACACTGTCCATCACTGAGATCACTCCACGGGTAACCCTGGGCCTTACACTGTCCATCACTGAGATCACTCCACGGGTAACCCTGGGCCTTACACTGTCCATCACTGAGATCACTCCACGGGTAACCATGGGCCTTACACTGCCCATCACTGAGATCACTCCATGGGTAAGCCTGGGCCTTGCACTGTCCATCACTGAGATCACTCCACGGGTAACCCTGGGCCTTACACTGCCCATCACTGAGATCACTCCATGGGTAACCCTGGGCCCTACACTGTCCATCACTGAGATCACTCCATGGGTAACCCTGGGTCTTACACTGTCCATCACTGAGATCACTCCATGGGTAACCCTGGGCCTTACACTGTCCATCACTGAGATCACTCCACGGGTAACCCTGGGCCTTACACTGCCCATCACTGAGATCACTCCATGGGTAACCCTGGGCCCTACACTGTCTACCACTGAGATCACTCCATGGGTAACCCTGGGCCTTACACTGTCCATCACTGAGATCACTCCACGGGTAACCCTGGGCCTTATACTGTCCATCACTGAGATCACTGGGTAACCCTGGGCCTTACTCTGCCCATCACTGAGATCACTGGGTAACCCTGGGCCTTACACTGTCCATCACTGAGATCACTCCATGGGTAACCCTGGGCCTTACACTGTCCATCACTGAGATCCCTCCACGGGTAACCCTGGGCCTTACACTGTCCATCACTCAGATCACTCCATGGGTAACCCTGGGCCTTACACTGTCCATCACTGAGATCACTGGGTAACCCTGGGCCTTACACTGTCCATCACTGAGATCACTCCATGTGTAACCCTGGGCCTTACACTGTCCATCACTGAGATCACTCCACGGGTAACCCTGGGCCTTACACTGTCCATCACTGAGATCACTCCACGGGTAACCCTGGGCCTTACACTGTCCATCACTGAGATCACTCCATGGGTAACCCTGGGCCTTACACTGTCCATCACTGTGATCACTCCATGGGTAACCCTGGGCCTTACACTGCCCATCACTGAGATCACTCCACGGGTAACCCTGGGCCTTACACTGTCCATCACTGAGATCACTGGGTAACCCTGGGCCTTACACTGTCCATCACTGAGATCACTGGGTAACCCTGGGCCTTACACTGTCCATCACTGAGATCATTCCATGGGTAACCCTGGGCCCTACACTGTCCATCACTGAGATCACTGGGTAACCCTGGGCCTTACACTGCCCATCACTGAGATCACTGCATGGGTAACCCTGGGCCTTACACTGTCCATCACTGAGATCACTCCACGGGTAACCCTGGGCCTTACACTGCCCATCACTGAGATCACTCCATGGGTAACCCTGGGCCTTACACTGTCCATCACTGAGATCACTGCATGGGTAACCCTGGGCCTTACACTGTCCATCACTGAGATCACTCCACGGGTAAACCTGGGCCTTACACTGTCCATCACTGAGATCACTCCACGGGTAACCCTGGGCCTTACACTGTCCATCACTGAGATCACTGGGTAACCCTGGGCCTTACACTGTCCATCACTGAGATCACTGCATGGGTAACCCTGGGCCTTACACTGTCCATCACTGAGATCACTCCATGGGTAACCCTGGGCCTTACACTGTCCATCACTGAGATCACTCCACGGGTAACCCTGGGCCTTACTCTGTGCATCACTGAGATCACTCCATGGGTAACCCTGGGCCTTACACTGTCCATCACTGAGATCACTGGGTAACCCTGGGCCTTACACTGTCCATCACTGAGATCACTCCACAGGTAACCCTGGGCCTTACACTGTCCATCACTGAGATCACTCCACGGGTAACCCTGGGCCTTACTCTGTCCATCACTGAGATCACTCCACGGGTAACCCTGGGCCTTACACTGCCCATCACTGAGATCACTCCACGGGTAACCCTGGGCCTTACACTGTCCATCACTGAGATCACTGGGTCACCCATGGGCCTTACACTGTCCATCACTGAGGTCACTCCATGGGTAACCCTGGGCCTTACACTGTCCATGACTGAGATCACTCCATGGGTAACCCTGGGCCTTACACTGTCCATGACTGAGATCACTCCATGGGTACCCCTGGGCCTTACACTGTCCATCACTGAGATCACTCCACGGGTAGCCCTGGGCCTTACACTGCCCATCACTGAGATCACTCCATGGGTAAGCCTGGGCCTTGCACTGTCCATCACTGAGATCACTCCACGGGTAACCCTGGGCCTTACACTGCCCATAACTGAGATCACTCCATGGGTAACCCTGGGCCCTACACTGTCCATCACTGAGATCACTCCACGGGTAGCCCTGGGCCTTACCCTGTCCATCACTGAGATCACTGGGTAACCCTGGGCCTTACACTGTCCATGACTGAGATCACTCCATGGGTAACCCTGGGCCTTACACTGTCCATGACTGAGATCACTGGGTAACCCTGGGCCTTACACTGTCCATCACTGAGATCACTCCATGGGTAACCCTGGGCCTTACACTGTCCATGACTGAGATCACTCCATGGGTAACCCTGGGCCTTACACTGTCCATCACTGAGATCACTGGGTAACCCTGGGCCTTACACTGTCCATCACTGAGATCACTCCATGGGTAACCCTGGGCCTTACACTGTCCATGACTGAGATCACTCCATGGGTAACCCTGGGCCTTACACTGTCCATCACTGAGATCACTGGGTAACCCTGGGCCTTACACTGCCCATCACTGAGATCACTGGGTAACCCTGGGCCTTACACTGTCCATCACTGAGATCACTCCATGGGTAACCCTGGGCCTTACACTGTCCATCACTGAGATCACTCCACGGGTAACCCTGGGCCTTACACTGTCCATCACTGAGATCACTCCACGGGTAACCCTGGGCCTTACACTGCCCATCACTGAGATCACTCCATGGGTAAGCCTGGGCCTTGCACTGTCCATCACTGAGATCACTCCACGGGTAACCCTGGGCCTTACACTGTCCATCACTGAGATCACTCCACGGGTAACCCTGGGCCTTACACTGCCCATCACTGAGATCACTCCATGGGTAACCCTGGGCCCTACACTGTCCATCACTGAGATCACTCCACGGGTAACCCTGGGCCTTACACTGCCCATCACTGAGATCACTCCATGGGTAACCCTGGGCCCTACACTGTCTACCACTGAGATCACTCCATGGGTAACCCTGGGCCTTACACTGTCCATCACTGAGATCACTCCACGGGTAACCCTGGGCCTTATACTGTCCATCACTGAGATCACTGGGTAACCCTGGGCCTTACTCTGCCCATCACTGAGATCACTGGGTAACCCTGGGCCTTACACTGTCCATCACTGAGATCACTCCATGGGTAACCCTGGGCCTTACACTGTCCATCACTGAGATCCCTCCACGGGTAACCCTGGGCCTTACACTGTCCATCACTGAGATCACTCCATGGGTAACCCTGGGCCTTACACTGTCCATCACTGAGATCACTGGGTAACCCTGGGCCTTACACTGTCCATCACTGAGATCACTCCATGGGTAACCCTGTGCCTTACACTGTCCATCACTGAGACCACTCCATGGGTACCCCTGGGCCTTACACTGTCCATCACTGAGATCACTCCATGTGTAACCCTGGGCCTTACACTGTCCATCACTGAGATCACTCCACGGGTAACCCTGGGCCTTACACTGTCCATCACTGAGATCACTCCACGGGTAACCCTGGGCCTTACATTGTCCATCACTGAGATCACTCCATGGGTAACCCTGGGCCTTACACTGTCCATCACTGTGATCACTCCATGGGTAACCCTGGGCCTTACACTGCCCATCACTGAGATCACTCCACGGGTAACCCTGGGCCTTACACTGTCCATCACTGAGATCACTGGGTAACCCTGGGCCTTACACTGTCCATCACTGAGATCACTGGGTAACCCTGGGCCTTACACTGTCCATCACTGAGATCATTCCATGGGTAACCCTGGGCCCTACACTGTCCATCACTGAGATCACTGGGTAACCCTGGGCCTTACACTGCCCATCACTGAGATCACTGCATGGGTAACCCTGGGCCTTACACTGTCCATCACTGAGATCACTCCACGGGTAACCCTGGGCCTTACACTGCCCATCACTGAGATCACTCCATGGGTAACCCTGGGCCTTACACTGTCCATCACTGAGATCACTGCATGGGTAACCCTGGGCCTTACACTGTCCATCACTGAGATCACTCCACGGGTAAACCTGGGCCTTACACTGTCCATCACTGAGATCACTCCACGGGTAACCCTGGGCCTTACACTGTCCATCACTGAGATCACTGGGTAACCCTGGGCCTTACACTGTCCATCACTGAGATCACTGCATGGGTAACCCTGGGCCTTACACTGTCCATCACTGAGATCACTCCATGGGTAACCCTGGGCCTTACACTGTCCATCACTGAGATCACTCCACGGGTAACCCTGGGCCTTACTCTGTGCATCACTGAGATCACTCCATGGGTAACCCTGGGCCTTACACTGTCCATCACTGAGATCACTGGGTAACCCTGGGCCTTACACTGTCCATCACTGAGATCACTCCACAGGTAACCCTGGGCCTTACACTGTCCATCACTGAGATCACTCCACGGGTAACCCTGGGCCTTACTCTGTCCATCACTGAGATCACTCCACGGGTAACCCTGGGCCTTACACTGCCCATCACTGAGATCACTCCACGGGTAACCCTGGGCCTTACACTGTCCATCACTGAGATCACTGGGTCACCCATGGGCCTTACACTGTCCATCACTGAGGTCACTCCATGGGTAACCCTGGGCCTTACACTGTCCATGACTGAGATCACTCCATGGGTAACCCTGGGCCTTACACTGTCCATGACTGAGATCACTCCATGGGTACCCCTGGGCCTTACACTGTCCATCACTGAGATCACTCCAGGGGTAACCCTGGGCCTTACACTGTCCATCACTGAGATCACTCCACGGGTAGCCCTGGGCCTTACACTGCCCATCACTGAGATCACTCCATGGGTAAGCCTGGGCCTTGCACTGTCCATCACTGAGATCACTCCACGGGTAACCCTGGGCCCTACACTGCCCATCACTGAGATCACTCCATGGGTACCCCTGGGCCCTACACTGTCCATCACTGAGATCACTCCACGGGTAATCCTGGGCCTTACACTGCCCATAACTGAGATCACTCCATGGGTAACCCTGGGCCCTACACTGTCCATCACTGAGATCACTGGGTAACCCTGGGCCTTACACTGTCCATCACTGAGATCACTCCACGGGTAACCCTGGGCCTTACACTGTCCATCACTGAGATCACTCCACGGGTAACCCTGGGCCTTACACTGCCCATCACTGAGATCACTCCACGGGTAGCCCTGGGCCCTACACTGTCCATCACTGAGATCACTCCACGGGTAACCCTGGGCCTTACACTGCCCATAACTGAGATCACTCCATGGGTAACCCTGGGCCCTACACTGCCCATCACTGAGATCACTCCATGGGTACCCCTGGGCCCTACACTGTCCATCACTGAGATCACTCCACGGGTAACCCTGGGCCTTACACTGCCCATAACTGAGATCACTCCATGGGTAACCCTGGGCCCTACACTGCCCATCACTGAGATCACTCCATGGGTACCCCTGGGCCCTACACTGTCCATCACTGAGATCACTCCACGGGTAACCCTGGGCCCTACCCTGTCCATCACTGAGATCACTCCATGGGTAACCCTGGGCCTTACACTGTCCATCACTGAGATCACTCCACGGGTAACCCTGGGCCTTACACTGTCCATCACTGAGATCACTCCACGGGTAACCCTGGGCCTTACACTGTCCATCACTGAGATCACTCCACGGGTAACCCTGGGCCTTACACTGTCCATCACTGAGATCACTCCACGGGTAACCCTGGGCCTTACACTGTCCATCACTGAGATCACTCCATGGGTAACCCTGGGCCTTACACTGTCCATCACTGAGATCACTCCATGGGTAACCCTGGGCCTTACACTGTCCATCACTGAGATCACTCCACGGGTAACCCTGGGCCTTACACTGTCCATCACTGAGATCACTCCATGGGTAACCCTGGGCCTTACACTGTCCATCACTGAGATCACTCCACGGGTAGCCCTGGGCCTTACACTGTCCATCACTGAGATCACTGCATGGGTAACCCTGGGCCTTACACTGTCCATCACTGAGATCACTCCACGGGTAACCCTGGGCCCTACACTGTCCATCACTGAGATCACTCCACGGGTAACCCTGGGCCCTACACTGTCCATCACTGAGATCACTGGGTAACCCTGGGCCTTACACTGTCCATCACTGAGATCACTCCACGGGTAACCCTGGGCCCTACACTGTCCATCACTGAGATCACTCCATGGGTAGCCCTGGGCCTTACACTGTCCATCACTGAGATCACTCCACGGGTAACCCTGGGCCTTACACTGTCCATCACTGAGATCACTCCATGGGTAACCCTGGGCCTTACACTGTCCATCACTGAGATCACTGGGTAACCCTGGGCCTTACACTGTCCATCACTGAGATCACTGGGTAACCCTGGGCCTTACACTGTCCATCACTGAGATCACTGGGTAACCCTGGGCCTTACACTGTCCATCACTGAGATCACTGGGTAACCCTGGGCCTTACACTGTCCATCACTGAGATCACTCCATGGGTAACCCTGGGCCTTACACTGTCCATCACTGAGATCACTCCACGGGTAACCCTGGGCCTTACACTGTCCATCACTGTGATCACTGGGTAACCCTGGGCCTTACACTGTCCATCACTGAGATCACTCCACGGGTAACCCTGGGCCTTACACTGTCCATCACTGAGATCACTCCACGGGTAACCCTGGGCCTTACACTGTCCATCACTGAGATCACTCCACGGGTAACCCTGGGCCTTACACTGTCCATCACTGAGATCACTCCACGGGTAACCCTGGGCCTTACACTGCCCATCACTGAGATCACTCCATGGGTAACCCTGGGCCTTACACTGTCCATCACTGAGATCACTGGGTAACCCTGGGCCCTACCCTGTCCATCACTGAGATCACTCCACGGGTAACCCTGGGCCTTACACTGCCCATCACTGAGATCACTCCATGGGTAACCCTGGGCCTTACACTGTCCATCACTGAGATCACTGGGTAACCCTGGGCCCTACACTGTCCATCACTGAGATCACTCCACGGGTAACCCTGGGCCTTACACTGTCCATCACTGAGATCACTGGGTAACCCTGGGCCTTACACTGTCCATCACTGAGATCACTCCACGGGTAACCCTCGGCCTTATACTGTCCATCACTGAGATCACTGGGTAACCCTGGGCCTTACACTGTCCATCACTGAGATCACTCCATGGGTAACCCTGGGCCCTACACTGTCTACCACTGAGATCACTCCATGGGTAACCCTGGGCCTTACACTGTCCATCACTGAGATCACTGGGTAACCCTGGGCCTTACACTGTCCATCACTGAGATCACTGGGTAACCCTGGGCCTTACACTGTCCATCACTGAGATCACTCCATGGGTAACCCTGGGCCTTACACTGTCCATCACTGAGATCACTCCACGGGTAACCCTGGGCCTTACTCTGCCCATCACTGAGATCACTGGGTAACCCTGGGCCTTGCACTGTCCATCACTGAGATCACTCCATGGGTAACCCTGGGCCTTACACTGTCCATCACTGAGATCACTGGGTAACCCTGGGCCTTACACTGTCCATCACTGAGATCACTGGGTAACCCTGGGCCTTACACTGCCCATCACTGAGATCACTGGGTAACCCTGGGCCTTACACTGTCCATCACTGAGATCACTCCATGGGTAACCCTGGGCCTTACACTGTCCATCACTGAGATCACTGGGTAACCCTGGGCCTTACACTGTCCATCACTGAGATCACTCCACGGGTAACCCTGGGCCTTACACTGTCCATCACTGAGATCACTCCATGGGTAACCCTGTGCCTTACACTGTCCATCACTGAGACCACTCCATGGGTACCCCTGGGCCTTACACTGTCCATCTCTGAGATCACTCCACGGGTAACCCTGGGCCTTACACTGTCCATCACTGAGATCACTGGGTAACCCTGGGCCTTACACTGTCCATCACTGAGATCACTGGGTAACCCTGGGCCTTACACTGTCCATCACTGAGATCACTCCACGGGTAACCCTGGGCCTTACACTGTCCATCACTGAGATCACTCCATGGGTAACCCTGGGCCTTACACTGTCCATCACTGAGATCACTCCATGGGTAACCCTGGGCCTTACACTGTCCATCACTGAGATCGCTGGGTAACCCCGGGCCTTACACTGTCCATCACTGAGATCACTCCACGGGTAACCCTGGGCCTTACACTGTCCATCACTGTGATCACTCCATGGGTAACCCTGGGCCTTACACTGCCCATCACTGAGATCACTCCACGGGTAACCCTGGGCCTTACACTGTCCATCACTGAGATCACTGGGTAACCCTGGGCCTTACACTGTCCATCACTGAGATCACTGGGTAACCCTGGGCCTTACACTGTCCATCACTGAGATCATTCCATGGGTAACCCTGGGCCCTACACTGTCCATCACTGAGATCACTGGGTAACCCTGGGCCTTACACTGCCCATCACTGAGATCACTGCATGGGTAACCCTGGGCCTTACACTGTCCATCACTGAGATCACTCCACGGGTAACCCTGGGCCTTACACTGCCCATCACTGAGATCACTCCATGGGTAACCCTGGGCCTTACACTGTCCATCACTGAGATCACTGCATGGGTAACCCTGGGCCTTACACTGTCCATCACTGAGATCACTCCACGGGTAAACCTGGGCCTTACACTGTCCATCACTGAGATCACTCCACGGGTAACCCTGGGCCTTACACTGTCCATCACTGAGATCACTGGGTAACCCTGGGCCTTACACTGTCCATCACTGAGATCACTCCACGGGTAACCCTGGGCCTTACACTGTCCATCACTGAGATCACTGCATGGGTAACCCTGGGCCTTACACTGTCCATCACTGAGATCACTCCATGGGTAACCCTGGGCCTTACACTGTCCATCACTGAGATCACTCCACGGGTAACCCTGGGCCTTACTCTGTGCATCACTGAGATCACTCCATGGGTAACCCTGGGCCTTACACTGTCCATCACTGAGATCACTGGGTAACCCTGGGCCTTACACTGTCCATCACTGAGATCACTCCACAGGTTACCCTGGGCCTTACACTGTCCATCACTGAGATCACTCCACGGGTAACCCTGGGCCTTACTCTGTCCATCACTGAGATCACTCCACGGGTAACCCTGGGCCTTACACTGCCCATCACTGAGATCACTCCACGGGTAACCCTGGGCCTTACACTGTCCATCACTGAGATCACTGGGTCACCCATGGGCCTTACACTGTCCATCACTGAGGTCACATCATGGGTAACCCTGGGCCTTACACTGTCCATGACTGAGATCACTCCATGGGTAACCCTGGGCCTTACACTGTCCATGACTGAGATCACTCCATGGGTACCCCTGGGCCTTACACTGTCCATCACTGAGATCACTCCACGGGTAACCCTGGGCCTTGCGCTGTCCATCACTGAGATCACTCCACGGGTAACCCTGGGCCTTACACTGCCCATAACTGAGATCACTCCATGGGTAACCCTGGGCCCTACACTGTCCATCACTGAGATCACTCCACGGGTAGCCCTGGGCCTTACCCTGTCCATCACTGAGATCACTGGGTAACCCTGGGCCTTACACTGTCCATGACTGAGATCACTCCATGGGTAACCCTGGGCCTTACACTGTCCATCACTGAGATCACTCCACGGGTAACCCTGGGCCTTACACTGTCCATCACTGAGATCACTCCACGGGTAACCCTGGGCCTTACACTGTCCATCACTGAGATCACTCCATGGGTAACCCTGGGCCTTACACTGTCCATCACTGAGATCACTCCACGGGTAACCCTGGGCCTTACACTGTCCATCACTGAGATCACTCCACGGGTAACCCTGGGCCTTACACTGCCCATCACTGAGATCACTCCATGGGTAAGCCTGGGCCTTGCACTGTCCATCACTGAGATCACTCCACGGGTAACCCTGGGCCTTACACTGCCCATCACTGAGATCACTCCATGGGTAACCCTGGGCCCTACACTGTCCATCACTGAGATCACTCCACGGGTAACCCTGGGCCTTACACTGCCCATCACTGAGATCACTGGGTAACCCTGGGCCTTACTCTGCCCATCACTGAGATCACTGGGTAACCCTGGGCCTTACACTGTCCATCACTGAGATCACTCCATGGGTAACCCTGGGCCTTACACTGTCCATCACTGAGATCCCTCCAAGGGTAACCCTGGGCCTTACACTGCCCATCACTGAGATCACTCCATGGGTAACCCTGGGCCTTACACTGTCCATCACTGAGATCACTCCATGGGTAACCCTGGGCCCTACACTGTCCATCACTGAGATCACTGGGTAACCCTGGGCCTTACACTGTCCATCACTGAGATCACTCCATGGGTAACCCTGTGCCTTACACTGTCCATCACTGAGACCACTCCATGGGTACCCCTGGGCCTTACACTGTCCATCACTGAGATCACTCCATGTGTAACCCTGGGCCTTACACTGTCCATCACTGAGATCACTCCACGGGTAACCCTGGGCCTTACACTGTCCATCACTGAGATCACTCCACGGGTAACCCTGGGCCTTACACTGTCCATCACTGAGATCACTGGGTAACCCTGGGCCTTACACTGTCCATCACTGAGATCACTGGGTAACCCTGGGCCTGACACTGTCCATCACTGAGATCACTCCATGGGTAACCCTGGGCCTTACACTGTCCATCACTGAGATCACTGGGTAACCCTGGGCCTTACACTGTCCATCACTGAGATCACTGGGTAACCCTGGGCCTTACACTGTCCATCACTGAGATCACTCCACGGGTAACCCTGGGCCTTACACTGTCCATCACTGAGATCACTCCATGGGTAAGCCTGGGCCTTGCACTGTCCATCACTGAGATCACTCCATGGGTAACCCTGGGCCCTACACTGTCCATCACTGAGATCACTCCACGGGTAACCCTGGGCCTTACACTGCCCATCACTGAGATCACTCCATGGGTAACCCTGGGCCCTACACTGTCCATCACTGAGATCACTGGGTAACCCTGGGCCTTACAGTGCCCATCACTGAGATCACTGGGTAACCCTGGGCCTTACACTGTCCATCACTGAGATCACTCCATGGGTAACCCTGGGCCTTACACTGTCCATCACTGAGATCACTCCATGGGTAACCCTGGGCCTTACACTGTCCATCACTGAGATCACTGGGTAACCCTGGGCCTTACACTGTCCATCACTGAGATCACTCCATGGGTAACCCTGGGCCTTACACTGTCCATCACTGAGATCACTCCACGGGTAACCCTGGGCCTTACACTGTCCATCACTGAGATCACTCCATGGGTAACCCTGGGCCTTACACTGTCCATCACTGAGATCACTCCACGGGTAACCCTGGGCCTTACACTGTCCATCACTGAGATCACTGGGTAACCCTGGGCCTTACACTGTCCATCACTGAGATCACTCCACGGGTAACCCTGGGCCTTACACTGTCGATCACTGAGATCACTTGGTAACCCTGGGCCTTACACTGTCCATCACTGAGACCACTCCACGGGTAACCCTGGGCCTTACACTGTCCATCACTGAGATCACTCCATGGGTAACCCTGGGCCTTACACTGTCCATCACTGAGATCACTCCACGGGTAACCCTGGGCCTTACACTGTCCATCACTGTGATCACTGGGTAACCCTGGGCCTTACACTGTCCATCACTGAGATCACTCCACGGGTAACCCTGGGCCTTACACTGTCCATCACTGAGATCACTCCACGGGTAACCCTGGGCCTTACACTGTCCATCACTGAGATCACTCCACGGGTAACCCTGGGCCTTACACTGTCCATCACTGAGATCACTCCACGGGTAACCCTGGGCCTTACACTGCCCATCACTGAGATCACTCCATGGGTAACCCTGGGCCTTACACTGTCCATCACTGAGATCACTGGGTAACCCTGGGCCCTACCCTGTCCATCACTGAGATCACTCCACGGGTAACCCTGGGCCTTACACTGCCCATCACTGAGATCACTCCATGGGTAACCCTGGGCCTTACACTGTCCATCACTGAGATCACTGGGTAACCCTGGGCCCTACACTGTCCATCACTGAGATCACTCCACGGGTAACCCTGGGCCTTACACTGTCCATCACTGAGATCACTGGGTAACCCTGGGCCTTACACTGTCCATCACTGAGATCACTCCACGGGTAACCCTCGGCCTTATACTGTCCATCACTGAGATCACTGGGTAACCCTGGGCCTTACACTGTCCATCACTGAGATCACTCCATGGGTAACCCTGGGCCCTACACTGTCTACCACTGAGATCACTCCACGGGTAACCCTGGGCCTTACACTGTCCATCACTGAGATCACTGGGTAACCCTGGGCCTTACACTGTCCATCACTGAGATCACTGGGTAACCCTGGGCCTTACACTGTCCATCACTGAGATCACTCCATGGGTAACCCTGGGCCTTACACTGTCCATCACTGAGATCACTCCACGGGTAACCCTGGGCCTTACTCTGCCCATCACTGAGATCACTGGGTAACCCTGGGCCTTGCACTGTCCATCACTGAGATCACTCCATGGGTAACCCTGGGCCTTACACTGTCCATCACTGAGATCACTGGGTAACCCTGGGCCTTACACTGTCCATCACTGAGATCACTGGGTAACCCTGGGCCTTACACTGCCCATCACTGAGATCACTGGGTAACCCTGGGCCTTACACTGTCCATCACTGAGATCACTCCATGGGTAACCCTGGGCCTTACACTGTCCATCACTGAGATCACTGGGTAACCCTGGGCCTTACACTGTCCATCACTGAGATCACTCCACGGGTAACCCTGGGCCTTACACTGTCCATCACTGAGATCACTCCATGGGTAACCCTGTGCCTTACACTGTCCATCACTGAGACCACTCCATGGGTACCCCTGGGCCTTACACTGTCCATCTCTGAGATCACTCCACGGGTAACCCTGGGCCTTACACTGTCCATCACTGAGATCACTGGGTAACCCTGGGCCTTACACTGTCCATCACTGAGATCACTGGGTAACCCTGGGCCTTACACTGTCCATCACTGAGATCACTCCACGGGTAACCCTGGGCCTTACACTGTCCATCACTGAGATCACTCCATGGGTAACCCTGGGCCTTACACTGTCCATCACTGAGATCACTCCATGGGTAACCCTGGGCCTTACACTGTCCATCACTGAGATCGCTGGGTAACCCCGGGCCTTACACTGTCCATCACTGAGATCACTCCACGGGTAACCCTGGGCCTTACACTGTCCATCACTGTGATCACTCCATGGGTAACCCTGGGCCTTACACTGCCCATCACTGAGATCACTCCACGGGTAACCCTGGGCCTTACACTGTCCATCACTGAGATCACTGGGTAACCCTGGGCCTTACACTGTCCATCACTGAGATCACTGGGTAACCCTGGGCCTTACACTGTCCATCACTGAGATCATTCCATGGGTAACCCTGGGCCCTACACTGTCCATCACTGAGATCACTGGGTAACCCTGGGCCTTACACTGCCCATCACTGAGATCACTGCATGGGTAACCCTGGGCCTTACACTGTCCATCACTGAGATCACTCCACGGGTAACCCTGGGCCTTACACTGCCCATCACTGAGATCACTCCATGGGTAACCCTGGGCCTTACACTGTCCATCACTGAGATCACTGCATGGGTAACCCTGGGCCTTACACTGTCCATCACTGAGATCACTCCACGGGTAAACCTGGGCCTTACACTGTCCATCACTGAGATCACTCCACGGGTAACCCTGGGCCTTACACTGTCCATCACTGAGATCACTGGGTAACCCTGGGCCTTACACTGTCCATCACTGAGATCACTCCACGGGTAACCCTGGGCCTTACACTGTCCATCACTGAGATCACTGCATGGGTAACCCTGGGCCTTACACTGTCCATCACTGAGATCACTCCATGGGTAACCCTGGGCCTTACACTGTCCATCACTGAGATCACTCCACGGGTAACCCTGGGCCTTACTCTGTGCATCACTGAGATCACTCCATGGGTAACCCTGGGCCTTACACTGTCCATCACTGAGATCACTGGGTAACCCTGGGCCTTACACTGTCCATCACTGAGATCACTCCACAGGTAACCCTGGGCCTTACACTGTCCATCACTGAGATCACTCCACGGGTAACCCTGGGCCTTACTCTGTCCATCACTGAGATCACTCCACGGGTAACCCTGGGCCTTACACTGCCCATCACTGAGATCACTCCACGGGTAACCCTGGGCCTTACACTGTCCATCACTGAGATCACTGGGTCACCCATGGGCCTTACACTGTCCATCACTGAGGTCACATCATGGGTAACCCTGGGCCTTACACTGTCCATGACTGAGATCACTCCATGGGTAACCCTGGGCCTTACACTGTCCATGACTGAGATCACTCCATGGGTACCCCTGGGCCTTACACTGTCCATCACTGAGATCACTCCACGGGTAACCCTGGGCCTTGCACTGTCCATCACTGAGATCACTCCACGGGTAACCCTGGGCCTTACACTGCCCATAACTGAGATCACTCCATGGGTAACCCTGGGCCCTACACTGTCCATCACTGAGATCACTCCACGGGTAGCCCTGGGCCTTACCCTGTCCATCACTGAGATCACTGGGTAACCCTGGGCCTTACACTGTCCATGACTGAGATCACTCCATGGGTAACCCTGGGCCTTACACTGTCCATCACTGAGATCACTCCACGGGTAACCCTGGGCCTTACACTGTCCATCACTGAGATCACTCCACGGGTAACCCTGGGCCTTACACTGTCCATCACTGAGATCACTCCATGGGTAACCCTGGGCCTTACACTGTCCATCACTGAGATCACTCCACGGGTAACCCTGGGCCTTACACTGTCCATCACTGAGATCACTCCACGGGTAACCCTGGGCCTTACACTGCCCATCACTGAGATCACTCCATGGGTAAGCCTGGGCCTTGCACTGTCCATCACTGAGATCACTCCACGGGTAACCCTGGGCCTTACACTGCCCATCACTGAGATCACTCCATGGGTAACCCTGGGCCCTACACTGTCCATCACTGAGATCACTCCACGGGTAACCCTGGGCCTTACACTGCCCATCACTGAGATCACTGGGTAACCCTGGGCCTTACTCTGCCCATCACTGAGATCACTGGGTAACCCTGGGCCTTACACTGTCCATCACTGAGATCACTCCATGGGTAACCCTGGGCCTTACACTGTCCATCACTGAGATCCCTCCAAGGGTAACCCTGGGCCTTACACTGCCCATCACTGAGATCACTCCATGGGTAACCCTGGGCCTTACACTGTCCATCACTGAGATCACTCCATGGGTAACCCTGGGCCCTACACTGTCCATCACTGAGATCACTGGGTAACCCTGGGCCTTACACTGTCCATCACTGAGATCACTCCATGGGTAACCCTGTGCCTTACACTGTCCATCACTGAGACCACTCCATGGGTACCCCTGGGCCTTACACTGTCCATCACTGAGATCACTCCATGTGTAACCCTGGGCCTTACACTGTCCATCACTGAGATCACTCCACGGGTAACCCTGGGCCTTACACTGTCCATCACTGAGATCACTCCACGGGTAACCCTGGGCCTTACACTGTCCATCACTGAGATCACTGGGTAACCCTGGGCCTTACACTGTCCATCACTGAGATCACTGGGTAACCCTGGGCCTGACACTGTCCATCACTGAGATCACTCCATGGGTAACCCTGGGCCTTACACTGTCCATCACTGAGATCACTGGGTAACCCTGGGCCTTACACTGTCCATCACTGAGATCACTGGGTAACCCTGGGCCTTACACTGTCCATCACTGAGATCACTCCACGGGTAACCCTGGGCCTTACACTGTCCATCACTGAGATCACTCCATGGGTAAGCCTGGGCCTTGCACTGTCCATCACTGAGATCACTCCACGGGTAACCCTGGGCCTTACACTGCCCATCACTGAGATCACTCCATGGGTAACCCTGGGCCCTACACTGTCCATCACTGAGATCACTCCACGGGTAACCCTGGGCCTTACACTGCCCATCACTGAGATCACTCCATGGGTAACCCTGGGCCCTACACTGTCCATCACTGAGATCACTGGGTAACCCTGGGCCTTACAGTGCCCATCACTGAGATCACTGGGTAACCCTGGGCCTTACACTGTCCATCACTGAGATCACTCCATGGGTAACCCTGGGCCTTACACTGTCCATCACTGAGATCACTCCATGGGTAACCCTGGGCCTTACACTGTCCATCACTGAGATCACTGGGTAACCCTGGGCCTTACACTGTCCATCACTGAGATCACTCCATGGGTAACCCTGGGCCTTACACTGTCCATCACTGAGATCACTCCACGGGTAACCCTGGGCCTTACACTGTCCATCACTGAGATCACTCCATGGGTAACCCTGGGCCTTACACTGTCCATCACTGAGATCACTCCACGGGTAACCCTGGGCCTTACACTGTCCATCACTGAGATCACTGGGTAACCCTGGGCCTTACACTGTCCATCACTGAGATCACTCCACGGGTAACCCTGGGCCTTACACTGTCGATCACTGAGATCACTTGGTAACCCTGGGCCTTACACTGTCCATCACTGAGACCACTCCACGGGTAACCCTGGGCCTTACACTGTCCATCACTGAGATCACTCCATGGGTAACCCTGGGCCTTACACTGTCCATCACTGAGATCACTCCACGGGTAACCCTGGGCCTTACACTGTCCATCACTGAGATCACTCCACGGGTAACCCTGGGCCTTACACTGTCCATCACTGAGATCACTGGGTAACCCTGGGCCTTACACTGTCCATCACTGAGATCACTGGGTAACCCTGGGCCTTACACTGTCCATCACTGAGATCATTCCATGGGTAACCCTGGGCCCTACACTGTCCATCACTGAGATCACTGGGTAACCCTGGGCCTTACACTGCCCATCACTGAGATCACTGCATGGGTAACCCTGGGCCTTACACTGTCCATCACTGAGATCACTCCACGGGTAACCCTGGGCCTTACACTGCCCATCACTGAGATCACTCCATGGGTAACCCTGGGCCTTACACTGTCCATCACTGAGATCACTGCATGGGTAACCCTGGGCCTTACACTGTCCATCACTGAGATCACTCCACGGGTAAACCTGGGCCTTACACTGTCCATCACTGAGATCACTCCACGGGTAACCCTGGGCCTTACACTGTCCATCACTGAGATCACTGGGTAACCCTGGGCCTTACACTGTCCATCACTGAGATCACTGCATGGGTAACCCTGGGCCTTACACTGTCCATCACTGAGATCACTCCATAGGTAACCCTGGGCCTTACACTGTCCATCACTGAGATCACTCCACGGGTAACCATGGGCCTTACTCTGTGCATCACTGAGATCACTCCATGGGTAACCCTGGGCCTTACACTGTCCATCACTGAGATCACTGGGTAACCCTGGGCCTTACTCTGTCCATCACTGAGATCACTCCACGGGTAACCCTGGGCCTTACACTGCCCATCACTGAGATCACTCCACGGGTAACCCTGGGCCTTACACTGTCCATCACTGAGATCACTGGGTCACCCATGGGCCTTACACTGTCCATCACTGAGGTCACACCATGGGTAACCCTGGGCCTTACACTGTCCATGACTGAGATCACTCCATGGGTACCCCTGGGCCTTACACTGTCCATCACTGAGATCACTCCACGGGTAACCCTGGGCCTTACACTGCCCATCACTGAGATCACTCCATGGGTAAGCCTGGGCCTTGCACTGTCCATCACTGAGATCACTCCACGGGTAACCCTGGGCCTTACACTGCCCATCACTGAGATCACTCCATGGGTAACCCTGGGCCTTACACTGTCCATCACTGAGATCACTGGGTAACCCTGGGCCTTACTCTGCCCATCACTGAGATCACTCCATGTGTAACCCTGGGCCTTACACTGTCCATAACTGAGATCACTCCATGGGTAACCCTGGGCCCTACACTGTCCATCACTGAGATCACTCCACGGGTAGCCCTGGGCCTTGCACTGTCCATCACTGAGATCACTCCATGGGTAACCCTGGGCCTTACACTGTCCATCACTGAGATCACTGGGTAACCCTGGGCCTTACACTGTCCATCACTGAGATCACTCCACGGGTAACCCTGGGCCCTACACTGTCCATGACTGAGATCACTCCATGGGTAACCCTGGGCCTTACACTGTCCATGACTGAGATCACTCCACGGGTAACCCTGGGCCTTACACTGCCCATCACTGAGATCACTGGGTAACCCTGGGCCTTACACTGTCCATGACTGAGATCACTCCACGGGTAACCCTGGGCCTTACACTGTCCATCACTGAGATCACTCCACGGGTAACCCTGGGCCCTACACTGTCCATGACTGAGATCACTCCATGGGTAACCCTGGGCCTTACACTGTCCATGACTGAGATCACTCCACGGGTAACCCTGGGCCTTACACTGTCCATCACTGAGATCACTCCACGGGTAACCCTGGGCCTTACACTGTCCATCACTGAGATCACTCCACGGGTAACCCTGGGCCTTACACTGTCCATCACTGAGATCACTCCACGGGTAACCCTGGGCCTTACCCTGTCCATCACTGAGACCACTCCACGGGTAACCCTGGGCCTTACACTGTCCATCACTGAGATCACTCCACGGGTAACCCTGGGCCTTACACTGTCCATCACTGAGATCACTCCACGGGTAACCCTGGGCCTAACACTGTCCATCACTGAGATCACTCCACGGGTAACCCTGGGCCTTACACTGTCCATCACTGAGATCACTCCACGGGTAACCCTGGGCCTTACACTGCCCATCACTGAGATCACTCCATGGGTAAGCCTGGGCCTTGCACTGTCCATCACTGAGATCACTCCACGGGTAACCCTGGGCCTTACACTGCCCATCACTGAGATCACTGGGTAACCCTGGGCCTTACTCTGTCCATCACTGAGATCACTGGGTAACCCTGGGCCTTACACTGTCCATCACTGAGATCACTGCATGGGTAACCCTGGGCCTTACACTGTCCATCACTGAGATCACTCCATGGTTAACCCTGGGCCTTACACTGTCCATCACTGAGATCACTCCACGGGTAACCCTGGGCCTTACTCTGTGCATCACTGAGATCACTCCATGGGTAACCCTGGGCCTTACACTGTCCATCACTGAGATCACTGGGTAACCCTGGGCCTTACACTGTCCATCACTGAGATCACTCCACAGGTAACCCTGGGCCTTACACTGTCCATCACTGAGATCACTCCACGGGTAACCCTGGGCCTTACTCTGTCCATCACTGAGATCACTCCACGGGTAACCCTGGGCCTTACACTGCCCATCACTGAGATCACTCCACGGGTAACCCTGGGCCTTACACTGTCCATCACTGAGATCACTGGGTCACCCATGGGCCTTACACTGTCCATCACTGAGGTCACTCCATGGGTAACCCTGGGCCTTACTCTGTCCATGACTGAGATCACTCCATGGGTAACCCTGGGCCTTACACTGTCCATGACTGAGATCACTCCATGGGTACCCCTGGGCCTTACACTGTCCATCACTGAGATCACTGAACGGGTAGCCCTGGGCCTTACACTGCCCATCACTGAGATCACTCCATGGGTAAGCCTGGGCCTTGCACTGTCCATCACTGAGATCACTCCACGGGTAACCCTGGGCCTTACACTGCCCATAACTGAGATCACTCCATGGGTAACCCTGGGCCCTACACTGCCCATCACTGAGATCACTCCACGGGTAACCCTGGGCCTTACACTGCCCATCACTGAGATCACTCCATGGGTAACCCTGGGCCCTACACTGTCCATCACTGAGATCACTCCATGGGTAACCCTGGGCCTTACACTGTCCATCACTGAGATCACTCCACGGGTAACCCTGGGCCTTACACTGTCCATCACTGAGATCACTCCACGGGTAACCCTGGGCCTTATACTGTCCATCACTGAGATCACTGGGTAACCCTGGGCCTTACACTGCCCATCACTGAGATCACTGGGCAACCCTGGGCCTTACACTGTCCATCACTGTGATCACTCCATGGGTAACCCTGGGCCTTACACTGTCCATCACTGAGATCACTGGGAAACCCTGGGCCTTACACTGTCCATCACTGAGATCACTCCATGGGTAACCCTGGGCCTTACACTGTCCATCACTGAGATCACTCCACGGGTAACCCTGGGCCTTACACTGTCCATCACTGAGATCACTCCACGGGTAACCCTGGGCCTTACACTGTCCATCACTGAGATCACTGGGTAACCCTGGGCCTTACACTGTCCATCACTGAGATCACTGGGTAACCCTGGGCCTTACACTATCCATGACTGAGATCACTCCATGGGTAACCCTGGGCCTTACACTGTCCATCACTGAGATCACTCCACGGGTAACCCTGGGCCTTACACTGTCCATCACTGAGATCACTCCACGGGTAACCCTGGGCCTTACACTGCCCATCACTGAGATCACTCCATGGGTAAGCCTGGGCCTTGCACTGTCCATCACTGAGATCACTCCACGGGTAACCCTGGGCCTTACACTGCCCATCACTGAGATCACTCCATGGGTAACCCTGGGCCCTACACTGTCCATCACTGAGATCACTCCACGGGTAACCCTGGGCCTTACACTGCCCATCACTGAGATCACTCCATGGGTAACCCTGGGCCCTACACTGTCTATCACTGAGATCACTCCATGGGTAACCCTGGGCCTTACACTGTCCATCACTGAGATCACTCCACGGGTAACCCTGGGCCTTATACTGTCCATCACTGAGATCACTGGGTAACCCTGGGCCTTACTCTGCCCATCACTGAGATCACTGGGTAACCCTGGGCCTTACACTGTCCATCACTGAGATCACTCCATGGGTAACCCTGGGCCTTACACTGTCCATCACTGAGATCACTCCACGGGTAACCCTGGGCCTTACACTGTCCATCACTGAGATCACTCCACGGGTAGCCCTGGGCCTTGCACTGTCCATCACTGAGATCACTCCATGGGTAACCCTGGGCCTTACACTGTCCATCACTGAGATCACTCCACGGGTAACCCTGGGCCTTACACTGTCCATCACTGAGATCACTGGGTAACCCTGGGCCTTACACTGTCCATCACTGAGATCACTCCACGGGTAACCCTGGGCCTTACACTGTCCATCACTGAGATCACTCCACGGGTAACCCTGGGCCTTACACTGCCCATCACTGAGATCACTCCATGGGTAAGCCTGGGCCTTGCACTGTCCATCACTGAGATCACTCCACGGGTAACCCTGGGCCTTACACTGCCCATCACTGAGATCACTCCATGGGTAACCCGGGGCCCTACACTGTCCATCACTGAGATCACTCCACGGGTAACCCTGGGCCTTACACTGCCCATCACTGAGATCACTGGGTAACCCTGGGCCTTACTCTGCCCATCACTGAGATCACTGGGTAACCCTGGGCCTTACACTGTCCATCACTGAGATCACTCCATGGGTAACCCTGGGCCTTACACTGTCCATCACTGAGATCCCTCCAAGGGTAACCCTGGGCCTGACACTGTCCATCACTGAGATCACTCCATGGGTAACCCTGGGCCTTACACTGTCCATCACTGAGATCACTGGGTAACCCTGGGCCTTACACTGTCCATCACTGAGATCACTGGGTAACCCTGGGCCTTACACTGTCCATCACTGAGATCACTCCATGGGTAACCCTGGGCCTTACACTGTCCATCACTGAGATCACTGGGTAACCCTGGGCCTTACACTGTCCATCACTGAGATCACTCCATGGGTAACCCTGGGCCTTACACTGTCCATCACTGAGATCACTCCACGGGTAACCCTGGGCCTTACACTGCCCATCATTGAGATCACTGGGTAATCCTGTGCCTTACACTGTCCATCACTGAGACCACTCCATGGGTACCCCTGGGCCTTACACTGTCCATCACTGAGATCACTCCATGTGTAACCCTGGGCCTTACACTGTCCATCACTGAGATCACTCCACGGGTAACCCTGGGCCTTACACTGTCCATCACTGAGATCACTCCACGGGTAACCCTGGGCCTTACACTGTCCATCACTGAGATCACTCCATGGGTAACCCTGGGCCTTACACTGTCCATCACTGAGATCACTCCACGGGTAACCCTGGGCCTTACACTGTCCATCACTGTGATCACTCCATGGGTAACCCTGGGCCTTACACTGCCCATCACTGAGATCACTCCACGGGTAACCCTGGGCCTTACACTGCCCATCACTGAGATCACTCCACGGGTAACCCTGGGCCTTACACTGTCCATCACTGAGATCACTGGGTAACCCTGGGCCTTACACTGCCCATCACTGAGATCACTGGGTAACCCTGGGCCTTACACTGCCCATCACTGAGATCACTGGGTAACCCTGGGCCTTACACTGTCCATCACTGTGATCACTCCATGGGTAACCCTGGGACTTACACTGTCCATCACTGAGATCACTCCATGGGTAACCCTGGGACTTACACTGTCCATCACTGAGATCACTGGGTAACCCTGGGCCTTACACTGTCCATCACTGAGATCACTCCATGGGTAACCCTGGGCCTTACACTGACCATCACTGAGATCACTGGGTAACCCTGGGCCTTACACTGTCCATCACTGTGATCACTCCATGGGTAACCCTGGGCCTTACACTGCCCATCACTGAGATCACTCCATGGGTAACCCTGGGCCTTACACTGTCCATCACTGAGATCACTCCACGGGTAACCCTGGGCCTTACACTGTCCATCACTGAGATCACTCCATGGGTAACCCTGGGCCTTACACTGTCCATCACTGAGATCACTGGGTAACCCTGGGCCTTACACTGTCCATCACTGAGATCACTCCATGGGTAACCCTGGGCCTTACACTGTCCATCACTGAGATCCCTCCAAGGGTAACCCTGGGCCTTACACTGTCCATCACTGAGATCCCTCCAAGGGTAACCCTGGGCCTTACACTGTCCATCACTGAGATCACTCCACGGGTAACCCTGGGCCTTACACTGTCCATCACTGAGATCCCTCCAAGGGTAACCCTGGGCCTTACACTGTCCATCACTGAGATCACTCCATGGGTAACCCTGGGCCTTACACTGTCCATCACTGAGATCACTGCATGGGTAACCCTGGGCCTTACACTGTCCATCACTGAGATCACTCCATGGGTAACCCTGGGCCTTACACTGTCCATCACTGAGATCACTGGGTAACCCTGGGCCTTACACTGTCCATCACTGAGATCCCTCCAAGGGTAACCCTGGGCCTTACACTGTCCATCACTGAGATCACTCCACGGGTAACCCTGGGCCTTACACTGTCCATCACTGAGATCACTCCACGGGTAACCCTGGGCCTTACACTGCCCATCACTGAGATCACTCCATGGGTAACCCTGGGCCTTACACTGTCCATCACTGAGATCACTGCATGGGTAACCCTGGGCCTTACACTGTCCATCACTGAGATCACTCCATGGGTAACCCTGGGCCTTACACTGTCCATCACTGAGATCACTGGGTAACCCTGGGCCTTACACTGTCCATCACTGAGATCACTCCACGGGTAACCCTGGGCCTTACACTGTCCATCACTGAGATCACTGGGTAACCCTGGGCCTTACACTGTCCATCACTGAGATCACTCCATGGGTAACCCTGGGCCTTACACTGCCCATCACTGAGATCACTCCATGGGTAACACTGGGCCTTACACTGTCCATCACTGAGATCACTGGGTAACCCTGGGCCTTACACTGTCCATCACTGAGATCACTGGGTAACCCTGGGCCTTACACTGTCCATCACTGAGATCACTCCATGGGTAACCCTGGGCCTTACACTGCCCATCACTGAGATCACTCCATGGGTAACCCTGGGCCTTACACTGCCCATCACTGAGATCACTCCATGGGTAACCCTGGGCCTTACACTGTCCATCACTGAGATCACTCCACGGGTAACCCTGGGCCTTACACTGTCCATCACTGAGATCACTGGGTAACCCTGGGCCTTACACTGTCCATCACTGAGATCACTCCATGGGTAACCCTGGGCCTTACACTGTCCATCACTGAGATCACTCCACGGGTAACCCTGGGCCTTACACTGTCCATCACTGAGATCACTGGGTAACCCTGGGCCTTACACTGTCCATCACTGAGATCACTCCACGGGTAACCCTGGGCCTTACACTGTCCATCACTGAGATCACTGGGTAACCCTGGGCCTTACACTGTCCATCACTGAGATCACTCCACGGGTAACCCTGGGCCTTACACTGTCCATCACTGAGATCACTGGGTAACCCTGGGCCTTACACTGCCCATCACTGAGATCACTCCACGGGTAACCCTGGGCCTTGCACTGTCCATCACTGAGATCACTCCACGGGTAACCCTGGGCCTTACACTGTCCATCACTGAGATCACTCCACGGGTAACCCTGGGCCTTACACTGTCCATCACTGAGATCACTCCACGGGTAACCCTGGGCCTTACACTGTCCATCACTGAGATCACTGGGTAACCCTGGGCCTTACACTGTCCATCACTGAGATCACTCCATGGGTAACCCTGGGCCCTACACTGTCCATCACTGAGATCACTCCACGGGTAACCCTGGGCCTTACACTGTCCATCACTGAGATCACTGGGTAACCCTGGGCCTTACACTGTCCATCACTGAGATCACTCCACGGGTAACCCTGGGCCTTACACTGGCCATCACTGAGATCACTGGGTAACCCTGGGCCTTACACTGTCCATCACTGAGATCACTCCACGGGTAACCCTGGGCCTTACACTGTCCATCACTGAGATCACTCCATGGGTAACCCTGGGCCTTACACTGTCCATCACTGAGATCACTCCACGGGTAACCCTGGGCCTTACACTGTCCATCACTGAGATCACTCCATGGGTACCCCTGGGCCTTACACTGTCCATCACTGAGATCACTCCATGGGTAACCCTGGGCCTTACACTGTCCATCACTGAGATCACTCCATGGGTAACCATGGGCCTTACACTGTCCATCACTGAGATCACTCCATGGGTAACCCTGGGCCTTACACTGCCCATCACTGAGATCACTGGGTAACCCTGGGCCTTACACTGTCCATCACTGAGATCACTGGGTAACCCTGGGCCCTACACTGTCCATCACTGAGATCACTGGGTAACCCCGGGCCTTACACTGTCCATCACTGAGATCACTCCATGGGTAACCCTGGGCCTTACACTGTCCATCACTGAGATCACTGGGTAACCCTGGGCCTTACACTGTCCATCACTGAGATCACTCCATGGGTAACCCTGGGCCTTACACTGTCCATCACTGAGATCACTCCATGGGTAACCCTGGGCCTTGCACTGTCCATCACTGAGATCACTCCACGGGTAACCCTGGGCCTTACACTGTCCGTCACTGAGATCACTCCATGGGTACCCCTGGGCCTTACACTGCCCATCACTGAGATCACTCCACGGGTAACCCTGGGCCTTACACTGTCCATCACTGAGATCACTCCATGGGTAACCCTGGGCCTTACACTGTCCATCACTGAGATCACTCCATGGGTAACCCTGGGCCTTACACTGCCCATCACTGAGATCACTCCACGGGTAACCCTGGGCCTTACACTGCCCATCACTGAGATCACTGGGTAACCCTGGGCCCTACACTGTCCATCACTGAGATCACTGGGTAACCCTGGGCCTTACACTGTCCATCACTGAGATCACTCCATGGGTAACCCTGGGCCTTACACTGTCCATCACTGAGATCACTCCATGGGTAACCCTGGGCCTTACACTGTCCATCACTGAGATCACTGGGTAACCCTGGGCCTTACACTGTCCATCACTGAGATCACTCCATGGGTAACCCTGGGCCTTGCACTGTCCATCACTGAGATCACTCCACGGGTAACCCTGGGCCTTACACTGTCCGTCACTGAGATCACTCCATGGGTACCCCTGGGCCTTACACTGCCCATCACTGAGATCACTCCACGGGTAACCCTGGGCCTTACACTGCCCATCACTGAGATCACTCCATGGGTACCCCTGGGCCTTACACTGTCCATCACTGAGATCACTCCATGGGTAACCCTGGGCCTTACACTGCCCATCACTGAGATCACTGGGTAACCCTGGGCCCTACACTGTCCATCACTGAGATCACTCCACGGGTAACCCTGGGCCTTACACTGCCCATCACTGAGATCACTGGGTAACCCTGGGCCCTACACTGTCCATCACTGAGATCACTCCATGGGTAACCCTGGGCCTTACACTGTCCATCACTGAGATCACTCCACGGGTAACCCTGGGCCTTACACTGTCCATCACTGAGATCACTCCACGGGTAACCCTGGGCCTTACACTGTCCATCACTGAGATCACTGGGTAACCCTGGGCCTTACAGTGCCCATCACTGAGATCACTGGGTAACCCTGGGCCTTACACTGTCCATCACTGAGATCACTTGGTAACCCTGGGCCTTACACTGTCCATCACTGAGATCACTCCATGGGTAACCCTGGGCCTTACACTGTCCATCACTGAGATCACTCCATGGGTAACCCTGGGCCTTACACTGTCCATCACTGAGATCCCTCCACGGGTAACCCTGGGCCTTACACTGTCCATCACTGAGATCACTCCATGGGTAACCCTGGGCCTTACACTGTCCATCACTGAGATCACTGGGTAACCCTGGGCCTTACACTGTCCATCACTGAGATCACTCCATGGGTAACCCTGGGCCTTACACTGTCCATCACTGAGATCACTGGGTAACCCTGGGCCTTACACTGTCCATCACTGAGATCACTCCACGGGTAACCCTGGGCCTTACACTGTCCATCACTGAGATCACTCCACGGGTAACCCTGGGCCTTACACTGTCCATCACTGAGATCACTGGGTAACCCTGGGCCTTACACTGTCCATCACTGAGATCACTCCACGGGTAACCCTGGGCCTTACACTGTCCATCACTGAGATCACTTGGTAACCCTGGGCCTTACACTGTCCATCACTGAGACCACTCCACGGGTAACCCTGGGCCTTACACTGTCCATCACTGAGATCACTCCATGGGTAACCCTGGGCCTTACACTGTCCATCACTGAGATCACTCCACGGGTAACCCTGGGCCTTACACTGTCCATCACTGAGATCACTGGGTAACCCTGGGCCTTACACTGTCCATCACTGAGATCACTGGGTAACCCTGGGCCTTACACTGTCCATCACTGAGATCATTCCATGGGTAACCCTGGGCCCTACACTGTCCATCACTGAGATCACTGGGTAACCCTGGGCCTTACACTGCCCATCACTGAGATCACTGCATGGGTAACCCTGGGCCTTACACTGTCCATCACTGAGATCACTCCACGGGTAACCCTGGGCCTTACACTGCCCATCACTGAGATCACTCCATGGGTAACCCTGGGCCTTACACTGTCCATCACTGAGATCACTGCATGGGTAACCCTGGGCCTTACACTGTCCATCACTGAGATCACTCCACGGGTAAACCTGGGCCTTACACTGTCCATCACTGAGATCACTCCACGGGTAACCCTGGGCCTTACACTGTCCATCACTGAGATCACTGGGTAACCCTGGGCCTTACACTGTCCATCACTGAGATCACTGCATGGGTAACCCTGGGCCTTACACTGTCCATCACTGAGATCACTCCATGGGTAACCCTGGGCCTTACACTGTCCATCACTGAGATCACTCCACGGGTAACCCTGGGCCTTACTCTGTGCATCACTGAGATCACTCCATGGGTAACCCTGGGCCTTACACTGTCCATCACTGAGATCACTGGGTAACCCTGGGCCTTACACTGTCCATCACTGAGATCACTCCACAGGTAACCCTGGGCCTTACACTGTCCATCACTGAGATCACTCCACGGGTAACCCTGGGCCTTACTCTGTCCATCACTGAGATCACTCCACGGGTAACCCTGGGCCTTACACTGCCCATCACTGAGATCACTCCACGGGTAACCCTGGGCCTTACACTGTCCATCACTGAGATCACTGGGTCACCCATGGGCCTTACACTGTCCATCACTGAGGTCACTCCATGGGTAACCCTGGGCCTTACACTGTCCATGACTGAGATCACTCCATGGGTAACCCTGGGCCTTACACTGTCCATGACTGAGATCACTCCATGGGTACCCCTGGGCCTTACACTGTCCATCACTGAGATCACTCCACGGGTAGCCCTGGGCCTTACACTGCCCATCACTGAGATCACTCCATGGGTAAGCCTGGGCCTTGCACTGTCCATCACTGAGATCACTCCACGGGTAACCCTGGGCCTTACACTGCCCATAACTGAGATCACTCCATGGGTAACCCTGGGCCCTACACTGTCCATCACTGAGATCACTCCACGGGTAACCCTGGGCCTTACACTGCCCATCACTGAGATCACTCCATGGGTAACCCTGGGCCCTACACTGTCCATCACTGAGATCACTCCATGGGTAACCCTGGGCCTTACACTGTCCATCACTGAGATCACTCCACGGGTAACCCTGGGCCTTACACTGTCCATCACTGAGATCACTCCACGGGTAACCCTGGGCCTTATACTGTCCATCACTGAGATCACTGGGTAACCCTGGGCCTTACACTGCCCATCACTGAGATCACTGGGCAACCCTGGGCCTTACACTGTCCATCACTGTGATCACTCCATGGGTAACCCTGGGCCTTACACTGTCCATCACTGAGATCACTGGGAAACCCTGGGCCTTACACTGTCCATCACTGAGATCACTCCATGGGTAACCCTGGGCCTTACACTGTCCATCACTGAGATCACTCCACGGGTAACCCTGGGCCTTACACTGTCCATCACTGAGATCACTCCACGGGTAACCCTGGGCCTTACACTGTCCATCACTGAGATCACTGGGTAACCCTGGGCCTTACACTGTCCATCACTGAGATCACTGGGTAACCCTGGGCCTTACACTATCCATGACTGAGATCACTCCATGGGTAACCCTGGGCCTTACACTGTCCATCACTGAGATCACTCCACGGGTAACCCTGGGCCTTACTCTGTCCATCACTGAGATCACTCCACGGGTAACCCTGGGCCTTACACTGCCCATCACTGAGATCACTCCATGGGTAAGCCTGGGCCTTGCACTGTCCATCACTGAGATCACTCCACGGGTAACCCTGGGCCTTACACTGCCCATCACTGAGATCACTCCATGGGTAACCCTGGGCCCTACACTGTCCATCACTGAGATCACTCCACGGGTAACCCTGGGCCTTACACTGCCCATCACTGAGATCACTCCATGGGTAACCCTGGGCCCTACACTGTCTATCACTGAGATCACTCCATGGGTAACCCTGGGCCTTACACTGTCCATCACTGAGATCACTCCACGGGTAACCCTGGGCCTTATACTGTCCATCACTGAGATCACTGGGTAACCCTGGGCCTTACTCTGCCCATCACTGAGATCACTGGGTAACCCTGGGCCTTACACTGTCCATCACTGAGATCACTCCATGGGTAACCCTGGGCCTTACACTGTCCATCACTGAGATCACTCCACGGGTAACCCTGGGCCTTACACTGTCCATCACTGAGATCACTCCATGGGTAACCCTGGGCCTTACACTGTCCATCACTGAGATCACTGGGTAACCCTGGGCCTTACACTGTCCATCACTGAGATCACTCCATGGGTAACCCTGTGCCTTACACTGTCCATCACTGACACCACTCCATGGGTACCCCTGGGCCTTACACTGTCCATCACTGAGATCACTCCATGTGTAACCCTGGGCCTTACACTGTCCATCACTGAGATCACTCCACGGGTAACCCTGGGCCTTACACTGTCCATCACTGAGATCACTCCACGGGTAACCCTGGGCCTTACACTGTCCATCACTGAGATCACTCCATGGGTAACCCTGGGCCTTACACTGTCCATCACTGTGATCACTCCACGGGTAACCCTGGGCCTTACACTGCCCATCACTGAGATCACTCCATGGGTAACCCTGGGCCCTACACTGTCCATCACTGAGATCACTCCACGGGTAACCCTGGGCCTTACACTGCCCATCACTGAGATCACTGGGTAACCCTGGGCCTTACTCTGCCCATCACTGAGATCACTGGGTAACCCTGGGCCTTACACTGTCCATCACTGAGATCACTCCATGGGTAACCCTGGGCCTTACACTGTCCATCACTGAGATCCCTCCAAGGGTAACCCTGGGCCTGACACTGTCCATCACTGAGATCACTCCATGGGTAACCCTGGGCCTTACACTGTCCATCACTGAGATCACTGGGTAACCCTGGGCCTTACACTGTCCATCACTGAGATCACTCCATGGGTAACCCTGTGCCTTACACTGTCCATCACTGAGACCACTCCATGGGTACCCCTGGGCCTTACACTGTCCATCTCTGAGATCACTCCATGGGTAACCCTGGGCCTTACACTGCCCATCACTGAGATCACTGGGTAACCCTGGGCCTTACACTGTCCATCACTGAGATCACTCCATGGGTAACCCTGGGCCTTACTCTGCCCATCACTGAGATCACTGGGTAACCCTGGGCCTTACACTGTCCATCACTGAGATCACTCCATGGGTAACCCTGGGCCTTACACTGTCCATCACTGAGATCCCTCCAAGGGTAACCCTGGGCCTGACACTGTCCATCACTGAGATCACTCCATGGGTAACCCTGGGCCTTACACTGTCCATCACTGAGATCACTGGGTAACCCTGGGCCTTACACTGTCCATCACTGAGATCACTCCATGGGTAACCCTGTGCCTTACACTGTCCATCACTGAGACCACTCCATGGGTACCCCTGGGCCTTACACTGTCCATCACTGAGATCACTCCATGTGTAACCCTGGGCCTTACACTGTCCATCACTGAGATCACTCCACGGGTAACCCTGGGCCTTACACTGTCCATCACTGAGATCACTCCACGGGTAACCCTGGGCCTTACACTGTCCATCACTGAGATCACTCCATGGGTAACCCTGGGCCTTACACTGCCCATCACTGAGATCACTCCACGGGTAAACCTGGGCCTTACACTGTCCATCACTGAGATCACTGGGTAACCCTGGGCCTGACACTGTCCATCACTGAGATCACTGGGTAACCCTGGGCCTTACACTGTCCATCACTGAGATCACTCCACGGGTAACCCTGGGCCTTACACTGTCCATCACTGAGATCACTCCACGGGTAACCCTGGGCCTTACACTGCCCATCACTGAGATCACTCCATGGGTAAGCCTGGGCCTTGCACTGTCCATCACTGAGATCACTCCACGGGTAACCCTGGGCCTTACACTGCCCATCACTGAGATCACTCCATGGGTAACCCTGGGCCCTACACTGTCCATCACTGAGATCACTCCACGGGTAACCCTGGGCCTTACACTGCCCATCACTGAGATCACTCCATGGGTAACCCTGGGCCCTACACTGTCCATCACTGAGATCACTCCATGGGTAACCCTGGGCCTTACACTGTCCATCACTGAGATCACTCCACGGGTAACCCTGGGCCTTACACTGTCCATCACTGAGATCACTCCACGGGTAACCCTGGGCCTTATACTGTCCATCACTGAGATCACTGGGTAACCCTGGGCCTTACAGTGCCCATCACTGAGATCACTGGGTAACCCTGGGCCTTACACTGTCCATCACTGAGATCACTCCATGGGTAACCCTGGGCCTTACACTGTCCATCACTGAGATCACTGGGTAACCCTGGGCCTTACACTGTCCATCACTGAGATCACTCCATGGGTAACCCTGGGCCTTACACTGTCCATCACTGAGATCACTCCACGGGTAACCCTGGGCCTTACACTGTCCATCACTGAGATCACTCCATGGGTAACCCTGGGCCTTACACTGTCCATCACTGAGATCACTCCACGGGTAACCCTGGGCCTTACACTGTCCATCACTGAGATCACTGGGTAACCCTGGGCCTTACACTGTCCATCACTGAGATCACTCCACGGGTAACCCTGGGCCTTACACTGTCCATCACTGAGATCACTTGGTAACCCTGGGCCTTACACTGTCCATCACTGAGACCACTCCACGGGTAACCCTGGGCCTTACACTGTCCATCACTGAGATCACTCCATGGGTAACCCTGGGCCTTACACTGTCCATCACTGAGATCACTCCACGGGTAACCCTGGGCCTTACACTGTCCATCACTGAGATCACTCCACGGGTAACCCTGGGCCTTACACTGTCCATCACTGAGATCACTGGGTAACCCTGGGCCTTACACTGTCCATCACTGAGATCACTGGGTAACCCTGGGCCTTACACTGTCCATCACTGAGATCATTCCATGGGTAACCCTGGGCCCTACACTGTCCATCACTGAGATCACTGGGTAACCCTGGGCCTTACACTGCCCATCACTGAGATCACTGCATGGGTAACCCTGGGCCTTACACTGTCCATCACTGAGATCACTCCACGGGTAACCCTGGGCCTTACACTGTCCATCACTGAGATCACTCCACGGGTAACCCTGGGCCTTACACTGTCCATCACTGAGATCACTGGGTAACCCTGGGCCTTACACTGTCCATCACTGAGATCACTGGGTAACCCTGGGCCTTACACTGTCCATCACTGAGATCACTGCATGGGTAACCCTGGGCCTTACACTGTCCATCACTGAGATCACTCCATGGGTAACCCTGGGCCTTACACTGTCCATCACTGAGATCACTGGGTAACCCTGGGCCTTACACTGTCCATCACTGAGATCACTCCACAGGTAACCCTGGGCCTTACACTGTCCATCACTGAGATCACTCCACGGGTAACCCTGGGCGTTACTCTGTCCATCACTGAGATCACTCCACGGGTAACCCTGGGCCTTACACTGCCCATCACTGAGATCACTCCACGGGTAACCCTGGGCCTTACACTGTCCATCACTGAGATCACTGGGTCACCCATGGGCCTTACACTGTCCATCACTGAGGTCACTCCATGGGTAACCCTGGGCCTTACACTGTCCATGACTGAGATCACTCCATGGGTAACCCTGGGCCTTACACTGTCCATGACTGAGATCACTCCATGGGTACCCCTGGGCCTTACACTGTCCATCACTGAGATCACTCCACGGGTAGCCCTGGGCCTTACACTGCCCATCACTGAGATCACTCCATGGGTAAGCCTGGGCCTTGCACTGTCCATCACTGAGATCACTCCACGGGTAACCCTGGGCCTTACACTGCCCATAACTGAGATCACTCCATGGGTAACCCTGGGCCCTACACTGTCCATCACTGAGATCACTCCACGGGTAACCCTGGGCCTTACACTGCCCATCACTGAGATCACTCCATGGGTAACCCTGGGCCCTACACTGTCCATCACTGAGATCACTCCATGGGTAACCCTGGGCCTTACACTGTCCATCACTGAGATCACTCCACGGGTAACCCTGGGCCTTACACTGTCCATCACTGAGATCACTCCACGGGTAACCCTGGGCCTTATACTGTCCATCACTGAGATCACTGGGTAACCCTGGGCCTTACAGTGCCCATCACTGAGATCACTGGGTAACCCTGGGCCTTACACTGTCCATCACTGAGATCACTCCATGGGTAACCCTGGGCCTTACACTGTCCATCACTGAGATCACTCCACGGGTAACCCTGGGCCTTACACTGTCCATCACTGAGATCACTCCATGGGTAACCCTGGGCCTTACACTGTCCATCACTGTGATCACTCCATGGGTAACCCTGGGCCTTACACTGTCCATCACTGAGATCACTCCACGGGTAACCCTGGGCCTTACACTGTCCATCACTGAGATCACTGGGTAACCCTGGGCCTTACACTGTCCATCACTGAGATCACTCCATGTGTAACACTGGGCCTTACACTGTCCATCACTGTGATCACTCCATGGGTAACCCTGGGCCTTACACTGTCCATCACTGTGATCACTCCATGGGTAACCCTGGGCCTTACACTGTCCATCACTGAGATCACTCCACGGGTAACCCTGGGCCTTACACTGTCCATCACTGAGATCACTGGGTAACCCTGGGCCTTACACTGTCCATCACTGAGATCACTCCATGTGTAACCCTGGGCCTTACACTGTCCATCACTGAGATCACTCCATGTGTAACACTGGGCCTTACACTGTCCATCACTGAGATCACTGGGTAACCCTGGGCCTTACACTGTCCATCACTGAGATCACTGGGTAACCCTGGGCCTTACACTGTCCATCACTGAGATCACTGGGTAACCCTGGGCCTTACACTGTCCATCACTGAGATCACTCCATGGGTAACCCTGGGCCTTACACTGTCCATCACTGAGATCAGTCCACGGGTAACCCTGGGCGTTACACTGTCCATCACTGAGATCACTCCACGGGTAACCCTGGGCCTTACACTGTCCATCACTGAGATCACTCCACGGGTAACCCTGGGCCTTACACTGTCCATCACTGAGATCACTGGGTAACCCTGGGCCTTACACTGTCCATCACTGAGATCACTCCACGGGTAACCCTGGGCCTTACACTGTCCATCACTGAGATCACTCCATGTGTAACACTGGGCCTTACACTGTCCATCACTGAGATCACTCCATGGGTAACCCTGGGCCTTACACTGTCCATCACTGAGATCACTGGGTAACCCTGGGCCTTACACTGTCCATCACTGAGATCACTGGGTAACCCTGGGCCTTACACTGTCCATCACTGAGATCACTCCATGGGTAACCCTGGGCCTTACACTGTCCATCACTGAGATCACTCCATGGGTAACCCTGGGCCTTACACTGTCCATCACTGAGATCACTCCATGGGTAACCCTGGGCCTTACACTGTCCATCACTGAGATCACTCCACGGGTAACCCTGGGCCTTACACTGCCCATCACTGAGATCACTCCATGGGTAACCCTGGGCCTTACACTGTCCATCACTGAGATCACTGCATGGGTAACCCTGGGCCTTACACTGTCCATCACTGAGATCACTCCACGGGTAAACCTGGGCCTTACACTGTCCATCACTGAGATCACTCCACGGGTAACCCTGGGCCTTACACTGTCCATCACTGAGATCACTGGGTAACCCTGGGCTTTACACTGTCCATCACTGAGATCACTGCATGGGTAACCCTGGGCCTTACACTGTCCATCACTGAGATCACTCCACGGGTAACCCTGGGCCTTACTCTGTGCATCACTGAGATCACTCCATGGGTAACCCTGGGCCTTACACTGTCCATCACTGAGATCACTGGGTAACCCTGGGCCTTACACTGTCCATCACTGAGATCACTCCACGGGTAACCCTGGGCCTTACACTGTCCATCACTGAGATCACTCCACGGGTAACCCTGGGCCTTACTCTGTCCATCACTGAGATCACTCCACGGGTAACCCTGGGCCTTACACTGCCCATCACTGAGATCACTCCACGGGTAACCCTGGGCCTTACACTGTCCATCACTGAGATCACTGGGTCACCCATGGGCCTTACACTGTCCATCACTGAGGTCACTCCATGGGTAACCCTGGGCCTTACACTGTCCATGACTGAGATCACTCCATGGGTAACCCTGGGCCTTACACTGTCCATGACTGAGATCACTCCATGGGTACCCCTGGGCCTTACACTGTCCATCACTGAGATCACTCCACGGGTAGCCCTGGGCCTTACACTGCCCATCACTGAGATCACTCCATGGGTAAGCCTGGGCCTTGCACTGTCCATCACTGAGATCACTCCACGGGTAACCCTGGGCCTTACACTGCCCATAACTGAGATCACTCCATGGGTAACCCTGGGCCCTACACTGTCCATCACTGAGATCACTCCACGGGTAACCCTGGGCCTTACACTGCCCATCACTGAGATCACTCCATGGGTAACCCTGGGCCCTACACTGTCCATCACTGAGATCACTCCATGCGTAACCCTGGGCCTTACACTGTCCATCACTGAGATCACTCCACGGGTAACCCTGGGCCTTACACTGTCCATCACTGAGATCACTCCACGGGTAACCCTGGGCCTTATACTGTCCATCACTGAGATCACTGGGTAACCCTGGGCCTTACACTGCCCATCACTGAGGTCACTGGGTAACCCTGGGCCTTACACTGTCCATCACTGTGATCACTCCATGGGTAACCCTGGGCCTTACACTGTCCATCACTGAGATCACTGGGAAACCCTGGGCCTTACACTGTCCATCACTGAGATCACTCCATGGGTAACCCTGGGCCTTACACTGTCCATCACTGAGATCACTCCATGGGTAACCCTGGGCCTTACACTGTCCATCACTGAGATCACTCCACGGGTAACCCTGGGCCTTACACTGTCCATCACTGAGATCACTGGGTAACCCTGGGCCTTACACTGTCCATGACTGAGATCACTCCATGGGTAACCCTGGGCCTTACACTGTCCATCACTGAGATCACTCCACGGGTAACCCTGGGCCTTACACTGTCCATCACTGAGATCATTCCACGGGTAACCCTGGGCCTTACACTGCCCATCACTGAGATCACTCCATGGGTAAGCCTGGGCCTTGCACTGTCCATCACTGAGATCACTCCACGGGTAACCCTGGGCCTTACACTGCCCATCACTGAGATCACTCCATGGGTAACCCTGGGCCCTACACTGTCCATCACTGAGATCACTCCACGGGTAACCCTGGGCCTTACACTGCCCATCACTGAGATCACTCCATGGGTAACCCTGGGCCCTACACTGTCTATCACTGAGATCACTCCTTGGGTAACCCTGGGCCTTACACTGTCCATCACTGAGATCACTCCACGGGTAACCCTGGGCCTTATACTGTCCATCACTGAGATCACTGGGTAACCCTGGGCCTTACTCTGCCCATCACTGAGATCACTGGGTAACCCTGGGCCTTACACTGTCCATCACTGAGATCACTCCATGGGTAACCCTGGGCCTTACACTGTCCATCACTGAGATCACTCCACGGGTAACCCTGGGCCTTACACTGTCCATCACTGAGATCACTCCATGGGTAACCCTGGGCCTTACACTGTCCATCACTGAGATCACTGGGTAACCCTGGGCCTTACACTGTCCATCACTGAGATCACTCCATGGGTAACCCTGTGCCTTACACTGTCCATCACTGAGACCACTCCATGGGTACCCCTGGGCCTTACTCTGTCCATCACTGAGATCACTCCATGTGTAACCCTGGGCCTTACACTGTCCATCACTGAGATCACTCCATGTGTAACCCTGGGCCTTACACTGTCCATCACTGAGATCACTCCATGTGTAACCCTGGGCCTTACACTGTCCATCACTGAGATCACTCCACAGGTAACCCTGGGCCTTACACTGTCCATCACTGAGATCACTCCACGGGTAACCCTGGGCCTTACACTGTCCATCACTGAGATCACTGGGTAACCCTGGGCCCTACACTGTCCATCACTGAGATCACTGGGTAACCCTGGGCCTGACACTGTCCATCACTGAGATCACTCCATGGGTAACCCTGGGCCTTACACTGTCCATCACTGAGATCACTCCATGGGTAACCCTGGGCCTTACACTGTCCATCACTGAGATCACTCCATGGGTAACCCTGGGCCTTACACTGCCCATCACTGAGATCACTCCATGGGTAACCCTGGGCCCTACACTGTCCATCACTGAGATCACTCCACGGGTAACCCTGGGCCTTACACTGCCCATCACTGAGATCACTCCATGGGTAACCCTGGGCCCTACACTGTCCATCACTGAGATCACTCCATGGGTAACCCTGGGCCTTACACTGTCCATCACTGAGATCACTCCACGGGTAACCCTGGGCCTTACACTGTCCATCACTGAGATCACTCCACGGGTAACCCTGGGCCTTATACTGTCCATCACTGAGATCACTGGGTAACCCTGGGCCTTACACTGCCCATCACTGAGATCACTGGGTAACCCTGGGCCTTACACTGTCCATCACTGAGATCACTCCATGGGTAACCCTGGGCCTTACACTGTCCATCACTGAGATCACTGGGTAACCCTGGGCCTTACACTGTCCATCACTGAGATCACTCCATGGGTAACCCTGGGCCTTACACTGTCCATCACTGAGATCACTCCACGGGTAACACTGGGCCTTACACAGTCCATCACTGAGATCACTCCATGGGTAACCCTGGGCCTTACACTGTCCATCACTGAGATCACTCCACGGGTAGCCCTGGGCCTTACACTGTCCATCACTGAGATCACTGGGTAACCCTGGGCCTTACACTGTCCATCACTGAGATCACTCCACGGGTAACCCTGGGCCTTACACTGTCCATCACTGAGATCACTTGGTAACCCTGGGCCTTCCACTGTCCATCACTGAGACCACTCCACGGGTAACCCTGGGCCTTACACTGTCCATCACTGAGATCACTCCATGGGTAACCCTGGGCCTTACACTGTCCATCACTGAGATCACTCCACGGGTAACCCTGGGCCTTACACTGTCCATCACTGAGATCACTCCACGGGTAACCCTGGGCCTTACACTGTCCATCACTGAGATCACTGGGTAACCCTGGGCCTTACACTGTCCATCACTGAGATCACTGGGTAACCCTGGGCCTTACACTGTCCATCACTGAGATCATTCCATGGGTAACCCTGGGCCCTACACTGTCCATCACTGAGATCACTGGGTAACCCTGGGCCTTACACTGCCCATCACTGAGATCACTGCATGGGTAACCCTGGGCCTTACACTGTCCATCACTGAGATCACTCCACGGGTAACCCTGGGCCTTACACTGCCCATCACTGAGATCACTCCATGGGTAACCCTGGGCCTTACACTGTCCATCACTGAGATCACTGCATGGGTAACCCTGGGCCTTACACTGTCCATCACTGAGATCACTCCACGGGTAAACCTGGGCCTTACACTGTCCATCACTGAGATCACTCCACGGGTAACCCTGGGCCTTACACTGTCCATCACTGAGATCACTGGGTAACCCTGGGCCTTACACTGTCCATCACTGAGATCACTGCATGGGTAACCCTGGGCCTTACACTGTCCATCACTGAGATCACTCCATGGGTAACCCTGGGCCTTACACTGTCCATCACTGAGATCACTCCACGGGTAACCCTGGGCCTTACTCTGTGCATCACTGAGATCACTCCATGGGTATCCCTGGGCCTTACACTGTCCATCACTGAGATCACTGGGTAAGCCTGGTCCTTACACTGTCCATCACTGAGATCACTCCACAGGTAACCCTGGGCCTTACACTGTCCATGACTGAGATCACTCCATGGGTAACCCTGGGCCTTACACTGTCCATGACTGAGATCACTCCATGGGTAACCCTGGGCCTTACACTGTCCATCACTGAGATCACTCCACGGGTAGCCCTGGGCCTTACACTGCCCATCACTGAGATCACTCCATGGGTAAGCCTGGGCCTTGCACTGTCCATCACTGAGATCACTCCATGGGTAACCCTGGGCCTTACACTGTCCATCACTGAGATCACTCCACGGGTAACCCTGGGCCTTACACTGTCCATCACTGAGATCACTCCACGGGTAACCCTGGGCCTTATACTGTCCATCACTGAGATCACTGGGTAACCCTGGGCCTTACACTGCCCATCACTGAGATCACTGGGTAACCCTGGGCCTTACACTGTCCATCACTGAGATCACTCCATGGGTAACCCTGGGCCTTACACTGTCCATCACTGAGATCACTGGGAAACCCTGGGCCTTACACTGTCCATCACTGAGATCACTCCATGGGTAACCCTGGGCCTTACACTGTCCATCACTGAGATCACTCCACGGGTAACCCTGGGCCTTACACTGTCCATCACTGAGATCACTCCACAGGTAACCCTGGGCCTTACACTGTCCATCACTGAGATCACTGGGTAACCCTGGGCCTTACACTGTCCATCACTGAGATCACTCCACGGGTAACCCTGGGCCTTACACTGTCCATCACTGAGATCACTCCACGGGTAAACCTGGGCCTTACACTGTCCATCACTGAGATCACTCCACGGGTAACCCTGGGCCTTACACTGTCCATCACTGAGATCACTTGGTAACCCTGGGCCTTACACTGTCCATCACTGAGATCACTCCACGGGTAACCCTGGGCCTTACACTGTCCATCACTGAGATCACTCCACGGGTAACCCTGGGCCTTACACTGTCCATCACTGAGATCACTGGGTAACCCTGGGCCTTACACTGCCCATCACTGAGATCACTGGGTAACCCTGGGCCTTACACTGTCCATCACTGAGATCACTCCATGGGTAACCCTGGGCCCTACACTGTCCATCACTGAGATCACTCCACGGGTAACCCTGGGCCTGACACTGCCCATCACTGAGATCACTGCATGGGTAACCCTGGGCCTTACACTGTCCATCACTGAGATCACTCCATGTGTAACCCTGGGCCTTACACTGTCCATCACTGAGATCACTGCATGGGTAACCCTGGGCCTTACACTGTCCATCACTGAGATCACTGGGTAACCCTGGGCCTTACACTGCCCATCACTGAGATCACTGCATGGGTAACCCTGGGCCTTACACTGTCCATCACTGAGATCACTCCATGTGTAACCCTGGGCCTTACACTGTCCATCACTGAGATCACTCCATGTGTAACACTGGGCCTTACACTGTCCATCACTGAGATCACTCCATGTGTAACCCTGGGCCTTACACTGTCCATCACTGAGATCACTGCATGGGTAACCCTGGGCCTTACACTGTCCATCACTGAGATCACTGGGTAACCCTGGGCCTTACTCTGTCCATCACTGAGATCACTCCATGGGTAACCCTGGGCCTTACACTGCCCATCACTGAGATCACTGGGTATCCCTGGGCCTTACACTGTCCATCACTGAGATCACTCCACGGGTAACCCTGGGCCTTAAACTGTCCATCACTGAGATCACTGGGTAACCCTGGGCCTTACACTGTCCATCACTGAGATCACTCCATGGGTAACCCTGGGCCCTACACTGTCCATCACTGAGATCACTCCATGGGTACCCCTGGGCCTTACACTGTCCATCACTGAGATCACTGGGTATCCCTGGGCCTTACACTGTCCATCACTGAGATCACTGGGTATCCCTGGGCCTTACACTGTCCATCACTGAGATCACTCCATGGGTAACCCTGGGTCTTACACTGTCCATCACTGAGACCACTCCATGGGTACCCCTGGGCCTTACACTGTCCATCACTGAGATCACTCCACGGGTAACCCTGGGCCTTACACTGTCCATCACTGAGATCACTCCATGGGTAACCCTGGGCCTTACACTGTCCATCACTGAGATCACTCCACGGGTAACCCTGGGCCTTACACTGTCCATCACTGAGATCACTCCATGGGTAACCCTGGGTCTTACACTGTCCATCACTGAGATCACTCCACGGGTAACCCTGGGCCTTACACTGTCCATCACTGTGATCACTGGGTAACCCTGGGCCTTGCACTGTCCATCACTGAGATCACTCCATGGGTAACCCTGGGCCTTTCACTGTCCATCACTGAGATCACTCCACGGGTAACCCTGGGCCTTACACTGTCCATCACTGAGATCACTGGGTAACCCTGGGCCTTACACTGTCCATCACTGAGATCACTCCATGGGTAACCCTGGGCCTTACACTGCCCATCACTGAGATCAGTCCACGGGTAACCCTGGGCCTTACACTGTCCATCACTGAGATCACTGGGTAACCCTGGGCCTTACACTGCCCATCACTGAGATCAGTCCACGGGTAACCCTGGGCCTTACACTGTCCATCACTGAGATCACTGGGTAACCCTGGGCCTTACACTTTCCATCACTGAGATCACTGGGTAACCCTGGGCCTTACACTGTCCATCACTGAGATCACTGGGTAACCCTGGGCCTTACACTGTCCATCACTGAGATCACTGGGTAACCCTGGGCCTTACACTGTCCATCACTGAGATCACTGGGTAACCCTGGGCCTTATTCTGTCCATCACTGAGATCACTCCACGGGTAACCCTGGGCCTTACACTGTCCATCACTGAGATCACTCCATGGGTAACCCTGGGCCTTACACTGTCCATCACTGAGATCACTCCACGGGTAACCCTGGGCCTTATTCTGTCCATCACTGAGATCACTCCATGGGTAACCCTGGGCCCTACACTGTCCATCACTGAGATCACTCCATGGGTAACCCTGGGCCTTACACTGTCCATCACTGAGATCACTCCACGGGTAACCCTGGGCCTTATACTGTCCATCACTGAGATCACTGGGTAACCCTGGGCCTTACACTGCCCATCACTGAGATCACTGGGTAACCCTGGGCCTTACACTGTCCATCACTGAGATCACTCCATGGGTAACCCTGGGCCTTACACTGTCCATCACTGAGATCACTGGGTAACCCTGGGCCTTACACTGTCCATCACTGAGCTCACTCCATGGCTAACCCTGGGCCTTACACTGTCCATCACTGAGATCACTCCACGGGTAACCCTGGGCCTTACACTGTCCATCACTGAGATCACTCCACGGGTAACCCTGGGCCTTACACTGTCCATCACTGAGATCACTGGGTAACCCTGGGCCTTACACTGTCCATCACTGAGATCACTCCACGGGTAACCCTGGGCCTTACACTGTCCATCACTGAGATCACTCCACGGGTAACCCTGGGCCTTACACTGTCCATCACTGAGATCACTCCATGGGTAACCCTGGGCCTTACACTGTCCATCACTGAGATCACTCCACGGGTAACCCTGGGCCTTACACTGTCCATCACTGAGATCACTGGGTAACCCTGGGCCTTACACTGTCCATCACTGAGATCACTCCACGGGTAACCCTGGGCCTTACACTGTCCATCACTGAGATCACTTGGTAACCCTGGGCCTTACACTGTCCATCACTGAGACCACTCCACGGGTAACCCTGGGCCTTACACTGTCCATCACTGAGATCACTCCATGGGTAACCCTGGGCCTTACACTGTCCATCACTGAGATCACTCCACGGGTAACCCTGGGCCTTACACTGTCCATCACTGAGATCACTCCACGGGTAACCCTGGGCCTTACACTGTCCATCACTGAGGTCACTGGGTAACCCTGGGCCTTACACTGTCCATCACTGAGATCACTGGGTAACCCTGGGCCTTACACTGTCCATCACTGAGATCATTCCATGGGTAACCCTGGGCCCTACACTGTCCATCACTGAGATCACTCCACGGGTAACCCTGGGCCTTACACTGTCCATCACTGAGATCACTGGGTAACCCTGGGCCTTACACTGTCCATCACTGAGATCATTCCATGGGTAACCCTGGGCCTTACACTGCCCATCACTGAGATCACTGCATGGGTAACCCTGGGCCTTACACTGTCCATCACTGAGATCACTCCACGGGTAACCCTGGGCCTTACACTGCCCATCACTGAGATCACTCCATGGGTAACCCTGGGCCTTACACTGTCCATCACTGAGATCACTGCATGGGTAACCCTGGGCCTTACACTGTCCATCACTGAGATCACTCCACGGGTAAACCTGGGCCTTACACTGTCCATCACTGAGATCACTCCACGGGTAACCCTGGGCCTTACACTGTCCATCACTGAGATCACTGAGTAACCCTGGGCCTTACACTGTCCATCACTGAGATCACTGCATGGGTAACCCTGGGCCTCACACTGTCCATCACTGAGATCACTCCATGGGTAACCCTGGGCCTTACACTGTCCATCACTGAGATCACTCCACGGGTAACCCTGGGCCTTACTCTGTGCATCACTGAGATCACTCCATGGGTAACCCTGGGCCTTACACTGTCCATCACTGAGATCACTGGGTAACCCTGGGCCTTACACTGTCCATCACTGAGATCACTCCACAGGTAACCCTGGGCCTTACACTGTCCATCACTGAGATCACTCCACGGGTAACCCTGGGCCTTATTCTGTCCATCACTGAGATCACTCCACGGGTAACCCTGGGCCTTACACTGCCCATCACTGAGATCACTCCACGGGTAACCCTGGGCCTTACACTGTCCATCACTGAGATCACTGGGTCACCCATCGGCCTTACACTGTCCATCACTGAGGTCACTCCATGGGTAACCCTGGGCCTTACACTGTCCATGACTGAGACCACTCCATGGGTAACCCTGGGCCTTACACTGTCCATGACTGAGATCACTCCATGGGTAACCCTGGGCCTTACACTGTCCATCACTGAGATCACTCCACGGGTAGCCCTGGGCCTTACACTGCCCATCACTGAGATCACTCCATGGGTAAGCCTGGGCCTTGCACTGTCCATCACTGAGATCACTCCACGGGTAACCCTGGGCCTTACACTGCCCATCACTGAGATCACTCCATGGGTAACCCTGGGCCCTACACTGTCCATCACTGAGATCACTCCACGGGTAACCCTGGGCCTTACACTGCCCATCACTGAGATCACTCCATGGGTAACCCTGGGCCCTACACTGTCCATCACTGAGATCACTCCATGGGTAACCCTGGGCCTTACACTGTCCATCACTGAGATCACTCCACGGGTAATCCTGGGCCTTACACTGTCCATCACTGAGATCACTCCACGGGTAACCCTGGGCCTTACACTGTCCATCACTGAGATCACTGGGTAACCCTGGGCCTTACACTGTCCATCACTGAGATCACTCCATGGGTAACCCTGGGCCTTACACTGTCCATCACTGAGATCACTCCACGGGTAACCCTGGGCCTTACACTGTCCATCACTGAGATCACTCCATGGGTAACCCTGGGCCTTACACTGTCCATCACTGAGATCACTCCACGGGTAACCCTGGGCCTTACACTGTCCATCACTGAGATCACTGGGTAACCCTGGGCCATACACTGTCCATCACTGAGATCACTCCACGGGTAACCCTGGGCCTTACACTGTCCATCACTGAGATCACTTGGTAACCCTGGGCCTTACACTGTCCATCACTGAGACCACTCCACGGGTAACCCTGGGCCTTACACTGTCCATCACTGAGATCACTCCATGGGTAACCCTGGGCCTTACACTGTCCATCACTGAGATCACTCCACGGGTAACCCTGGGCCTTACACTGTCCATCACTGAGATCACTCCACGGGTAACCCTGGGCCTTACACTGTCCATCACTGAGATCACTGGGTAACCCTGGGCCTTACACTGTCCATCACTGAGATCACTGGGTAACCCTGGGCCTTACACTGTCCATCACTGAGATCATTCCATGGGTAACCCTGGGCCCTACACTGTCCATCACTGAGATCACTGGGTAACCCTGGGCCTTACACTGCCCATCACTGAGATCACTGCATGGGTAACCCTGGGCCTTACACTGTCCATCACTGAGATCACTCCACGGGTAACCCTGGGCCTTACACTGCCCATCACTGAGATCACTCCATGGGTAACCCTGGGCCTTACACTGTCCATCACTGAGATCACTGCATGGGTAACCCTGGGCCTTACACTGTCCATCACTGAGATCACTCCACGGGTAAACCTGGGCCTTACACTGTCCATCACTGAGATCACTCCACGGGTAACCCTGGGCCTTACACTGTCCATCACTGAGATCACTGAGTAACCCTGGGCCTTACACTGTCCATCACTGAGATCACTGCATGGGTAACCCTGGGCCTCACACTGTCCATCACTGAGATCACTCCATGGGTAACCCTGGGCCTTACACTGTCCATCACTGAGATCACTCCACGGGTAACCCTGGGCCTTACTCTGTGCATCACTGAGATCACTCCATGGGTAACCCTGGGCCTTACACTGTCCATCACTGAGATCACTGGGTAACCCTGGGCCTTACACTGTCCATCACTGAGATCACTCCACAGGTAACCCTGGGCCTTACACTGTCCATCACTGAGATCACTCCACGGGTAACCCTGGGCCTTACTCTGTCCATCACTGAGATCACTCCACGGGTAACCCTGGGCCTTACACTGCCCATCACTGAGATCACTCCACGGGTAACCCTGGGCCTTACACTGTCCATCACTGAGATCACTGGGTCACCCATGGGCCTTACACTGTCCATCACTGAGGTCACTCCATGGGTAACCCTGGGCCTTACACTGTCCATGACTGAGATCACTCCATGGGTAACCCTGGGCCTTACACTGTCCATGACTGAGATCACTCCATGGGTAACCCTGGGCCTTACACTGTCCATCACTGAGATCACTCCACGGGTAGCCCTGGGCCTTACACTGCCCATCACTGAGATCACTCCATGGGTAAGCCTGGGCCTTGCACTGTCCATCACTGAGATCACTCCACGGGTAACCCTGGGCCTTACACTGCCCATCACTGAGATCACTCCATGGGTAACCCTGGGCCCTACACTGTCCATCACTGAGATCACTCCACGGGTAACCCTGGGCCTTACACTGCCCATCACTGAGATCACTCCATGGGTAACCCTGGGCCCTACACTGTCCATCACTGAGATCACTCCATGGGTAACCCTGGGCCTTACACTGTCCATCACTGAGATCACTCCACGGGTAACCCTGGGCCTTACACTGTCCATCACTGAGATCACTCCACGGGTAACCCTGGGCCTTATACTGTCCATCACTGAGATCACTGGGTAACCCTGGGCCTTACACTGCCCATCACTGAGATCACTGGGTAACCCTGGGCCTTACACTGTCCATCACTGAGATCACTCCATGGGTAACCCTGGGCCTTACACTGTCCATCACTGAGATCACTGGGAAACCCTGGGCCTTACACTGTCCATCACTGAGATCACTCCATGGGTAACCCTGGGCCTTACACTGTCCATCACTGAGATCACTCCACGGGTAACCCTGGGCCTTACACTGTCCATCACTGAGATCACTCCACGGGTAACCCTGGGCCTTACACTGTCCATCACTGAGATCACTGGGTAACCCTGGGCCTTACACTGTCCATCACTGAGATCACTCCACGGGTAACCCTGGGCCTTACACTGTCCATCACTGAGATCACTCCACGGGTAACCCTGGGCCTTACACTGTCCATCACTGAGATCACTCCACGGGTAACCCTGGGCCTTACACTGTCCATCACTGAGATCACTTGGTAACCCTGGGCCTTACACTGTCCATCACTGAGATCACTCCACGGGTAACCCTGGGCCTTAAACTGTCCATCACTGAGATCACTCCACGGGTAACCCTGGGCCTTACACTGTCCATCACTGAGATCACTGGGTAACCCTGGGCCTTACACTGCCCATCACTGAGATCACTGGGTAACCCTGGGCCTTACACTGTCCATCACTGAGATCACTCCATGGGTAACCCTGGGCCCTACACTGTCCATCACTGAGATCACTCCACGGGTAACCCTGGGCCTTACACTGCCCATCACTGAGATCACTGCATGGGTAACCCTGGGCCTTACACTGTCCATCACTGAGATCACTGGGTAACCCTGGGCCTTACACTGCCCATCACTGAGATCACTCCATGGGTAACCCTGGGCCTTACACTGCCCATCATTGAGATCACTGCATGGGTAACCCTGGGCCTTACACTGTCCATCACTGAGATCACTCCATGTGTAACCCTGGGCCTTACACTGTCCATCACTGAGATCACTGCATGGGTAACCCTGGGCCTTACACTGTCCATCACTGAGATCACTGGGTAACCCTGGGCCTTACACTGCCCATCACTGAGATCACTGCATGGGTAACCCTGGGCCTTACACTGTCCATCACTGAGATCACTCCATGTGTAACCCTGGGCCTTACACTGTCCATCACTGAGATCACTCCATGTGTAACACTGGGCCTTACACTGTCCATCACTGAGATCACTCCATGTGTAACCCTGGGCCTTACACTGTCCATCACTGAGATCACTGCATGGGTAACCCTGGGCCTGACACTGTCCATCACTGAGATCACTGGGTAACCCTGGGCCTTACTCTGTCCATCACTGAGATCACTCCATGGGTATCCCTGGGCCTTACACTGCCCATCACTGAGATCACTGTGTATCCCTGGGCCTTACACTGTCCATCACTGAGATCACTCCACGGGTAACCCTGGGCCTTACACTGTCCATCACTGAGATCACTCCACGGGTAACCCTGGGCCTTACACTGTCCATCACTGAGATCACTGGGTAACCCTGGGCCTTACACTGTCCATCACTGAGGTCACTCCACGGGTAACCCTGGGCCTTACACTGTCCATCACTGAGATCACTCCATGGGTAACCCTGGGCCTTACACTGTCCATCACTGAGATCACTGGGTAACCCTGGGCTTTACACTGTCCATCACTGAGATCACTGGGTCACCCTGGGCCTTACACTGTCCATCATTGAGATCACTCCACGGGTAACACTGGGCCTTACACTGTCCATCACTGAGATCACTGGGTAACCCTGGGCCTTACACTGTCCATCACTGAGATCACTCCACGGGTAACACTGGGCCTTACACTGTCCATCACTGAGATCACTGGGTAACCCTGGGACTTACGCTGTCCATCACTGTGATCACTGGGTAACCCCGGGCCTTACACTGTCCATCACTGAGATCACTCCACGGGTAACCCTGGGCCTTACACTGTCCATCACTGAGATCACTCCACGGGTAACCCTGGGCCTTACACTGTCCATCACTGAGATCACTCCATGGGTAACCCTGGGCATTACACTGTCCATCACTGAGATCACTGGGTAACCCTGAGCCTTACACTGGCCATCACTGAGATCACTGGGTAACCCTGGGCCTTACACTGTTCATCACTGAGATCACTCCATGGGTAACACTGGGCCTTACACTGTCCATCACTGAGATCACTCCACGGGTAACCCTGGGCCTTACACTGTCCATCACTGAGATCACTCCACGGGTAACCCTGGGCCTTACACTGCCCATCACTGAGATCACTCCATGGGTAACCCTGGGCCTTACACTGTCGATCACTGAGATCACTCCACGGGTAACACTGGGCCTTACACTGTCCATCACTGAGATCACTCCACGGGTAACCCTGGGCCTTACACTGTCCATCACTGAGATCACTCCACGGGTAACCCTGGGCCTTACACTGTCCATCACTGAGATCACTCCACGGGTAACCCTGGGCCTTACACTGTCCATCACTGAGATCACTCCACGGGTAACCCTGGGCCTTACACTGTCCAACACTGTGATCACTGGGTAACCATGGGCCTTACACTGTCCATCACTGAGATCACTCCACGGGTAAACCTGGGCCTTACACTGTCCATCACTGAGATCACTGCACGGGTAACCCTGGGCCTTACACTGTCCATCACTGAGATCAGTCCACGGGTAACCCTGGGCCTTACACTGTCCATCACTGAGATCACTGCACGGGTAACCCTGGGCCTTACACTGTCCATCACTGAGATCACTCCACGGGTAACCCTGGGCCTTACACTGTCCATCACTGAGATCACTCCACGGGTAACCCTGGGCCTTACACTGTCCATCACTGTGATCACTCCAGGGTTAACCCTGGGCCTTACACTGTCCATCACTGTGATCACTCCAGGGTTAACCCTGGGCCTTACACTGCCCATCACTGAGATCACTCCATGGGTAACCCTGGGCCTTACACTGTCCATCACTGAGATCACTCCATGGGTAACCCTGGGCCTTACACTGTGCATCACTGAGATCACTGGGTAACCCTGGGCCTTAAACTGTCCATCACTGAGGTCACTCCACGGGTAACCCTGGGCCTTACACTGTCCATCACTGAGATCACTCCATGTGTAACCCTGGGCCTTACACTGTCCATCACTGAGATCACTGGGTAACCCTGGGCCTTACACTGTCCATCACTGAGATCACTGGGTAACCCTGGGCCTTACACTGTCCATCACTGAGATCACTCCACTTGTAACCCTGGGCCTTACACTGTCCATCACTGAGATCACTCCACGGGTAACCCCGGGTCTTGCACTGTCCATCACTGAGATCACTCCACGGGTAACCCTGGGCCTTACACTGTCCATCACTGAGATCACTGGGTAACCCTGGGCCTTACACTGTCCATCACTGAGATCACTCCATGGGTAACCCTGGGCCTTACACTGTCCATCACTGAGATCACTCCACGGGTAACCCTGGGCCTTACACTGTCCATCACTGAGATCGCTCCAGGGGTAGCCCTGGGCCTTACACTGTCCATCACTGAGATCACTCCACGGGTAACCCTGGGCCTTACACTGTCCATCACTGAGATCACTGGGTAACCCTGGGCCTTACACTGTCCATCACTGAGATCACTCCACGGGTAACCCTGGGCCTTACACTGTCCATCACTGAGATCACTCCACGGGTAACCCTGGGCCTTACACTGTCCATCACTGAGATCACTCCACGGGTAACCCTGGGCCTTACACTGTCCGTCACTGAGATCACTCCACGGGTAACCCTGGGCCTTACACTGCCCATCACTGAGATCACTGGGTAACCCTGGGCCTTACACTGTCCATCACTGAGATCACTCCACGGGTAACCCTGGGCCTTACACTGTCCATCACTGAGATCACTCCATGGGTAACCCTGGGCCTTACACTGTCCATCACTGAGATCACTCCATGGGTAACCCTGGGCCCTACACTGTCCATCACTGAGATCACTGTGTAACCCTGGGCCTTACACTGCCCATCACTGAGATCACTCCACGGGTAACCCTGGGCCTTACACTGTCCATCACTGAGATCACTCCACGGGTAACCCTGGGCCTTACACTGTCCATCACTGAGATCACTGGGTAACACTGGGCCTTACACTGTCCATCACTGAGATCACTCCATGGGTAACCCTGGGCCTTACACTGTCCATCCCTGAGATCACTGGGTAACCCTGGGCCTTACACTGTCCATCACTGAGATCACTCCATGGGTAACCCTGGGTCTTACACTGTCCATCACTGAGATCACTCCACGGGTAACCCTGGGCCTTACACTGTCCATCACTGAGATCACTCCATGGTTAACCCTGGGCCTTACACTGTCCATCACTGAGATCACTGGGTAACACTGGGCCTTACACTGTCCATCACTGAGATCACTCCATGGCTAACCCTGGGCCTTACACTGTCCATCACTGAGATCACTGGGTAACCCTGGGCCTCACACTGTCCATCACTGAGATCACTCCACGGGAAACCCTGGGCCTTAGACTGTCCATCACTGAGATCACTGGGTAACACTGGGCCTTACACTGTCCATCACTGAGATCACTGGGTAACGCTGGGCCTTACACTGTCCATCACTGAGATCACTCCACGGGTAACCCTGGGCCTTACACTGTCCATCACTGAGATCACTCCACGGGTAACCCTGGGCCTTACACTGTCCATCACTGAGATCAAACCATGGGTAACCCTGGGCCTTACACTGTCCATCACTGAGATCACTCCACGGGTAACCCTCGGCCTTACACTGTCCATCACTGAGATCACTCCACGGGTAACCCTCGGCCTTACACTGTCCATCACTGAGATCACTCCACGGGTAACCCTGGGCCATACCCTGTCCATCACTGAGATCAAACCATGGGTAACCCTGGGCCTTACACTGTCCATCACTGAGATCACTCCATGGGTAACCCTGGGCCTTACACTGTCCATCACTGAGATCACTCCATGGGTAACCCTGCGCCTTACACTGTCCATCACTGAGATCACTCCATGGGTAACCCTGGGCCTTACACTGTCCATCACTGAGATCACTCCACGGGTAACCCTGGGCCTTACACTGTCCATCACTGAGATCACTCCACGGGTAACCCTGGGCCTTACACTGTCCATCACTGAGATCACTGGGTAACCCTGGGCCTTACACTGTCGATCACTGAGATCACTGGGTAACCCTGGGCCTTACACTGTCCAGCACTGAGATCACTGGGTAACCCTGGGCCTTACACTGTCCATCACTGAGATCACTCCATGGGTAACCCTGGGCCTTACACTGTCCATCACTGAGATCACTCCACGGGTAACCCTGGGCCTTACACTGTCCATCACTGAGATCACTCCAGGGGTAACCCTGGGCCTTACACTGTCCATCACTGAGATCACTCCACGGGTAACCCTGGGCCTTACACTGTCCATCACTGAGATCACTCCACGGGTAACCCTGGGCCTTACACTGTCCATCACTGAGATCACTCCATGGGTAACCCTGGGCCTTACACTGTCCATCACTGAGATCACTCCACGGGTAACCCTGGGCCTTACACTGTCCATCACTGAGATCACTCCATGGGTAACCCTGGGCCTTACACTGTCCATCACTGAGATCACTGGGTAACCCTGGGCCTTGCACTGTCCATCACTGAGATCACTCCATGGGTAACCCTGGGCCTTACACTGTCCATCACTGAGATCACTCCACGGGTAACCCTGGGCCTTACACTGTCCATCACTGAGATCACTCCATGGGTAACCCTGGGCCTTACACTGTCCATCACTGAGATCACTGGGTAACCCTGGGCCTTACACTGTCCATCACTGAGATCACTGGCTAACCCTGGGCCTTACACTGTCCATCACTGAGATCACTGGGTAACCCTGGGCCTTACACTGTCCATCACTGAGATCACTCCACTTGTAACCCTGGGCCTTACACTGTCCATCACTGAGATCACTCCACGGGTAACCCCGGGTCTTACACTGTCCATCACTGAGATCACTCCACGGGTAACCCTGGGCCTTACACTGTCCATCACTGAGATCACTGGGTAACCCTGGGCCTTACACTGTCCATCACTGAGATCACTCCATGGGTAACCCTGGGCCTTACACTGTCCATCACTGAGATCACTCCACGGGTAACCCTGGGCCTTACACTGTCCATCACTGAGATCGCTCCAGGGGTAGCCCTGGGCCTTACACTGTCCATCACTGAGATCACTCCACGGGTAACCCTGGGCCTTACACTGTCCATCACTGAGATCACTGGGTAACCCTGGGCCTTACACTGTCCATCACTGAGATCACTCCACGGGTAACCCTGGGCCTTACACTGTCCGTCACTGAGATCACTCCACGGGTAACCCTGGGCCTTACACTGTCCATCACTGAGATCACTCCATGGGTAACCCTGGGCCTTACACTGTCCATCACTGAGATCACTCCATGGGTAACCCTGGGCCCTACACTGTCCATCACTGAGATCACTGTGTAACCCTGGGCCTTACACTGACCATCACTGAGATCACTCCACGGGTAACCCTGGGCCTTACACTGTCCATCACTGAGATCACTCCACGGGTAACCCTGGGCCTTACACTGTCCATCCCTGAGATCACTGGGTAACCCTGGGCCTTACACTGTCCATCACTGAGATCACTCCATGGGTAACCCTGGGTCTTACACTGTCCATCACTGAGATCACTCCACGGGTAACCCTGGGCCTTACACTGTCCATCACTGAGAACACTCCATGGTTAACCCTGGGCCTTACACTGTCCATCACTGAGATCACTGGGTAACACTGGGCCTTACACTGTCCATCACTGAGATCACTCCATGGCTAACCCTGGGCCTTACACTGTCCATCACTGAGATCACTGGGTAACCCTGGGCCTCACACTGTCCATCACTGAGATCACTCCACGGGAAACCCTGGGCCTTAGACTGTCCATCACTGAGATCACTGGGTAACACTGGGCCTTACACTGTCCATCACTGAGATCACTGGGTAAGGCTGGGCCTTACACTGTCCATCACTGAGATCACTCCACGGGTAACCCTGGGCCTTACACTGTCCATCACTGAGATCACTCCACGGGTAACCCTGGGCCTTACACTGTCCATCACTGAGATCAAACCATGGGTAACCCTGGGCCTTACACTGTCCATCACTGAGATCACTCCACGGGTAACCCTCGGCCTTACACTGTCCATCACTGAGATCACTCCACGGGTAACCCTCGGCCTTACACTGTCCATCACTGAGATCACTCCACGGGTAACCCTGGGCCATACCCTGTCCATCACTGAGATCAAACCATGGGTAACCCTGGGCCTTACACTGTCCATCACTGAGATCACTCCATGGGTAACCCTGGGCCTTACACTGTCCATCACTGAGATCACTCCATGGGTAACCCTGCGCCTTACACTGTCCATCACTGAGATCACTCCATGGGTAACCCTGGGCCTTACACTGTCCATCACTGAGATCACTCCACGGGTAACCCTGGGCCTTACACTGTCCATCACTGAGATCACTCCACGGGTAACCCTGGGCCTTACACTGTCCATCACTGAGATCACTGGGTAACCCTGGGCCTTACACTGTCGATCACTGAGATCACTGGGTAACCCTGGGCCTTACACTGTCCAGCACTGAGATCACTGGGTAACCCTGGGCCTTACACTGTCCATCACTGAGATCACTCCATGGGTAACCCTGGGCCTTACACTGTCCATCACTGAGATCACTCCACGGGTAACCCTGGGCCTTACACTGTCCATCACTGAGATCACTCCAGGGGTAACCCTGGGCCTTACACTGTCCATCACTGAGATCACTCCACGGGTAACCCTGGGCCTTACACTGTCCATCACTGAGATCACTCCACGGGTAACCCTGGGCCTTACACTGTCCATCACTGAGATCACTCCATGGGTAACCCTGGGCCTTACACTGTCCATCACTGAGATCACTCCACGGGTAACCCTGGGCCTTACACTGTCCATCACTGAGATCACTCCATGGGTAACCCTGGGCCTTACACTGTCCATCACTGAGATCACTGGGTAACCCTGGGCCTTGCACTGTCCATCACTGAGATCACTCCATGGGTAACCCTGGGCCTTACACTGTCCATCACTGAGATCACTCCACGGGTAACCCTGGGCCTTACACTGTCCATCACTGAGATCACTCCATGGGTAACCCTGGGCCTTACACTGTCCATCACTGAGATCACTGGGTAACCCTGGGCCTTACACTGTCCATCACTGAGATCACTGGGTAACCCTGGGCCTTACACTGTCCATCACTGAGATCACTCCATGGGTAACCCTGGGCCTTACACTGTCCATCACTGAGATCACTCCACGGGTAACCCTGGGCCTTACACTGTCCATCACTGAGATCCCTCCAGGGGTAGCCCTGGGCCTTACACTGTCCATCACTGAGATCACTCCAAGTGTAACCCTGGGCCTTACACTGTCCATCACTGAGATCACTCCACGGGTAACCCTGGGCCTTACACTGTCCATCACTGAGATCACTCCACGGGTAACCCTGGGCCTTACACTGTCCATCACTGAGATCACTCCACGGGTAACCCTGGGCCTTACACTGTCCATCACTGAGATCACTCCATGGGTAACCCTAGGCCTTACACTGTCCATCACTGAGATAACTCCACGGGTAACCCTGGGCCTTACACTGTCCATCACTGAGATCACTCCACGGGTAACCCTGGGCCTTACACTGTCCATCACTGAGATCGCTGGGTAACCCTGGGCCTTACACTGTCCATCACTGAGATCACTCCACGGGTAACCCTGGGCCTTACACTGTCCATCACTGAGATCACTCCACGGGTAACCCTGGGCCTTACACTGTCTATCACTGAGATCACTCCACGGGAAACCCTGGGCCTTACACTGTCCATCACAGAGATCACTGGGTAACCCTGGACCCTACACTGTCCATCACTGAGATCACTCCACGGGTAACCCTGGGCCTTACACTGTCCATCACTGAGATCACTCCATCGGTAACCCTGGGCCTTACACTGTCCATCACTGAGATCTCTCCACGGGTAACCCTGGGCCTTACACTGTCCATCACTGAGATCACTCCATGGGTAACCCTGGGCCTTACACTGTCCATCACTGAGATCACTCCATGTGTAACCCTGGGCCTTACACTGTCCATCATTGAGATCACTCCATGTATTCCCCAGGCCTTACACTGCCCATCATTGAGATCACTCCATGTATTCCCCAGGCCTTACACTGTCCATCACTGAGATCACTCCATGTATTCCCCAGGCCTTTCACTGTCCATCATTGAGATCACTCCATGTATTCCCCAGGCCTTTCACTGTCCTTCATTGTGATCACTCCATGTATTCCCCAGGCCTTTCACTGTCCGTCATTGAGATCACTCCATGGATTCCCCAGGCCTTTCACTGTCCGTCATTGAGATCACTCCATATATTCCCCAGGCCTTACACTGCCCATCATTGAGATCACTCCATGTATTCCCCAGGCCTTTCACTGTCCATCATTGAGATCACTCCATGTATTCCCCAGGCCTTTCACTGTCCATCATTGAGATCACTCCATGTATTCCCCAGGCCTTTCACTGTCCGTCATTGAGATCACTCCATGTATTCCCCAGGCCTTTCACTGCCCATCATTGAGATCACTCCATGTATTCCCCAGGCCTTATGCTGTCCGTCATTGAGATCACTCCATGTATTCCCCAGGCCTTTCACTGTCCATCATTGAGATCACTCCATGTATTCCCCAGGCCTTAAACTGTCCGTCATTGAGATCACTCCATGTATTCCCCAGGCCTTACACTGCCCGTCATTGAGATCACTCCATGTATTCCCCAGGCCTTACACTGCCCATCATTGAGATCACTCCATGTATTCCCCAGGCCTTACACTGTCCATCATTGAGATCACTCCATGTATTCCCCAGGCCTTTCACTGCCCGTCATTGAGATCACTCCATGTATTCCCCAGGCCTTACACTGTACGTCATTGAGATCACTCCATGTATTCCCCAGGCCTTTCACTGTCCGTCATTGAGATCACTCCATGTATTCCCCAGGCATTACACTGCCCGTCATTGAGATCACTCCATGTATTCCCCAGGCCTTTCAGTGTCCATCATTGAGATCACTCCATGTATTCCCCAGGCCTTTCACTGTCCTTCATTGAGATCACTCCATGTATTCCCCAGGCCTTACACTGCCCATCATTGAGATCACTCCATGTATTCCCCAGGCCTTACACTGCCCATCATTGAGATCACTCCATGTATTCCCCAACCTTACACTGCCCATCATTGAGATCACTCCATGTATTCCCCAGGCCTTACACTGCCCATCATTGAGATCACTCCATGTATTCCCCAGGCCTTTCACTGTCCATCATTGAGATCACTCCATGTATTCCCCAGGCCTTGCACTGCCCATCATTGAGATCACTCCATGTATTCCCCAGGCCTTACACTGTCCGTCATTGAGATCACTCCATGTATTCCCCAGGCCTTACACTGTCCATCATTGAGATCACTCCATGTATTCCCCAGGCCTTTCACTGTCCATCATTGAGATCACTACATGTATTCCCCAGGCCTTACACTGCCCATCATTGAGATCACTCCATGTATTCCCCAGGCAATTCACTGTCCATCATTGAGATCACTCCATGTATTCCCCAGGACTTACACTGTCCATCATTGAGATCATTCCATGGATTCCCCAGGCCTTACACTGTCCATCATTGAGATCACTCCATGTATTCCCCAGGCCTTACACTGCCCGTCATTCAGATCACTCCATGTATTCCCCAGGCCTTACACTGCCCATCATTGAGATCACTCCATGTATTCCCCAGGCCTTACAGTGCCCATCATTGAGATCACTCCATGTATTCCCCAGGCCTTACACTGCCCATCATTGAGATCACTCCATGTATTCCCCAGGCCTTACACTACCCATCATTGAGATCACTCCATGTATTCCCCAGGCCTTTCACTGTCCATCATTGAGATCACTCCATGTATTCCCCAGGCCTTACACTGCCCATCATTGAGATCACTCCATGTATTCCCCAGGCCTTTCACTGTCCATCATTGAGATCACTCCATGTATTCCCCAGGCCTTACACTGCCCATCATTGAGATCACTCCATGTATTCCCCTGGCCTTACACTGCCCATCATTGAGATCACTCCATGTATTCCCCAGGCCTTACACTGCCCATCATTGAGATCACTCCATGTATTCCCCAGGTCTTTCACTGTCCTTCATTGAGATCACTCCATGTATTCCCCAGGCCTTACACTGCCCATCATTGAGATCACTCCATGTATTCCGCAGGCCTTTGACTGTCCATCATTGAGATCACTCCATGTATTCCCCAGGCCTTACTCTGCCCATCATTGAGATCACTCCATGTATTCCCCAGGCCTTTCACTGTCCATCATTGAGATCACTCCATGTATTCCCCAGGCCTTACACTGCCCATCATTGAGATCACTCCATGTATTCCCCAGGCCTTTGACTGTCCATCATTGAGATCACTCCATGTATTCCCCAGGCCTTTGACTGTCCGTCATTGAGATCAGTCCATGTATTCCCCAGGCCTTACACTGTCCGTCATTGAGATCACTCCATGTATTCCCCAGGCCTTTCACTGTCCTTCATTGAGATCACTCCATGGATTCCCCAGGCCTTACACTGTCCATCATTGCGATCACTCCATGTATTCCCCAGGCCTTATACTGTCCATCATTGCAATCACTCCATGTATTCCCCAGGCCTTTCACTGTTCATCATTGAGATCACTCCATGTATTCCCCAGGCCTTACATTGTCCATCATTGAGATCACTCCATGTATTCCCCAGGTCTTTCACTGTCCATTATTGCGACCACTCCATGTATTCCCCAGGCCTTTCACTGTCCGTCATTGAGATCACTCCATGTATTCCCCAGGCCTTACACTGCCCATCATTGAGATCACTCCATGTATTCCCCAGGCCTTCCACTGTCCGTCATTGAGATTACTCCATTTATTCCCCAGGCCTTTCACTGCCCATCATTGAGATCACTCCATGTATTCCCCAGGCCTTTCACTGTCCGTCTTTGAGATCACTCCATGGATTAGCTTGTTCCTGTAATCCACAGAACATTCTAGAGGCTTGTCCTGAAATATTACTTTAACTAATAGAACCTTGAACTCATAGACACAAATAACTTTGAAGCAGGAAGTTGACACAATTCTTTTTGCACATTAAGCCCTTTATTTAAGAGAATTATCCAGATGGGAAAGTTTGGAAGATGGTGTGGAGCATTGAACCCCAGCCCTCAGTGGTTTGGGCTCAGAGTTGAGCACATTAGTTCCACATGCCCTCACCAACCCCCCCCCAACCCCGCCCCGCTGAAAGGGATTGGCAGGTTGACTGGGGTGCCATTCACAAATATTGGTATTGCAGGTAAGGATCTGGTTATTCCAGAATATTCTAAAATGCTATGGAACTTGAAAAACTCTCCCCGCTTGTTAATCCCAGAGCTCCGGTGAAAGGAGCAGTGACTGCTCAAGTTGATTTCTGATGTGATATTGCCTCTTCATTCCCTTTCCAGCCTGGCTCTGGTGTTGCCACCGTACAGCAAATATTATATCCACGCCAAGCTGGATGACCAAATCCTCCAAGCTCAGTGTAAGTACCTGTTGTCCAGTTTATTTATCCTCTGGTCTGACCTTGAACCTGCACACACGCCAGCTGTCACTGGGCTGTAGAAAACTTTACTGCACTGATAGAAAGCAAGCTTCCCCGATCAGAATCCGAGTTTTACCAATTACACATTAGCCTTTCTGAAGTTGGTGAAACTCCGTATTTTGTTAAGCAAAAAAAAACAAAGTCAAAATAAAATTAATATATGAACCAGCTGGTTAAGAAACAAAAGTCGAGCTCTCCTTTTCTTGCTTTCTTCTAGAATATACAATGATTCTGAAGCAGCAAACCACGCAGAGACTGTGAAAATGTGCATGCTTTTCACTATGTTCTACTTGGGTTTCCGTTTCTTTCTTGCTTTTTGTTTCATTCCGTTGTTTTTTTTTTCTTTTTTAATTTCTCCGGATTGTTTGGACTTGCCTTGTTCTGTTTGCTGAAGCTTTAGAATCATTTGCCCTTGGCTACCGCACGCTAGCCATGTGTGCAGAGCACCTAGAGCTATCGGTCTAGATGTTTGCAACTGTTTGTTTGCTCTTTTGAGATATTTTTATTTTGTCAGTTGCAAGATTCTCAGTATATTTATACACAATATTTTTATTCAAATAGTAATTGAATAAAATATTGTTTGTGACCCCCTTCCTACCCAACCCCTTTTTTTCTGCTTTCTCTCTCTATGATGGATTCACACAGTCCAAAACAACAACAAGGGCAAGTATCTGAATATTGGTCCCCTCCCCCCACCCTCTTTGTTCAGTGCCTACCCCCCACTGTACCCAGCCTGCTTGCCCATTTACCTGCCCGTCTGATCCCTTCTCAAATTCCCTATCCAACCCTCTTGATGCAATGTCTTGTTATGTCCACAATGGCTTAGAAATTTCCTTTGCATTGCTCTGAATATCTTCCCTCTCGATATCTGCTTCCTATTGTATCCAACTTTAATGTCCTGCTTTCTCTCTTTCTCTCTTTTTCTTTCTTTCTTTCTCTCACTTCCTCCCTCACTAACTAACCCCACCCTCCTCAATGATGCTGAAGAGACATCAGTGCTGTTTGGACCCCACCCCATCCACTTCCTCCCCATTAGCCTGTAACTGGACCCTATGCTCCACCCTTTCAAAACAGAGTTTGATTGTCTCCATGTAATATAAAGAGTTTGGCCATGTTGGTGCCTTATGAGTGATATTCAGTAGCTGACTACAATCGGTGCCGTGGAAGATGCTGAAAAAATGCAATTGGTAATCAATTTAAAAAGTATTTCTAGTCTTAAAAAAGCCTGAATGACCTCATTTTATTGGCTAGTATTTTGGACTTTCCATGTTCCAGAATGTAAAAATTGTCTGTTTTCTGGGCAACATATTGGCTACAACTACTCTCCTGAGATGTGCTTCGACCCTGCAGATCAATCTCTTGAGCTTCTCATTTTTAAGAGTTGCGTAGTTTCTTCTCCGCTCCTGTGCTAACGATAACGTGTCTGAAACGCTGCAGGTGTAAGCTGCACCTCCCCCTCGCCAGTAGTTCCCAGATAATGTTCCTTTTTATTGCAGATTTTGAATCCTTGTTACCCAGCTCCTTTGAGACCGTGGGACATGTATTCATTGCTCCCAGGTAGCTGTGTGTGTGTGCGCGCTTGCCCATTCGCTTCATGCTGTACGCTCATTGTGCCGTGCACCACCCTGCTGCCCAAATTTGACCATGTCATGAGCCAGCCAATACCCACTCCCCCTGTGCTGTGGCCTGTGTTTGCACCTGCTATGTCTGCCTATGGAATGGATATCTGTATCTCTGCTCTGGCCTAGTCTCTCCCCCGTTATGAAATCACCAGTATATGCACGAGCTTCCAGGCTGTGATGGCCCTTTCCTAAAGGCTCCTACCCCTGCATGACAATCATATGTGGCAGTATAGCTCCCAGCCGTCTGTGTGTTAAAGAATAGGGAACCTCCTGCAGCATGATCCTCCTTCATGTTACTGTCCCATCCTTGTACGGGAGTGACACCCTAGGGGTTTGAGGGTGAGGGCTTGTCACTGTCTCTTTCACGCCAGTGTCCACTTTACCCTCATGGAATGTGTTTACACTTGGATTTCCTCCTAGGGAATACTGCAAGGATCTTGTCAAGTCAGACAACAACACAGAGTTGTTATTCAATTTTATCAATCTGATGGATAAGAACACTCCTGACTCCAAGAACTGTGAGTACAGCAACAGTCTCCAGGGGCAGGACCCCTCAAACTGCCTGGCAGCTCACGGACGCTTCAGGTTTTCTGATTTGATCATTACACTGTTTAGACTTTTTACAAAACGCAGGCTTGGTACTGACCCCAGTGGTCTACTGTGTGGTGCATTGAGTTTTACAGGCATTAAAAGAAGGTATACAATGAAAATGTTATAAAAGTTGTCATGAAGTGAATTCTCTTGTGGAAATACAAGTCTAATGGTAAAATGTTTCAAGGCACTGACACTGAATGTGTGGGTGGGTATGGGTTTTGATTTTTGCAGCTTCTCTAAAATCCTCACCAAGTGGCCAACTCGGTGTGAAATTTAGGGGATCACTTTAAGTAATCTGATCTTTTATTTCTTGTACTAGCATGTTTTAAATGCCATCCTTGCATTTGTACCCAGGATGTGGAGATCAGGACATTTGGCTCATAGACCTTAGCAGCCCATATAGCAGATAGGAAGTGCCTCTGGGGTTCATGCACTGTTCGCCCAGCAGAAAGGCTAAGTGGTGTGAACTTAGTGGTAGGATAGCTCTCGTACTCGAGGATGACATTGCTACTAAAGAAGGGAGCATAAGTTCATGGAAGATGGGTGTGTTGCTGACTATACAGGTTGATACCTGCTGGACATTGTCTTCCACAAGCCTCACATAGCCACATCCCTGGGAGATTTTCCTCTGACGTTGCTGATCCTGTCGTCTCTTGTGCTTTGCCATCACACTGGCACAGCATTGTAACTCCACGCCCTTCCCTCCTTCTGTCACTTCAGGACCCCATTGCCATCTGTCAGTGGCCTGGGTTTCTCAAGAGCCAATGAGCACGTTGCACTGATGGTGGTGCAGTATGGCCAGGCCTACGCTGGCAGTCATTCCGATTCCCAGACAGCTATCCTGGGTCATGTGTAAACAAGGTAGCTCTGTTTGCCATCAACATCAATTTGAACTCAAGAACTTCTGAACAAGGCTCAGAATCAATTTCACAAACTACAGCTGTTGATTCTCAATGTGTTTCGCATTCTGTATTAAAAAAAAGTTCTTTATCTCCATCTTTGTTAGACTGCATGCACTCTTTATTCTGTTAGTCCTGCCTCCTACAGGCTCCACTGCATCTCCATACCACAGCCAATCAGCCTCTGGTGCCCCACTGACTCGGCTGGTAAAGATAGATTGTAACGGAGCCCCAGAGATCCCAGCTCAGCTCCCAGTCTGTGCTCAGCTGGCTGATCCAAGCTGAGGTACATTATAATTGGCCTCAGCATTTCAGGCCAGTGAGGGGAAAGTCAGCCAGGGGCCCTGGTCATTATCCAGTGACTGCTGCCAGAAGTGCAGGTCCATAGACAGGATTTTACCTCATTACTCTGTATCCCTGTATGTTGTATTCCTTGCTACCTTCTGAGCCCAGCCATGTTTTTGATGTTGCTCCTTCATTGTACATGAATTCCATTAGGAGTAAGGTGCCAATGAAACTTTTGTTATAAAGAAAGTTTACTTGCCTTCACGACCCTCTTCTGGGCTACTGCTCCTTGGCACTGGGTTTCCCTGGCAAGGCCGGGACACAAATATTAAAACTGACGTCATCAGACCCCTGACTTTTATATCTCAATGTGGCTCTCGCCTGTCCGGGACGAGGGCTTTGCTGGTTGCCTGAAATGCGCCTGCTAGAGTGGCAAGGGGTCAGCGCTGACTTACTGCCTATATTTTAACCTCCTGTACGCCCCATTCTCGACAGGCGCTGGGGTTTAAAATTGAACTTTTTGAGTAGTAGTGACAGGACAAAATGCCAACCCAGGACAATGTAGATTTGTTAAGGAAAGATGTTGCTGGTGTGGTGGCCCCCAACACTTTGATCACTTACTAGAGTATTGTGTACAGTTAGTATAGTTTATCATTAGTATAGTGTATAGTTAGTATTGTATTGTATAGTTAGTATTGTGTATAGTTGGTACTGTATTGTATAGTTAGTATTGTGTATAGTTGGTACTGTATTGTATAGTTAGTATTGCGCGTGCAGTGCATCTTGCCTTTGTCCCAAGGTGTTGTTCAGGATGGAATGAAGGCAAGTGTCCTTGTATGGAAGGGACAAAGATCAAATGTATAACTTGGCACTAATGGCAGCACTATTGTATAGGGAGAAGAGAAATAGTACAAGAGATTCATAAATAAATAAATAAGAGGAAGTGTTTCCCACTAATGGGAGTGTACACCTTGGATTTGGACTCACGACAATGCAAAGAACCAGAGAACAAAGGCCAAGGAAGAAATCAAAGTTCAAGAACAGCAAGCCACAGGCCTCTGAAAGACAGCAAGTGAGAATGAGGAATGGAGCAATGTGGAATACCAGGGAGGAAAATCTATCGTGATGTTTCATGATTTTAAGGGATTTATAAATATTTTAATTGGTTTGTTATGGTAGATATGTTGTTTATGCAGCTACATATTCAGCTGGATCAGAAATAAGATGACGGCTGGAACCACTTTGAAGAAATGAATGCAGTGATGTGATGGGTTGAAATTGCAGCCATTCTGCTGCTGGTTTTCTCTGTCAGATCTTTGCTGATCTCTACATCAGTATGGTTTCGTTGCTAAGGGGATGAGGTTTCACACAATGGGGACCAGGGAAATCAATTACAAAGGGATCTGGATAGGTTGGGAAGGTGGGCGGAGGAGTGGCAAATGGTGTTTAATGTGGACAAATGAGATGAGGGAATGGAAATAAACAGGGTGATATAAACTAAACAGCACAATGCAGCGGAGCTATCTGCTAGTATCAGCTCAATGAAAACGGCATTGTGTGCAGCAGCAGTAGCATAGGAACAGGAACAGGAGGCCATTCAGCCTCTCGAGCCTGTTCCACCATTCAATTAGATCATGGCTGATCTGTATCTTACCTCCATCTACCCGCCTTGGGTCTGTAATCCTTAATACCCTTGCCTAGCAAAAATCTGAGTTGTGAAACTTTCAATTGACCCCGAGCCTCAACAGCTTTTTGGGGGAGGGAGAGTTCCAGATTTCCACTACACTTTGTGTGAAGAAGTGCTTCCTGCCATCACCCCTGAATGGCCTAGCTTTAATTTTAAGGTTATGTTCCCTTGTTCTGGACTCCCCCACCATAGAAAATAGTTTCCATCTACCCTAACAAATGCTTTAATGATCTAAAATACCTCAATTAGATCACCCCTTATTCTTCTATACTCATTGGAATACAAGCCTCGTCTGTGCAAACTGTGCTCATAACTTAACCCTTTTAGCCCTGGCATCATTTTGGTGAATATGCGCTGCACCCCTTGCAAGGCCAATATATCCTTCCTGAGGTGCGGTGCCCAGGACTGAATGCAGTGCTCCAGATACAGTCTAACCACAGCTTTATACAACTACATAAAAACAAGCCATTCGGCCCATCCAGTCGTTCATGCTCCACTCGAGCCTCCTCCCGTCTTTCCTCATCTAACTCTATCAGCGTAACCCTCTATTCCCTTCTCCCTCATATGCTTATCTACCAGCCCCTTAAATGCATCTATACTATTCGCTTCAACCACTCCCTGTGGTAGCGAGTTAAAAATTCTCACCACTCTGTGGGTAAAGAAGTATCTTCTGAATTTCTTATTTGATTTCTTGGTGACTATCTTATATTGATGGCCTCCAGTTATGCTCTTCTCCACAAGTGGAAACATTCTCTCTGCATCCACTCTATCAAAACCTTTCATAATTTTAAAGGCCTCTATTAGGTCACCCTTCAGCCTTCTCTTTTCAAGAGAAAAGAGACCCAGCCTGTTCATCCTTTCCTGATAGGTATACCCTCGCATTTCTGGTATCATCCTTGTAAATCTTCTCTGCACCCTCTCCAGTGCCTCTATATCCTTTTTATAATATGGCGACCAGAATTGTACGCAGTACTCCAAGTGTGGTCTAACCAAGGTTCGATACAAGTTTAACATAACTTCACTACTTTTCAATTCAATCCCTCTAGAAATAAACCCTAGTGCTTGGTTTGCTTTTTTAATGGCCTTATTAACCTGTGTCGCTACTTTTAGTGATTTGTGTATTTGTACTCTGTGATCCCTTTGTTCCTCCACTCCACCTAGACTCTCACCCTCCAAGTAACCAGTGACCTCCCTATTCTTCCCACCAAAATGTAATACCTCACAATTATCTGTGTTGAAATTTATTTTCCAATTACATGCCCATTCTGCAAGTTTATTAAAGTCCTCCTGTAATTTGTTGCAGTCCTCCTCAGTATTGACTATTCCCCCTAATTTGGTGTCATCTGCAATTTTAGAAATTGTGTTTTTGATTCCAAGGTCTAAATCGTTAATATAAACTGTGAACAACAGTGGTCCCAGCACTAATCCTTGTGGAACACCACTACCCTCCTTCTGCCACTGTGAATAGCTACCCTTTACCCCTACTCTCTGCTTTCTGTCTTGAAGCCAGCTAGCTATCCATTCTGCCACTTGTCCCCGACTCCGCATCCTCTGACCTTATTCATAACTCTATTATGTGGTACCTTATCGAAGACCTTTTGAAAATCTAGATAAATTACATCTACTGCATTACCCTTGTCTACTCTCCCTGTTACCTCTTCAAAAAATTCAATGAGGTTGGTCAAGCAAGACTTTCCCTTTTGAAATCCATGTTGACTATTCATTATTATATTTTTGGCTTCGAGGTGATCTTCTATTTTCTCCTTAAGTAGGGATTCCATTATTTTTCCTACTACCGATGTTAAGCTGACTGGTCCATAGTTCCCTGGACATGTTCTATCTCCCTTCTTAAATATAGGTATTATGTTAGCTATTCACCAGTATGGCACGACACTTTTTTTAACAAATTATTAAATATGTGTATTAATGCCTCTGCTATCTCTTCCCTAGATTCTTTTAAAATGCGCGGATGTAAGCCATCCGGACCAGAGGTTTCTCTTCTTTGAATTTGATTAGCTTATTTAGTATATCTCCTCTTTTTATTTTAAATGCATTTATTTCATTACTAATCTCATGATCCAATGTTATGTCCACAATGGTTCTACCTCCCTGGTAAATATTGAAGCAAAGTAATTATTTAATATTTCTGCCATTTCTCTATCGCTGCCTGTGGTATTATCCTATCCATCCCTTAGTGGCCATATTCCCATCCCAATCTTCCTTTTTTTATTTATGTGCCTGTAAAATATTTTACTGTTTTTTATTTTCTATGATAATTTAATCTCATAGTTCCTCTTTGCCTTCCTAATTGTTTTTTGACTTCTCTCCTAATTTCTTCGCATTCTCCCTTATCATGCTCTCCCCTGCTGTCCATGTACTTAATGTATGCCTCTTTCCTTACCCTCAATTTTTCTCTCATGGCTTTATTCATCTATTATGTCCCATTAGTGTTTAGTTTGTTCTTTTTATTTAGCGGAATATATTTTTAGCGGACGCATAACTTCCACCCCATTGTATTCCAGCCCCCTTGGGATAAAGGCTAACATTCCACTGGCCTGTGGAATTATTTTTTGCACCTGTCCACTAGTTTTTAGTGATTTCTGTACCTGGACCCCTAAATCTCTCTGCTCCTCCACAGTTCCCAACTTCTCATCATTTAGAAAATACTCTGATTATCTTTCTTGGGTCTAAAGTGAATGAACTCACATATTCCCTTATTTAACTCCATTTGCCACAGTTTTGCCCACTCACTTAATTTATCAATGTCCCTTTGCAACTTTCTGCTCCCGTCTACATTACTTACTGTTCCACCTAACATGGCTCTCTACTCCTTCATCTAAGTCAAAAGTAAGAAGCCGAGGCCCCAGTACAGATCCCTAAGGGACGCCACTAGCCACATCCTTGCAACTGGAGTACACATTCATTATCCTTACTCTCTGTCTCCTATCTCCAAACCAATTCCTTACCCATGTCAATGGGTTGCCTCCATTTCCATGTGGTTTCATTATTGCTAACAGTCGCTTGTGTGGAACCTTATTGAATACCTTCTGGAACTCCATATAAAATAACATCCATCGACGCTCCCTTATCTACCACATTAGTAACCTCAAATAATTCAACTAGGTTGGTTAGACATGACTTATCCTTTACAAAACCATGCTGGCTCTCTCTGATCAGTTCATTTTTGTCCAAGTGCTCAGTCACTCTGTCCCTAGCACCTTCCTAGATGAATGTGCATAGGAAAGGAAAATACATTTCTCACAGTAAATTGAATTAGGTTATTCTCGCACTTTGTAATGTGTTGCTGGGGCCATGTTTGAAAGATTGTGTGCAATTTTGGGTAGCCTGCCTTATTAAAGATATTACAATGGCTCAGATTTTGCAGTAAACGGTGCTCATTGTTATTAATGTGTAAATTGGACAGCAACTTCCAGTGGCCACGTAGGTTGCAGTTAAAAGCGGAAATCAGGAAGTTGCTGTCCGAGTTGCCCTGCTCCACCAGGAGTTTTGCTATACCAGTATCTTGCTGAGCGACTCGGCAGTGAAATACATGGAAGGGTGTGAAGTTGCGGTACATACATGATAGATATCCACTAAAGTCGCCAGAAAAAGTTAGGACTTGTCCGTTCCAGCGTAAGTACATTTTTAACGGCATGATTAGTCTTAATTACTGCCAAACAACCACTCTGGCACTGAAAATTTACTTTTTCAAGTGTAGAGTCTCATTCCTTCAGATTTTAATTGGGTTGGAGATTTTTTTAAATTTAAATAAAATATATTTTTTTACTTTTCCTTTCTGTCTCTTTTATATCTCTGTCTTAATCCCATCTTTCTTTCCCTCTCTCTTAAATCCATCTTTCTTTCCCTCTCTTTATTTCGCTTTCTGTACATGATTTGGCATTGAATTAACTACTCTAATGGACACCTCCTGGTTCAGACTCTGCGGGGGGGTGGGGGGGGAATTCAGTATCGACCATTTTGGGGTGCAGACATGGCCTGGGCGCTAACTTTAGCGCCGGCAACCGTGAAATTCAGTTTTAACGCCCCAAGAGGGAAATGGAGCGCTAAATCAAGCGCTACACACTGCTCTTAGGGCGCTAACGTTGGAGAGCGGGGCGCTACCGCAGAGCGCTATTCATGTTCCGGCGCGGTCAATTACCCAATCCTCAGACAGACTGGCACTTTTCAGTTCTTAAAGGGGAGGTTCAATCATGCTGCACATCCTCATTCTGATCATTGCTGCTTGTGAACTGGGCCTGCAAGGAGCTGCAAGCCTTCATTCAAAGAAATCATGGCTGATCAGAGGCCCAGAGAGAGAGCTCACCGGTTCAGTGACCTCACTTGGAGGCTCTGGTTGAGGCCGTGGAACACCGACGGGCAGTGCTCTTTCCAGACACTGGCAGGAGGCCATTGCCACAGGCCTTTAGGAGGATGTGGAGGGAGGTCGCCCAGCATGCGTCGGCCAGAAGTATGGACCACAGAACTCCCACCCAGTGCCAGAAGAAGTTCAACAACCTCACTCGGGTGGTCAGGGTGAGTATATGTTTCAAAAACCTCTTCGTGCCACCATCCAACCTCACTCTGTGCGTACACTGTATAAACTTCCACATCCCCAACACTCACCCACCAACTATGCCCATCTACTAAAAGTCACATCCACATCTCACGCCTTGCATACATTAACAGCTATTCAGCTATGGTAGGCATATCTGCCAAACAATGGCTGCACACCCACTCACATGCTTTCCTTTTTCTTGCAGGCCAAGCTTGCTCATAACAGGAGGGAGCAGCAATGCACGGGAGGAGGTGAGGTGGACCTGCACCACCTTACAGACCTGGAGGAGCGAGTGGGCCACATCATTGTCGCCCAGGTCGTGGGCGCTGTGGCCGTCGGAGACGCCGGCCCCCTTGGGGACAACAACGGTATGTTCATCACCACTCCCTCTTCTCTCATACCACTTCCCCCTCACACCACAAGCCCTTCCCACTTTCCATCTAATTATACTGTCTCCATTCCTTGTTCCGTTCCTGCCCCCCTCTCCTGATGTTAAACACACTATTGTGCCTTAATGCTTTCAGATAATCAGCCACCAGCTGAGCAGCCTGTCCCTCAGTCTCCCAGTGGCAGCGACGCGGGAGAGGAGGAGGAAGAACAAGCCAGAGCCTCATTGCCTGTGTTTCCCGAGGGCGAGAGGTCCGACAATGAGGCCACGCGGTCGCTGGAGGGGAGCAGAGGAAATGGCTCTGATGTGGGTGAAGCTCTGGGACCCAGCGAACTGCAGCAATGCCACAGGGAAAGGGAAGTTCAGGGCCATCTCCCCAGATGGTGAGTCCGTGCGTGAGTTCTGCTGCACTGGACTCGGATGAGGACCTCAATGTGGAGGCCTTGACCACACGGGCAATGGGCATACAAATTGAGCTCGTGGGTGCAATTGCAAGGGTGCCCGAGAGCATGGATGCAATGGCTAGGAGCGTGGAGGAGTCTGCCTCCAGCAATGCACTCATCTCTGCGCAAACCATTGAGCCCATCCTTGGCAAAGGATGGTCGACTCGCAGAGAGACCGTGGGGACCCAGACCTCATGCCGTGTGTAATGGGTGAGGTGGCGCAGCTATTACAGCACAGGCCGAGGCAATGCAATGGCTTAGTGCTGCAATCGAGTCATTGGCTGGTGCCATCCAGTCTCAGACTGCTCTCATGCAGTCTGAGATTGATGCCACGCAAGCGCTGACTGCTGCCATCCTCGCTGGGTCACCCACAGTCCACTGGGGATCTCACGGTGCCGCAGCAGGCCAGCAATCTGTGCTCGAGCAGATTGCTCTGGATGCTGAGGTACTGCCCTGGGGGAGTGGCAGTGTGTCGGTCGAGCAGGAAGATGCTGTCCTCTCTCAGATGACAGCATTCCTGCTCCCACCACTGCCACTCCACCATTGCACTTGTCGCAGCCTGTAACCCAGCCATCCCAGACTGCTGCCGCACATGCTGAGGTGGTGCAGCCTGCAGCTGGGACTTCCAGGCCCAGAGCTGGTCGAGGGCATCCTGCAAGGCCATCTGCAGTCTCTGGCTCCCAGACTCAGCAGCCTTCCACCAGCCTTGCTGCAGCCACTGGGGCCACATTACGGAGGAGCAGTAGGGTTGCGAAGGGGGAATTCCAAAGGAGAGGGAAATCATTGAGGAAGGGCAAGTAAATATAATGGCCCAGAAATTCGGGTCGGGGGCTTCCCGCGGGTGCAAGCCTCCGACCTGCACTTACCTTGCGCGCCGGCCATTGAGCTGTGGGCCCCCGTGGAATTCCGATCCTGGGCCTGCTCCAGCTGCCGGCGCGCAGTGCTTGCGTATCCCAGGGGCGCAGTTAGTTCGATTCATCCCCTGGGATCACGTGGGCCATGGAGAGCCAATGGTAGCAGGAAATGCTTCATTCATAAGTTTGACAGGCAGGGCTGTCAAACTTATAAATACTACAAGCCCCAAAACATCATTAAATCTTCAAATAATTTTTTTTTTAAATCACATTTTTTAAATAAACTATAAATTACATGAAATAACTATTTTAAACAATAATTTACATTTTTGAAAAAAATAATTTTCTTTTCTAACGGGGCTAAAAATAAACTTACCTTTCTTTAAAGTATTTAAAAATAATAAACCTGTGGAAAAAATGTTTTAATTTTAATTAATTCACCACTTACCTTGTAAAAAGCAGGCCTTGCGACTGCTTTTTATATGTCTAACTTCTGGAGACTTACCCTCACGGGAAAACCTGCAAAAACGTAAGTTCGATGCGCACGCGCAGCCTCTCCTGCGCACGCGTTCAACCTCTGAACCCCTTCTTTCAGGGGACCGGAAGTGCCAGTTTCCCGCGCATGCGCAGTGCATGCAGGAAACCAGCACTTCCATTGGGCTTACGGGTGAGTGCCCCGTGCATACCCACCCGTGGAGACCCGAATTTCTGGGCCAATGTTAATAGCAAATGGGGGGAGTGTGTGTAAATAATTTGATGTGTTTGTAAAGTTTGGTAACAAATAGTTCAGCTTGCTAAGAAAGAGTTGTGTTTGTTGATAAATTGTTGTGTTTGTTTATTATTGGATGTGTTTCATAAGAGAGAGTTGTGCACGATAATAAATAGTTAATTCAACGTAGCACATTTTGTGATGTTTCTCATTTGAGCTTTGCCCAGTGTTAGGGGCTGCAAGCTGGATGTAATGATGTGGTTGTACTGCGCAAAGGCCATGTGGTATATCATTTGTTGGAAGCGCTGTGTAATGTGGTGATCACAAACGGCCCTTGCAGAAGCAAGACTGAGTGGCCCCCTCCTACATTGCTGCTGCTCCTCCTCCTCTTCATCCTCCTCCTCTGCCTCTTTCTCCTTCTCTTCATCCTCCTCTTCATCCTCCTCCTCTGCCTCCTCCTCCTCCTGAGGTGGACCTGCAATCCCTGGTGGCAATGGCTGGGCCCTCAGAATGGCCAGGTTGTGCAGCATGCAGCACACAGCAGTGAAAAGGGAGACTCGATCAGGGGAGTACTGCAGGGCTCCTCCTGAGCAGTCAAGGCAGCAACACCGTTGCTTTAGCACCCCGATAGTCTGTTCGATCAGGTTCCTGGTGGCGCTATGGCTCTCATTGTATGCATGCTGAGCAGGAGTGTTGGGGTTGTGGAGGAGTATCATCAGCCAGGTGGCGAATGGATAACCCTTGTCTCCGAGCAGCCAGCCGCGAGCTTCATGTGGTGGGTGGAACAGTGCTGGGACTCCAGTCTCACGCATGATGAATGCATCGTGGCTGCTGCCGGGATAGCGGGCATTGACGGCGAGGATGCGCTGTCTGTGGTCACACATCAACTGAACGTTCAGAGAGTGGTAGCCTTTGCAGTTACGGAAGACCTCTGTATTGTGATGAGGTGCCTGCAATGCCACGTGGGTGCAGTCAATGGCGTCCTGAGCCATGGGGAAGCCCGCTACCCTTGCAAAGCCACATGAGCGTTCATCCTGTTTGACTCTGGTCATGGGGAATGAGATATACTCCCTTCTCCTTCTGTACAGAGCATCTGTCACCTCCCAGATGCAGCAATGGACGGCGAACTGCGAAATGTTTGCAATATCCCCTGTTGAAGCATGGAAGGAGCCGCTGGTGTAGAAATTGAGAGCGACTGTGACCTTCACTGCCACTGAGAGAGACGTCCTGGTCCTGAGCTGAGGCTGGAGGTCTGGCTGCAGGAGGTGGCAGAGCTCTGTGACCACCTCCTTGCTGAAGCGGAGCCTTCTAAGGCACTGCTCCTCTGAGATATGAATGTAGGAGAACTGCTCCCGGAATACGCTGGGAGGGTAAGGCCTCCTATTCAGAGCCCTGTTGGCCCTCCTCCCTCTGGCCACATTTTGCAATCTTTCTCTCTACCTCCGCTGCCTCCGACGGTGACGCTGGAGGGCGAGGTCCAGTGCCATTCAGCCCCCAATAAGTGTTGGAAATGTTGCACTATCAAATGTAACCCAAATGAAAGTGATACATTTTTCTCAGCCAGAATACTCCTTCAAGTAGAAAAAGCTCAAATGGGTCAAACCACCTGTCTGCTTCTGTCAAACTGACAAGGCAGCATTGTTTGCCGACTAAAAAAAACGGAAGTTCACGCCTTTAACTAGCACTCCTCCAGCTCTCAACCGACTGCAAACTGCCTCCTCTACTTGTCGTTGCTAATGACAGGTGCTGAGGCAGGGGGCGAGAATGAATTTCCGGTGCAGGGCACTACTGGGGTGACGCGCGGCCAGATGATGTCACGATCTCCAGCCGCAGGCGGACGTGACGATAGTGGTTAGCGCTGCCGCAAACCACCAGGTGAATCGTGCCGGCAATGCTAATATGGCCGCACCTGGGCAGTAAGCCGTTAACGTCCCATTAGCGCCTGGCGCTAAAGTACCCAATTTCTAGCCCTGCATGTCTCAGTAAGATTCTTCAATCTGACTGGTTAAGGAGATACACAGTTGCTTGCCCAGGTCACACAGGTCCCAGATCCCCAGTAGAGGGTGCTGCACCAAAATGGCTTTCTAATCACAGCAAGTTCCAATGCAAAAGCCCATAGAAAGTCTGTGGGACAGGTAAGTGTAATGAACAGATAGCACCATTCGTTCGCTGCTGAGCGCAAAATCCAGGCCATTGATGCATTGGATGCCAAGACTCAGCCATAGCATGTCTTTCTTGAGCTGTTTGCAATGGAACTTGTGGCAGATAGGAAGCAGACTGAACATTGCCAGCTGTCTATCCATGCCTCTCTTTAGATTCTGGTTTAGCTGGTGTCGGGACAGAATTTTTTAACCTGACAAGCTGGTCAGCATGTTTTGGGAACCTTTATGCATTCGTTTCTGGGCACCTCACCTCCGGAAGGATATATTGGCCTTGGAGGTGGCAGATTCACCAGAATGATACCGGGGCTGAGAGGGTTAACTTATGTAGACAGGTTGCTTAAACTCGGTTTTATGTTCCCTTGTAAGGGGTTTTCCTGAGAGATGTCCCTGAGGTTTCTCTGTCTAGTGGCCTCTCTCTCTTGCACAGTAAAACCTTGAGTGGTTCGACCCACTCGCCCCTTAGATTCTGTACTCTGGACTTAGGGGCAGGAACTACAATGTAGAGAAAACTCTTGTAGACCAAGTTTGATGAAACAAAATGAAATTTTATTGCATAAGGAAAATTATCAAATCAAATGCAAGCAGATAAGGGAGTACATGGGAGGGAAAAACACAAAACATGATGTGCCTCAATAATTCCGAGACTTGATGTTAGCGAAACAAAACAAGGCTTTTATTAACTTAGAAGGTAACACGTAGTGGAGAGAGGTATCTTCCATCCGGAGGGCTGCAGTACTGGACATGAGGCCAGACTGAGCTTGCTTACATAGGGGCCAGGTATGGGCGGAGCCCAACACACATCACATTCCAATATACAATACAATGGTGAGGAAACGGAACTGGGGGAAGGGAAATGAAACTGAAACCGACCACAGTCACAGGCAGTGATGAATGGAATATTTCATCACATTCACCCCTTCTATAGATTTAGTCTGTTCGGGGGTTTGATAGTCCTCTGCGACCGACGTGGCTGTTGCGGTGCCGCGGGTGTCGGCTGGGTGTCCCCGGTAGCCTCCTGGGTCTCTGCCGGGGGTGCCGCCAGGGTTGTTGAAGGGGTAGTTGGTGGGGGTGCCGTTGGTCGATGTTCTTCCGGGGGTGATGAAAGAGTAGTGGGTGGGTAAGAGTCGCTGCGATCGTTGTTGCTGCTATCGCCGTGGTTGTTGTCGTTACCGGGGCTGGGGCGACGTCTTTTATGGACACAGTGTCCTCCCTTCCGTCGGCGTGCCGGACATATGCGTATTGGGGGTTGGCGTGGAGTAGGTACACTGGCTCCACGAGAGGGTCCGTCTTGTGGCCCCTCACATGCCTTCGCACGAATACCGGACCTGGGGTGGAGAGCCATGACGGCATGGATACGCCTGAGGTGGATTTCCGGGGAAAGACAAACATTCGTTCATGAGGCGTGGCATTAGTGGCAGTACACAATAGCGACCGTATCGAATGGAGCACATCCGAGAGGACTTCCTGCCAGCGGGAGATAGGGAGGCCCTTGGTCCTTAGAGCTAGAGTGACTGCTTTCCATACTGTCCCGTTCTCTCGCTCCACTTGGCCGTTACCCCGGGGGTTGTAGCTGGTGGTACGGCTCGTGGCGATCCCCCTGGACAGCATGTACTGGCGTAGCTCTTCACTCATGAAGGACGCCCCCCTATCCGTATGGATGTAGCTCGGCATACCGAACAGGCAGAACAGGCTGTTGAGGCATTTAATGACCGTGGCGCTGGTCATGTCTGGGCAGGGGAAGGCGAATGGGAACCGGGAGTATTCGTCCACAATGTTCAGGAAGTAAACATTGCGGTTGACGGACGGGAGGGGGCCCTTGAAATCTAAGCTGAGCCGCTCAAAGGGCCGTGTGGCTTTGATTAAGTGGGCTCTATCTGGGCGGTAGAACCGAGGCTTGCACTCAGCGCAAGTGCGGCAGTTCCTGGTCAGAGACCGAATTTCCTCAATCGAGTAGGGTAAGTTACGGGACTTTATGAAGTGGAACAGCCGCGTGACCCCTGGGTGGCAGAGGTCGTTGTGGAGGGTCTGTAGCCGATCCCCGGTGGCGCTGGCACACATCCCTCGTGAGAGGGCGTCAGGGGATTCGTTAAGGGCCCCTGGCCGGTAAATGATGTCATACTCGAAGGTGGAGAGCTCGATCCGCCACCTAAGAATCTTATCATTTTTAATCTTCCCCCTCTGTTTATTATTGAACATAAACGCTACCGACCGCTGGACGGTAAGTAGGGTGAAGCGTTTGCCGGCTAGGTAGTGGCGCCAGTGGCGCACTGCCTCCACGATGGCTTGGGCCTCCTTTTCCACGGAGGAGTGTCTGATCTCGGGCCCTTGGAGGGTCCTCGAGAAGAAAGCTACGGGCCGCCCCGCCTGGTTGAGGGTGGCCGCCAAGGCGAAGTCAGACGCATCACTTTCCACTTGAAATGGAGTGTTCTCGTCCACTGCCTGTAGCGTGGCCCGCTCAATATCCTGCTTAATGCTTTTGAAGGCGGCGTGGGCCTCAGCACAGAGCGGAAAAGAGGATGCTTTCAAGAGGGGGCGGGCTTTGTCGGAGTAGTTGGGGACCCATTGGGAATAATAGGAAAATAACCTCAGGCACCTTTTCAGGGCTTTGGGAGTGTTGGGCAGGGGCAGCTCCCGTAGGGGGCGCAATCGGTCGGGGTCTGGTCCGATTTCCCCATTCTCCACCACGCTGCCTAGTATGCAGAGGCGCGTGGTGTTGAAAATGCACTTGTCCTCGTTGTAGGTGAGGTTGAGTTTTTGTGCGGTTTCCAGGAACCTCTCGAGGTTCGAGTCGTGATCCTGCTGGTTGTGACCGCAGATGGTGACGTTGTCGAGGTAGGGGAAGGTTGCCTGCAAGTGGTGGTCATCGACCATGCGGTCCATCTCCCTCTGGAAGACCGAGACCCCATTCGTCACCCCAAAGGGGACTCTGAGGAATTGGTAGAGGCGTCCGTTCGCCTCGAAGGCAGTGTACGGGCGGTCCTCTGGTCTGATAGGGAGCTGGTGGTACGCTGACTTAAGGTCGATGGTGGAGAACACCTGGTATTGGGCGATTTGGTTCACCATTTCTGATATGCGGGGTAGCGGGTAGGCGTCTAGTTGGGTGTACCTGTTGATCGTTTGACTATAGTCGATCACCATCCGTTTCTTCTCGCTACCCCTTACCACTACCACTTGGGCGCGCCACGGGCTGTTGCTGCGTTCAATAATGCGCTCTTTCAGGAGCCTGTCTACCTCGGTCGCGATAAACCGCCTGTCCTCCCAGCTGTACCTCCTGCTTTTGGTCGCTATTGGCCGGCAGTTAGGGGTAAGGTTCGCGAATAGCGAAGGCGGCTTTACCTTCAGGGTAGCCAGACCGCACACTGTGAGGGGCGGCTGGGACCCACCGTACTTGAGCGTGATGCTTTGGTGGTTGCACTGGAAATCCAGGCCCAAGATCACGCTTGCACATAGATTCTTCATGATTAATACTTTAAAATTATCATATACAGTTCCGTTAACGGACAATTGTACCGTGCAGTAACCCAGAATGGTCGATGTCTGGGTTTTATCAGCCATAGAGATGGTACCCTGAGTAGGGACCACCTTTAGGGAGAGTTGTTGTGCCAGTTCAGGGTGGATAAAACTCTCTGTGCTTCCACTGTCAATTAAACATTTAACCCTGCACCCGTTTACCTCGATGTCCACCATTGATTTGGATAGCGGGTGCGGCCTGGTCTGGTCCACTGTGACCGATGCCACTGTAGGGCCCTGATCGAGACAAGATGGCGTCCACGCTGTCTGCTCATAAGATGGCGGACCCCACGAGGTCGGGCAAGATGGTGTCCAAGATGGCCGCTCCCACGGCGCGCACGCAGCGGAGGTGGGTTTTCCGGCGGTTGGTTTTCCGGCGGGGTTCCCTCTGCACACCTTCCCGAAGTGCCCCTTCTTACCGCACTTAAAGCAGGTGGTGCCTTTCGCCGGGCACAGGTTTCTGGTGTGCTTTGGCTGCCCGCAGAAGTAGCAGTTGGGTCCCCGACGCGTCACGGCTGTCGTAGGGCTTCTGGGGGGAGAGCGGGGCCCCGACGGTGTCGGGCTGCCAGGCGGGGAAGATGCCTTCCAAGATGGCGGCACCCTTGGTGCACACGTGGCAGCGTGGACGGCGCGGGCTGAAGAGTAGGCGTCCGAGTTTCTTTGGGCCACATCCAGGGATCGCGCGGTGTCCGCAGCCTGTTTCAGGTCCAATCCCGTTTTTTCCAGCAGTCTTTGCCGGATGTAAGTGGAGCTGAGGCCTGTGATAAAGGCATCGCAAACAAGCTCGCCAGTGTACACTGCGGCTTTTACATCTCGGCACTTGCAGTCTTTGCCAAGCATTTTCACGGTGCCTAGGAACTCCTCCACCGATTCCCCAGGTCGCTGTGCGCGAGTAGCGAGCAGATGCCTAGCATACACCTCATTCGTAGGCTGCTGGTAATGCGCCTTTAAGATGTCGCAGGTGGCCAGGTATGTGTCGGCGTCTTGGATGAGGGGGTAAACCCGGTGGCTTACCCAATTCCGCAGAATTCCGAGTTTCATACTCGCAGCGTCCGTAGCGTCTTTGACCGCTGCGGAATTGTCCAGGAAGAATTCCATACACATAAACCAGTGTCCGAAGCGTGCTGATGCATCCGGAGCATGCTGATCCAAATCCAAACGTTCGGGTTTCAGGAGTTGATCCATTGTGTTGAAAAATAAGTTTATAAAATTGATGTGCCTCAATAATTCCGAGACTCGATGTTAGCGAAACAAAACAAGGCTTTTATTAACTTAGAAGGTAACACGTAGTGGAGAGAGGTATCTTCCATCCGGAGGGCTGCAGTACTGGATATGAGGCCAGACTGAGCTTGCTTACATAGGGGCCAGGTATGGGCGGAGCCCTACACACAACACATTCCAATATACAATACAATGGTGAGGAAACGGAACTGGGGGAAGGGAAATTAAACTGAAACCGACCACAGTCACAGGCAGTGATGAATGGAATATTTCATCACAAAACAAATCATAACGACACAGTACTAACTAAGGCAAGTACAGGCATCTTATACTCTACAAAGATCATCATGAAATAAGGAAACACACGGAACATCGAGGGACAACAACTCATGTTACTTGTACCCTTAAATCCACCCCCTCATTAAACCTATCTAGATCTGATTGTGAAGGGTCAGAAACATGCTCACCAATCCCACTAGGAAGTGCAAGGTTTTGAACCAGTCTGCGTTTGATCCTTTCAGGCTTTCCGTTTCCACGTGGATCGTGGAGCTCCTGCGAGCTGCGCCACACCTCTCTCCTGAGATGGGGGTCGGGGGCGGCTGGACACCGGCGGGCCTGGATGTCGGCGGGGTCGAGGATCGTCAGCTTGACCCTGGTTAGAGGAGCCTTGGGCTGGCTCCCATCGCTTCTTCAGTTTGTTTTTATCTCTTCTCCTTCCAACCGGGGTGGCTGGAAGGTTTCTTCTCTTGGGGTTTTTATTTTTTTGTTTCTTCTCCCGGGGAAGGCCGATTTTAATAGGATAAGGCAGGATCTGGCCAAAATGGACTGGGATCAGCTACTTGTAGGAAAATCCGCATCGGAGCAATGGGAGGCTTTCAGAAGGGAGATTGAGATCATACAAGGGCAACATGTTCCCATAAATGTCAAGAGTGGTTCCAAAAACCACAGGGAACCGTGGATGTCAGGGGATATACGGGAATGGATTAGGAAAAAAAGGAGGGCTTTTGGTAGATACAAAAGGCTAAAGACGGAGGAAGCCCTAGAGGAGTACAAAAAGTGCAGGGGGATACTTAAAAAAGAAATTAGGAGATCAAGGAGGGGCCATGAAATAACACTGGCGAGCAAAATAAAGGAAAATCCGAAGATGTTTTATAAGTATATTAAGGGTAAAAGGATAACTAGGGAAAAAATAGGGCCCATTAGGGACAAAAGTGGCAATCTGTGTGTGGAGCCGGAAGATGTAGGAGGGGTTCTAAATGAATTTTTTGCATCTGTTTTCACTATGGAGAAGGACGATGTAGACATAGAAATAGGGCGGGGGGACTGTGATATGCTCGAACATATTAACATCGAGAGGGAGGAGGTATTGGTGGTTTTAGCTGGCCTAAAAATGGATAAATCCCCAGGCCCGGATGAAATGTACCCCAGGCTGCTGTGTGAGGCAAAGGAGGAGATTGCGGGGGCTCTAACACATATATTCAGGACCTCTCTGGCCACAGGGGATGTGCCAGAGGACTGGAGAACCGCTAATGTAGTACCATTATTCAAGAAGGGTAGTAGGGAAAAACCGGGGAACTACAGGCCAGTGAGCCTAACATCAGTGGTAGGAAAATTACTGGAAAAAATCCTGAGGGACAAAATTTGTCTCCACTTGGAGAGGCAAGGATTAATCAGGGATAGTCAACATGGCTTTGTCAAGGGAAGATCATGTCTGACTAATTTGATTGAATTTTTTGAGGGGGTGACTAGGTGTGTGGATGAGGGTAACGCAGTGGATGTGGTATACATGGATTTCAGTAAGGCCTTCGATAAAGTCCCGCACAGGAGACTGGTCAAGAAGGTAAGAGCCCATGGAATCCAGGGTGCCTTGGCACATTGGATACAAAACTGGCTTAGTGGCAGAAGGCAGAGGGTGATGGTCGAAGGTTGTTTTTGTGACTGGAAACCTGTGGCCAGTGGGGTACCACAGGGATCGGTGCTGGGTCCCTTGCTGTTTGTGGTCTACATTAATGACTTGGATATGAATGTAAAGGGTATGATCAGTAAATTCGCGGATGATACTAAAATTGGTAGGGTGGTAAATAGCGAGGAGGGTAGCCTCAGTCTGCAGAACGATATAGATGGGTTGGTCAGATGGGCGGAACAGTGGCAAATGGAATTTAACCCGGAAAAGTGCGAGGTGATGCACTTTGGGGGGTCTAACAAGGCAAGGGAATACACAATGAAGGGAAAGACCCTAGGCAAGACGGAGGGTCAGAGGGATCTGGGTGTGCAGGTACACAGATCCCTGAAGGCGGCGGAACAGGTGGATAAGGTGGTAAAAAAGGCATATGGGATACTTGCCTTCATTAGCCGAGGCATAGAATATAAGAGCAAGGAGGTTATGATGGAGCTGTATAAAACACTGGTTAGGCCACAGCTGGAATACTGTGTGCAGTTCTGGTCGCCACACTACAGGAAAGATGTGATCGCGTTAGAGAGGGTGCAGAGGAGGTTCACCAGGATGTTACCAGGGCTGGAGCGCTTCAGCTATGAAGAGAGACTGGGCAGATTGGGTTTGTTTTCCTTGGAGCAGAGGAGGCTGAGGGGGGACATGATTGAGGTGTACAAAATTGTGAGGGGCATAGATAGGATGGATGCTGAGGAGCTTTTCCCCTTAGTAGAGGGGTCAATAACTAGGGGGCATAGATTCAAGGTAAAGGGCGGGAGGTTTAGAGGGGATTTGAGAAAGAACTTTTTCACCCAGAGGGTGGTTGGAGTCTGGAACTCACTGCCTGAAAGGGTTGTGGAGGCAGAAACCCTCACAACATTTAAGAAGCATTTGGATGAGCATTTGAAATGCCATAGCATACAAGGCTACGGGCCAAATGCTGGAATATGGGATTAGATTAGACAGGGCTTGATGGCCGGCATGGACACGATGGGCCGAAGGGCCTCTATCCGTGCTGTATTACTCTATGACTCTATGACTCTAAGTTGGGTTGATGGCCTCTCGTTCCGGCAATGGCCCGGGGATGGTTGATGATCTCCCGATGTGTTTCCCCGGGGTGGGACGCCGGCTTCGAGACGGCCTTCTTGATGTTGGCTTTCTTCTTCCTCCTCCGAGTGCTTGCTTCTTCTTCTGAGTGTCCGGATTCAAGCTTCTCTCCCCAACTGCCGAAAAGTCTTCCAGATATACCTTTCCTCCAGAAGCTTCCGTCTCCCGCCCAAAATCAGGTTAGTCTTTGTTTAACTTTTGGCGGGCTGGGAGCACAGCGGGGTAGTTATTATATTTTAAAATGTTTTCGATGGCCGGTAAAGGCCCATCTCTGGTCTGGAATGACCTTCATTGTTTTTAATGTCCTGCTGATCTCGTTATCTAGTCCTGGGTGCTGTTCTCATGAATATGAAATTGTCCCCTTTTGTCTGGGTCAACATTTAGATGGCCTCTGTCTCCAGGCCGATCTTGACTGGATCTGCATCTAATCCATATGCATATACGTGTGGGTCTGGTTTCGTTCTCTCAGAAACAGCTTCCAGAACTTGCTGTGGGTTGAATCCACAAAGCTGTCTGAGGTTGCGCAGGAACCATTTTAAAGTGTCCCAGTAAGCTGGTCACATGGTATGGTGGCCATTTTGTATGCCCCGTTTTCTGGGCTTCTTTTAAAACAGTCTTTAAAATCACGGCCTCTTCTGCCATTTGACCCTTATTAATGCAAAGTCCAATTTTGCGAATCCTACACCCTTGAGTTTAGAAGATTGAGAAGTGATCTAATCAAGGTGTTTAAAATAATAAAAGGATTCGATAAGGTAGATACAGAGAAACTATTTCCTCTGGAGGGGGAATCCAGAACAAGGGGGCACAATCTTAAAATTCGAGCTAGAGCGTTCAGGAGGGAAATCAGGAAGCACTTTTTCCACACAAGGGGTAGTGGAATTCTGGAATTCTCTACTCTAAAAAGGCTGTGGATGCTGGGGATCAATTGCAATTTTTAAGACTGAGATCGATGAATTTTTGTTAGCTATGGAGCTATGGAGTAAAGGTGGTGTAAGAGAATTCGAATCTCTCACACAACCTTTGCTTCATATGCCTCCATATGGTTGCAATGAAAGGTCATTGACCTGAAACATGAACTCTGTTACTCTCTCCATAGATGCTGCCTGACCTGCTGAGTATTTCCAGCACTTTCTGTTTTTATTTATGGTTGCAACACAATAATTTAAATTTTTGAAAAAATTAATTACATTTTCTAACGGGGCTAAAAATAAACTTACCTTTCTTTAAAGTATTTAGAAATAATAAACCTGTAAAGTCCGTGGGTTGTATTGCAGATAATACACAGACTCCAAGATTAACAAATAAAACAGGTCTTTACTATTCAGAGGTTCGGGCGAATCTGCCCTAGTTAACATATCCCAGCCCTTATATACTGGTGTGGTCACTATCGGTATTACAGTATACATGAGCCAACAAATAGTGCCACACCTAAAATAGTGCTCTTAAAGGCGAACGGTTACATTCAATAGTTCCCTTAAAGGTAAACGGGTACATACACTACAAAACCTGTGGAAAAAATGTTTTAATTTTAATTAATTCACCACTTACACTTTTAAAAAGCCTGCTTTTAACAAGGTAACTGCTGGAGATTTACCCTCCCGGAAAAACCTGGAAAAAAAACATAAGTTCGGTGCGCACGCGCTGCCTCTCCGGCGCACGCGTTCCACCTCACAACCCCTTCTTTCGTACTCACGTGTTGGGACCCGAATTTCTGGGCCATTAACTTTTGTTGTCTTTTTTTGAAAAATCCTATGAAAAATGCGAGTGAATGATGTCATCGCCATGCGCAGCGCCCCGCTCGCACCCTGGCTGTAATATTGGATGGCGCCCCCCGACTTATCGCCACACGCTATGTCCACTGGGGTCAGGGGGGCCTACCTGCGGCTGGGGCCATGCTAGTTAAAGGGGAGGTGGCGGGCGGCCATTTTTGTTGCTGGCCGCTTGCCAGCACCTGCCCCCGTGAAAGCCCCCCGCGGGGTGCCGGCTGCTCTCCGCGAGCCCGGCACTCCCGTACCCTGGTGGCCCAGCTGGGCCTCAGGTCACGCTGCACCAGGCCCCTCTCCTTTAATAGCGCCGCGATATTGGCTTGCAGTTCCCCAAGAGGGACGCGGGGCGCTTCCATTAATGCCCCTCCTACTCTCGGGGCGCTACCTGGGAAAATTGGCCGCGGGGGCGCTAACTGTTTCGGGTCGCTAAAATTAGCGGCCCGGCAAAGGTACCCAATGTGATGAAATACTCCATTCATCACTGCCTGTGACTGTGGTTGGTTTCAGGTTTCCCCTCACCATTGTATTGCCTGTGACTGTGGTTGGTTTCAGGTTTCTCCTCACCATTGTATTGTATATTGGAATGTATGGAATGTGTTGTGTGTAGGGCTCCGCCCATACCTGACCTCTATGTAAGCCAGCTCAGTCTGGCCTCATATCCAGTACTGCCGAGCTCCAGATGGAAGATACCTCTCTCCACTGCGTGTTATCTTCTAAGTTAATAAAAGCCTTGTTTTGTTTCGCTAACATCGAGTCTCGGGATTATTGAGGCACATCAATTTTATTAACTTATTTTTCAACACAATGGATCAACTCCTGAAACCCGAACGTTTGGATTTGGATCAGCATGCTCCGGACGCATCAGCACGCTTCGGACACTGGTTTATGTGTATGGAATTCTTCCTGGACAATTCCGCAGCCGTCAAAGAAGCTACGGACGCTGCGAGTATGAAACTCGGAATTCTGCGGAATTGGGTAAGCCACCGGGTTTACCCCCTCATCCAAGACGCCGACACGTACCTGGCCGCCTGCGACATCTTAAAGGCGCATTACCAGCAGCCTACGAATGAGGTGTATGCTAGGCATCTGCTCGCCACTCGCGCACAGCGACCTGGGGAATCGGTGGAGGAGTTCCTAGGCACCCTGAAAATGCTTGGCAAAGACAGCAAGTGCTGAGATGTAAAAGCCGCAGTGTACACCGACGAGCTTGTTCGCGATGCCTTTATCACAGGCCTCAGCTCCACTTACATCCGGCAAAGACTGCTGGAAAAAACGGGATTGGACCTGAAACAGGCTGCGGACACTGCGCGATCCCTGGATGTGGCCCAGAGAAACTTGGATGCCTACTCTTCAGCCCGCACCGTCCACGCCGCCACGTGTGCACCAAGGGCGCCGCCATCTTGGAAGGCATTTTCCCGCCTGGCAGCCCGACACCGTCGGGGCCCCGCTCTCCCCCCAGAAGCCCTACGACAGCTGCGACGCGTCGGGGACCCAACTGCTATTTCTGCAGGCAGCCAAAGCACACCAGAAACCTGTGCCCAGCGAAAGGCACCACCTGCTTTAAGTGCGGTAAGAAGGGGCACTTCGGGAAGGTGTGCAGAGGGAACCCCGCCGGAAAACCAAAACCCGCCACTGCCGCGTGTGCGCCGTGGGAGCGGCCATCTTGGACGCCATCTTGCCCGACCTCGTGGGGTCTGCCATCTTGTGAGCAGACAGCGTGGACGCCATCTTGTCTCGATCAGGGCCCTACAGTGGCATCGGTTACAGTGGACCAGACCAGGCCGCACCCGCTATCCAAATCAATGGTGGACATCGAGGTAAACGGGTGCCGGGTTAAATGTTTAATTGACAGTGGAAGCACGGAGAGTTTTATCCACCCTGAACTGGCACAACAACTCTCCCTAAAGGTGGTCCCTACTCGGGGTACCATCTCTATGGCTGATAAAACCCAGACATCGACCATTCTGGGTTACTGCACGGTACAATTGTCCGTTAACGGGACGGTATACGATAATTTTAAAGTATTAATCATGAAGAATCTATGCGCGAGCGTGATCTTGGGCCTGGATTTCCAGTGCAACCACCAAAGCATCACGCTCAAGTACGGTGGGTCCCAGCCGCCCCTCACAGTGTGCGGCCTGGCTACCCTGAAGGGAAAGCCGCCTTCGCTATTCGCGAACCTTACCCCTAACTGCCGGCCAATAGCGACCAAAAGCAGGAGGTACAGCTGGGAGGACAGGTGGTTTATCGCGACCGAGGTAGACAGGCTCCTGAAAGAGCGCATTATTGAATGCAGCAATAGCCCGTGGCGCGCCCAAGTGATGGTGGTAAGGGGTAGCGAGAAGAAACGGATGGTGATCGACTATAGCCAAACGATCAACAGGTACACCCAACTAGACGCCTACCCGCTACCCCGCATATCAGAAATGGTGAACCAAATCGGCCAATACCGGGTGTTCTCCACCATCGACCTCAAGTCAGCGTACCACCAGCTCCCTATCAGACCAGAGGACCGCCCGTACACCGCCTTCGAGGCGAACGGACGCCTCTACCAATTCCTCAGAGTCCCCTTTGTGGTGACGAATGGGGTCTCGGTCTTCCAGAGGGAGATGGACCGCATGGTCGATGACCACCGCTTGCAGGCAACCTTCCCCTACCTCGACAACGTCACCATCTGCGGTCACAACCAGCAGGATCACGACTCGAACCTCGAGAGGTTCCTGAAAACCGCACAAAAACTCAACCTCACCTACAACGAGGACAAGTGCGTTTTCAACACCACGCGCCTCTGCATACTAGGCAGCGTGGTGGAGAATGGAGAAATCGGACCAGACCCCGACCGATTGCGCCCCCTACGGGAGCTGCCCCTGCCCAACACTCCCAAAGCCCTGAAAAGGTGCCTGGGGTTATTCTCTTATTATTCCCAATGGGTCCCCAACTACTCCGACAAAGCCCGCCCCCTCTTGAAAGCATCCTCTTTTCCGCTCTCTGCTGAGGCCCACGCTGCCTTCAAAAGCATTAAGGAGGATATTGAGTGGGCCACGCTACAGGCAGTGGACAAGAACACTCCATTTCAAGTGGAAAGTGATGCGTCTGACTTTGCCTTGGCGGCCACCCTCAACCAGGCGGGGCGGCCCGTAGCTTTCTTCTCGAGGACCCTCCAAGGGCCCGAGATCAGACACTCCTCCGTGGAAAAGGAGGCCCAAGCCATCGTGGAGGCAGTGCGCCACTGGCGCCACTACCTAGCCGGCAAACGCTTCACCCTACTTACCGACCAGCGGTCGGTAGCGTTTATGTTCAATAATAAACAGAGGGGGAAGATCAAAAATGATAAGATTCTTAGGTGGCGGATCGAACTCTCCACCTTCGAGTATGACATCATTTACCGGCCAGGGGCCCTTAACGAATCCCCAGATGCCCTCTCACGAGGGATGTGTGCCAGCGCCACCGGGGACCGGCAACAGACCCTCCACAACGACCTCTGCCACCCAGGGGTCACGCGGCTGTTCCACTTCATAAAGTCCCGCAACTTACCCTACTCGATTGAGGAAGTTCGGTCTCTGACCAGGAACTGCCGCACTTGCGCTGAGTGCAAGCCTCGGTTCTACCACCCTGATAGAGCCCACTTAATCAAAGCTACACGGCCCTTTGAGCGGCTCAGCTTAGATTTTAAGGGCCCCCTCCCGTCCGTCGACCGCAATGTTTACTTCCTGAACATTGTGGACGAATACTCCCGGTTCCCATTCGCCTTCCCCTGCCCAGACATGACCAGCGCCACGGTCATTAAATGCCTCAACAGCCTGTTCTGCCTGTTCGGTATGCCGAGCTACATCCACACGAATAGGGGGGCGTCCTTCATGAGTGAAGAGCTACGCCAGTACATGCTGTCCAGGGCTATCGCCATGAGCCGTACCACCAGCTACAACCCCCGGGGTAACGGTCAAGTGGAGCGAGAGAACGGGACAGTATGGAAAGCAGTCACTCTAGCTCTAAGGACCAAGGGCCTCCCTATCTCCCACTGGCAGGAAGTCCTCTCAGATGTGCTCCATTCGATACGGTCGCTATTGTGTACTGCCACTAATGCCACGCTTCATGAACGAATGTTTAGCTTTCCCCGGAAATCCACCTCAGGCGTATCCATGCCGTCATGGCTCTCCACCCCAGGTCCGGTATTCGTGCGAAGGCATGTGAGGGGCCATAAGACGGACCCTCTCGTGGAGCCAGTGCACCTACTCCACGCCAACCCCCAATACGCGTATGTCCGGCACGCCGACGGAAGGGAGGACACCATGTCAATAAAAGACGTCGCCCCAGCCGGTAACGACAACAACCACGGCAATAGCAGCAACAACGACCACAGCAACTCTTACCCACCCACTACTCTTTCATCACCCCCGGAAGAACATCGACCAACGGCACCCCCACCAACTACCCCTTCAACAACCCTAGCGGCACCCCCGGCAGAGACCCAGGAGGCCACCGGGGACACCCAGCCGACACCCGCGACACCACAACAGCCACGTCGGTCGCAGAGGACTACCAAACCCCCGAACAGACTAAATCTATAGAAGGGGTGAATGTGATGAAATACTCCATTCATCACTGCCTGTGACTGTGGTTGGTTTCAGGTTTCCCCTCACCATTGTATTGCCTGTGACTGTGGTTGGTTTCAGGTTTCTCCTCACCATTGTATTGTATATTGGAATGTATGGAATGTGTTGTGTGTAGGGCTCCGCCCATACCTGGCCTCTATGTAAGCCAGCTCAGTCTGGCCTCATATCCAGTACTGCCGAGCTCCAGATGGAAGATACCTCTCTCCACTGCGTGTTATCTTCTAAGTTAATAAAAGCCTTGTTTTGTTTCGCTAACATCGAGTCTCGGGATTATTGAGGCACATCACCCAATTTTTACCCCTTAATTTTACAGTGGGTAAATGAAGTTAGGATACAGATCAATCATGAACTAACTGAATGATGGAACAGACTCGATGGGCTGAATGACCTACACCTGTTCCTCTGTACAGATGACTAGTTGTCATGCCGACACCAGGCCTGTGCCATCACTTACCTCTCCCTCACTCCTCCCTCCCTCTGTCCCTCCCTCCTCTTCCTCGCCGATGTTTGCTCAATGACCATCCTTGTACGGATGTGTGATTGCTCCTATTGCAGTTTGGCTGGGGTGAGGGACTGATGTTGCGTGACCGTCGGATAGAGGGGTACAGTACCCCTCCCAAAAGGTGACCGCCCAGTCTTTCCTCACATCCGAATGGCCATGGAAGGGTGATTCTCGAAGGGTTTAGGCATCCCATGGGCTCCGAGGGTACTTTGCCTTCTGTGATGGTGGCCACTTAGCTGCCCTTCATCTTCATGCAGATCGTGGAGATCTGGAGATCTTCCCCCCATGGCCACCAACCTCATACTTCCCCAACCCCGCATAGCCCGCTTCCACCTCCTTCCCAAGATCCACAAACAGGACTGCCCTGGTAGACCCATCGTTTCAGCCTGTTCTTGCCCCACGGAACTTACCTCTTCCTATCTCGACTCTATCTTTCCTCCCCTTGTCCAGTCTCTTATAAGAACATAAGAACATAAGAAATAGGAGCAGGAGTAGGCCAATCGGCCCCTCGAGCCTGCTCCGCCATTCAATAAGATCATGGCTGATCTGATCCTAACCGCCAATCCACTATCACAGAACCATCTCCTGAATCTAACAGAATTAGACACACGAAATAGGAGCAGGATCAGGCTACACGGCCCCTGGGCCCGCTCCGCTACCCACAGGGCCATGACCGATCCGAACCTAGACTCATGTCCAAATTCCTGCCCGCTCCCCGTAACCCTTAATTCCCTTTACTTCTTGGAAACTGTCTATTTCTGTTTTAAATTTATGTAATGATGTAGCTTCTACAGCTTTTTGGGGCAGCATATTCCATGGACCTACCACCCTCTGAGTGAAGTAGTTCCTCCTCATCTCAGTTTTGAAAGAGTAGCCCCTTATTCTAAGACTATGCCCCCTAGTTCTAGTTTCACCCATCATCGGGAACATCTTCCCCGCATCCACCCGATCCGACCCCTTCACAATCTTATATGTTTCAATAAGATCGCCTCTCATTCTTCTGAACTCCAATGAGTAGAGCCCCAATCTACTCAACCTCTCCTCATATGTCCATCCCCTCATCCCCGGGATTAACCGAGTGAACCTTCTTTGTACTGACTCGAGAGCAAGTATGTCCTTTCTTAAGTATGGACACCAAAACTGTACGCAGTATTCCAGGTGCGGCCTCACCAATACCTTGTACAACTGAAGCAATACCTCCCTATTTTTATATTCTATCCCCCTAGCAATGAAAGCCAAGATTCATAGAAACATAGAGATAGGAACAGGAGTAGGCCATTCGGCCCTTCGAGCCTGCTCCGCCATTCAATGAGATCATGGCTGATCTTCGTCTGAGATCATAGCTGATCTTACCAGTTCAGTACCCCGTCCCCGCCTTTTCTCCGTAACCCTTAATCCCCTTAGCCTTCAGAAATATATCCAATTCTCTCTTGAAAATATTTATTGAATTAGCCTTCGCAGCCCTCTGTGGCAGGGAATTCCACAGGCTCACCACTCTTTGAGTGAAGAAATTCTTCCTCATCTCTGTTTTAAATGATTTGCCCGCTATTTTTAGACTGTGGCCCCTGGTTCTGTGCTCCCCGGCCATTGGAAACATTCTCTCTGAATTCAGCCTGTCCAGGCCTGCCATAATTTTATATGTTTCGATGAGATCCCCTCTCAATCTTCTAAACTCCAGTGAGTACAAGCCCAAACTATTTAATCTCTCTTCGTAGGTCATTCCCGCCATTCCAGGTATCAGCCTGGTGAATCGCCGTTGCACTCTTTCCATGGCAAGAACATCCTTCCGCAGATGGGGCGACCAAAACTGTACACAATACTCCAGATGCGGTCTCACCAGCACCTTGTACAGCTGTAGTAAGGTATCCCTATTCTTATACTCGAACCCCCTTGATATGAAGGCCAACATACCATTTGCCTTCTTAATCGCCTGTTGCACCTGCATGCTCTCCTTCAGTGACTGGTGCACAAGAACACCCAGGTCCCTCTGCACTTCCCCATCTCCCAATCTATTGCCATTTAGATAATAATCTACCCTCCTGTTTTTACCCCCAAAGTGGATAACCTCGCATTTATCCACATTATAGTGCATCTGCCATGTATCCGCCCATTCCCCCAACCTGTCCAAATCGCACTGTAGCCTCCTGACATCCTCATCAGAGCCCACCCCTCCTCCTAGTTTAGTGTCGTCAGCGAATTTGGAAATATTGCATCCAATTCCCTGATCCAGATCATTTATATATATTGTGAACAGCTGGGGTCCCAGGACAGATCCTTGCGGCACCCCGCTGGTCACTGCCTGCCACTCCGAAAACGAGCCGTTTATTCCAACTCTCTGTTTTCTATCCGCCAGCCAGTTCTCTATCCACGTTAATACTTTGCCCCCAATCCCATGAGCCTTAATTTTGCATGATAATCCTTTGTGTGGAACCTTATCGAAGGCTTTCTGGAAGTCAAGGTACACCACATCCACTGGCTCTCCCCCATCTATTTTACCAGTTACTTCCTCAAAAAATTCCAGCAGATTAGTCAAACACGATTTACCCTTTGTAAATCCATGTTGACTCTGTCCGATCCTTTCCCCATTTGTCAAGTGCTCCGCTATTTTATCCTTAATAATGGACTCTAGCATTTTGCCCACAACCGATGTAAGGCTTACTGGTCTATAATTCCCTGCTTTCTCTCTACCCCCCTTTTTAAATATTGGGGTAACATTAGCTACCCTCCAATCCACGGGTACTGTTCCCGAGTCAATGGAGTTCCGGAAGATGATCCTTAGAGCATCTGCTATCTCCAGGGCCACCTCCTTAAGTACCCTAGGATGTAGTTTATCAGGCCCCGGGGATTTGTCGGCCTTCAGTCCCCTCAACTTACCCAACACCATATCCCTAGAGATACTAATTTCTGTCAGCTCCTCCCTCTCATTAGTCCCTATGTTTGCCGATATTCCTGGGAGGTTATTTGTGTCCTCCTTTGTGAATACAGAACCAAAGTATGAGTTTAATTGGTCTGCCATTTCCTTATTCTCCATTATATATTCTCCCGAATCGGACTGCAAGGGACCGACTTGGGATTTTACCAGTCTTTTCCTCCTGATATACCGATAAAAGCTTTTGCAGTCTGTCTTTATGTTTGCTGCAAGTTTACTTTCGTATTCTATTTTCCCCTTCCTGATTAATCCCTTTGTCCTCTTTTGCTGTATCCTGTACTGCCCCCAATCTTCCGGTCTGGTGCTTTTTTTTGCCAGTTGATATGCCCTTTTTTTTGATTTTATGCTGTCCCTAATTTCCCTCGTTATCCACGGTTGAGTCACCTTTTTAGGTTTATTTTTATGCCAAACCGGTATAAACATGTTCTGGAATTCTTCCATTCTATCTTTGAATGCTTGCCATTGTCTATCCACTGTCAATCCCCCCAGAAACACCACCCAATCAATCTTACCCAATTCCCGTCTCATACCCTCGTAATTCCCTTTATTTAAGTTCTGGACCTTAGTCTCTGATTCAATTTCCTCACTCTCCATCTCGACTGAGAGCTCGATCATATTATGATCGCTCTGACCCAAGGGGCCTCGTACAAGAAGATTGCTGATAAGTCCCTTCTCATTGCACAATACCCAGTCTAAAATGGCCTGATCTCGAGTCGGCTCCTCGACATATTGGTCCAGATAACCGTCCCGAAAACATTCCAGGAATTCCTCCTCCTCAGAATTTTTACTAATTTGGGTAGTCCAATCAATATGTAAATTAAAGTCACCCATGATGACAGCTGTGCTCTTATCGCACGCTTCTCTAATTTCCCTTTTTATGCCTTCCCTCACCTCCATATTACTATTTGGAGGCCTATATATCACACCCACTAACGTTTTCCTCCCCTTGCTATTTCTCATTTCTACCCATACAGATTCCGTTTCATCCGAGTTAATATCCTTCCTTTCCATTGCATTAATCCCCTCCTTTACCAGCAATGCTACCCCACCTCCCCTACCTTTTTGCCGATCCTTCCTAAATATTGTATATCCCTGGATGTTAAGTTCCCAGCCTTGCCCACCCTGCAGCCACGTTTCTGTAATCCCAATCAAATCATACTTGTTTACCTCTATTTCCACAACTAATTCATCCACCTTGTTCCTAATGCTTCTAGCATTAAGATACAAAGCCTTCAGGCTTGCTTTTTTCACACTCTCATTATGAATTAGTTTGGCCCTTTGTGTTTCTCTCCTTTGCTTATTGCTTCTCACCTTTCTACCATCTATTTCTGACTTCATATGACTTCCCTCTTTTCCACTACCTAGGTTCCCATCCCCCTGCCAAATTAGTTTAAATCCTCCCGAACCGCCCTAGAAAATATTACCCCGAGGACATCGGCTCCCTCACAGTTCAGGTGTAGACCGTCCCCTTGGTACAGGTCACTCCTCCCCAAGAACTGGTTCCAATGCCTCAAGAATTTAAATCCCTCTCCCTTGCACCACTGCTCAAGCCACGTATTTAGCTTATCTATCTTACTCTCTCTAAACTTATTAGCTCGTGGCACTGGTAGCAATCCAGAGATTACTACCTTTGAGGTCCTACTTTTCAATTTAGCTCCTAACTCCCTAAATTCAGCTTGTAGGACCTCCTCCCTCTTTTTACCTACATCGTTGGTACCTACATGTACCACGACAACTGGCTGATCCCCTTCCCCCTTCAGAATGCTCTGCACCCGCTCCGAGACATCCTTGACCCTTGCACCAGGGAGGCAACATACCATCTTGGAGTCTCGGTCTCGGCCACAGAAACTCCTATCTATCCCCCTTACAATTGAATCCCCTATCACTATAGCCCTATCCCTCTTTTTCCCGCCCTTCTGTGCAGCAGAGCCAGTCATGGTGCCCTGAACCTGGCTGCTGGTGCCTTCCCCTGATAAGTCATCTCCCCCAACAGTACCCAAAACGGTAAACCTGTTTTGGAGGGAGATGACCGCAGGTGACTCCTGCACTACCTTCCTGCCTTTACCCTGCCTTTTGGTCACCCATTTACTGTCTGAGCTAGCCTTTACCTGCGGTGTGACCAACTCACTGAATGTGCTATCCACAACATCCTCAGCATCGCGTATGCTCCAGAGTGAGTCCATTCGCAGCTCCAGCGCCGCCATGCGGTCCGCTAGGAGCTGCAGCTGGACACACTTCCTGCACACATAGTTGTCAGGGACAGTGTCCCTGATTTCCCACATGGCACAGGAGGAGCATGACACGGGTCCGAGCTGCCCTTCCATGACTTAACCCTTACAATACCCTTTTATTTACTACGATTTAGCTTAATTATTGAATTCTACTTAGAATAAGTTTGTGAAAGTACTCACCAACCAGTCACCTACCTGTTTTCTGGTGTTGTATTTTCACTGCCGCCTCCTGTCCTGGAACCTTTTCCACCTAGGTTAGGCTCCTGAAATAAAATAAATTGAACCTACCTTTTCAACTTCCCCTAACCCCTAAAAGGTTAGAGGAGGTGGAAGGGTGGGAGACACTACACTGTAGTGTTTCGGGTTTAGCAACAGCTCCACCTATATAAGAGTTACTGGCCTCCTGCTCTCCCGACTGCACCAGCTGTGAAAGAAAAAGCCCGCGAAAGGTGAGCTTTTAAACTCACCAGTTACTGGCCTCCTGCTCTCCCGACTGCCCCAGCTGTGAAAGAAAAAGCCCCCGAAAGGTGAGCTTTTAAACTCACCAGTTACTGGCCTCCTGCTCTCCCGACTGCACCAGCTGTGAAAGAAAAAGCCCGCGAAAGGTGAGCTTTTAAACTCACCAGTTACTGGCCTCCTGCTCTCCCGACTGCCCCAGCTGTGAAAGAAAAAGCCCCCGAAAGGTGAGCTTTTAAACTCACCAGTTACTGGCCTCCTGCTCTCCCGACTGCACCAGCTGTGAAAGAAAAAGCCCGCGAAAGGTGAGCTTTTAAACTCACCAGTTACTGGCCTCCTGCTCTCCCGACTGCCCCAGCTGTGAAAGAATAAGCCTTCTTAATCACTTGCTGCACCTGCATACTAACCTTTTGAGTTTCGTGCACCAGGACCCCCAGATCCCTTTGTACTTCAGTACTTTCCAGTTTCTTGCCATTAAGATAATAACTTGCTCTACGATTTTTCCTGCCAAAGTGCATAACCTCACACTTTCCAGTATTGTATTCCATCTGCCAAATTTCTGGCCACTTACTTAGCCTGTCGATGTCCCCTTGCAGGTTTTTTATGTCCTCCTCACTCACTACTTTCCCTCCCATCTTAGTATCATCTGCAAACTTTAATATGTTACACTCGGTCCCCTCCTCCAAATCGTTAATATAGATTGTAAAGAGTTGGGGACCCAGCACTGACCCCTGCGGAACACCACTAGTTACTGATTGCCAGTCTGAGAATGAACCATTTATCCCAACTCTCTGCCTTCTGTTAGATAGCCAATCCTCTATCCATGCCAGAATATTACCCCCAATCCCGTGATTTTTTATCTTACGCAATAATCTTTTGTGTGGCACCTTGTCAAATGCCTTTTGGAAGTCTAAATACACTACGTCCACTGGCTCCCCTTTATCCACCCTATACGTTACTTCCTCAAAGAACTCCAGCAAATTTGTCAAACATGACTTCCCCTTCATAAAACCATGCTGACTTTGTCCTATTAAATTATGATTATCCAAATGTCCTGTTACTGTCTCCTTAATAATGGACTCCAAAATTTTACCTACCACAGATGTTAGGCTAACTGGTCTATAGTTTCCAGCCTTCTGTCTACTGCCCTTTTTAAATAAGGGTGTTACATTAGCAGTTTTCCAGTCTGCCGGGACCTTTGCCGAGTCCAGGGAGTTTTGGAAAATTATTACCAATGCATCCACAATCCCTACCGCCACTTCCCTCAAGACCCTAGGATGTAAGCCATCAGGTCCAGGTGATTTATCCGCCTTGAGTCCCATTATTTTACCGAGTACCACTTCCTTAGTGATTTTGATCGTGTTTAGCTCCTCCCCCCCTTTAGCCCCCTGTTTGTCCAGTGTTGGGATATTCTTAGTGTCTTCTACTGTAAAGACTGATGTAAAATATTCATTCAGTGTTTTTGCCATCTCCATATTTCCCACCATTAATTTCCCTGTCTCATCCTCTAAGGGACCAACATTTACTTTAGCCACCCTTTTTTCTTTTTATATAACTATAAAAACTCTTACTATCTGTTTTTATATTTTTTGCTAATTTACTTTCATAATCTATCCTCCCTTTCTTATTCAATCTTTTTGTTATTTTTTGCTGTCTTTTAAAGTTTTCCCAATCCTCTATCCTCCCACTAGATTTGGCTACCTTATATGCCCTTGTTTTTAGTCGAATACTATCCTTAATTTCTTTACTTAGCCACGGATGGCTGTCTTTTCTTTTACACCCTTTTCTTCTCAGTAGAATATTTTTTTTTGGAAGTTGTAAAATAACTCCTTGAATGTACACCACTGATCATGTATCGTCTTACCCTTTAATCTATTTTCCCAATCCACTCTACTCAATTCCGCTCTCATACCTTCATAGTCTCCTTTATTCAAGCTTAGCACGCTTGTTTGAGATCCAACCTTCTCACCCTCTAATTGAATATGGAATTCAACCATGTTATGGTCACTCATTCCAAGGGGATCCTTTACTAGGACATTTTTAATTAATCCCGTCTCATTACACAGGACCAGATCTAAGGTTGCTTGCCCCCTGGTCGGTTCAGTTACATACTGCTCAAGAAACCCATCCCTAATACACTCAATGAACTCATCCTCAAGGCTGCTCTGCCCAATTTGATTTGTCCAATTAATATGATAGTTGAAATCCCCCATAATTATAGATGTTCCCTTATTACAAGCCTCAACTATTTCCTGATTGGTACTCCGTCCAACAGAGTTGCCACTGTTCGGAGGCCTATAGACTACGCCCACTAGTGTTTTTTTCCCCTTATTATTCCTTACCTCCACCCAAACTGTTTCATTATCCTGATCTTTTGACCCAATATCATTTCTCTGTATTACAGTGATTCCTTCCTTTATTAACATAGCCACCCCACCTCCCCTTCCTTCCTGCCTGTCCTTCCTGATCGTTAAATAACCTGGTATGTTTAATTCCCAGGCATTGTCACCCTGCAGCCATGTTTCTGTAATGGCCACAAGATCATACCCATATGTAGTTATTTGTGCCATTAACTCATCTATTTTGTTACGAATGCTACGTGCATTCAGATGGAGAACTTTCAAAGATGTTTTGTGACACTTAGTTCCTGCTTTTGCCCTTTTTATTACTTTACCTTTTACTCCATACCTTCTGCCCCTTCCTGACACGCTCTGGTTTTTAATTTCCCCACTGCTACCTAAGTCTATTACCTTCTCTGTTGTCATTTTTATTATTTGCTCTCTAGGAACCTCCCCCCCACTAGTTAGTTTAAAGCCCTCTCTACAGCCCTAGTTATATGATCCGTCAGGACTCTAGTCCCAGCACTGGCCAAGTGAAGCCCGTCCCAACGGAACAGCTCCCTCCTGCCCCAGTACTGGTGCCAGTGTCCCAGGAAGCAAAACCCATTTCTCCCACACCAGTCTTTGAGCCACGCATTTAACTCTCTAATTTTATTTGTCCTAGCCAAATTCGCTCGTGGCTCAGGTAATAATCCAGAGATTATTACCCTTGTGGTTCTGCTTTTTAATTTGGCCCCTAGCTGCTCAAACTCCCTCAGCAGAACCTCCTTCCTTGTCCTATCTATGTCGTTGGTACCAACATGGACCACGGCAACTGGATCCTCCCCCTCCCACTCCAAGTTTCTCTCCAGTCCAGAGGAGATGTCCTTAACCCTGGCACTGGGCAGGCAACACAGCCTTCGGGACTCTCGCTCTCGGCTGCAAAGAACTCTATCTATCCCCCTAACGATACTATCCCCTACCACTACAACATTTCTTTTAACTCCCCCCACTTGAATGGCCCCCTGCTCCATGGTGCTGTGGCCAGGTTGCTCATCCTCCCTGCAGTCCCTGCTCCTGTCCCCACAGGGAGTAAGAGCCTCGAACCTGTTGGGTAAGTGCAAGGGCTGCGGCTCCTCCAACACTACCTCCTGAATCCCCGTACCTGCCTCACTTCTAGTCACACCATCCTGACCCTGGCCACGGACTACATCTGAATTAATTAATCTAATTGGTGTGACTACCTCGTGATACACAGAGTCCAGGTAACTCTCCCCCTCCCTGATGTGTCTCAGTGTTTGAAGCTCGGTCTCCAGCTCTTCCCACCTACATCCGCGACTCTTCTGACGCCCTCCGCCACTTCCTTTCCTGGCTTATATTTAAGCGTGAAGTCATAGCTTTGGAGCCTTAGAAGTAGTCTTTGCAGTCTTGTAGGTGCTTTGCACAGATTCTTCTGTAGATCTGTTCTAGTGGAAGATGTTCACTCTCTATTGTAAACTGCCTTCCATACAGGTATGTACGGAATTTCTCACATCCATACACTACTGCTCATAGTTCTCTTTCTATGTTGGCGTATCTCATCTCGGCTGACGTCAAGGCCTTTGATGCGAAAGCTATTGGCTTTCCTTCCTGCACAAGAGCTGCCCCTAGTCCTCTGGTTGAAGCGTCTACTTGTAGAGTGACTGGTTTTCTTCTGTCATAATATGACAGACTTGTTTCTTTGCACAACAATTCTTTAAGTTGTTTGAAATTCCTTTCATGTGAATCAAACCACTGGTATTCGGCGTCTTCTTTCAATAGCTCTCTGAGATTTGTTGTATGTTCTGACATGTGTGGGATGAAAGAACTCATGTATTGGACCAAGCCGAGGTAACTCCTCAGCTCTTTCTTGTCTTTGGGTGGTTTCATTTCAGCAATCGCCGCAATCTTCTCAGGACTTGGCTTGACTCCCTCTGGTGTGTAAATCATACCAAAGAATTGGCATTCCTTGACTTTAACTATGCACTTATCGGCATTTAACTTGATGCCAGCCTTCCTGGTACGCTCCATGGCCTCATGTAGGTGCATATCATGGTCTCTTTCATCTGTTCCATAGATCTGAATATCATCAGCTATTCCTATAGCTCCTCCACAGCCTCTGTATGTCTTGTCTACTTTCTGTTGAAAGATATCTTGACTGACCTTTAACCCGAATGGTAGCCGCAGGAATTTGTAACGCCCAAATGGTGTGTTGAATGTTGTCAGTGTTGTTGATTCCTCATCCAACTTCACGTTCCAATATCCATTTCTGGCATCTAATTTTGAGAAAACCTTGGCTCCTGTCAGTGATGCCGTAATCTCCTCTAGCGTTGGGGTGGGATAGTGGTCCCTCTTTATCGCCTGGTTTAGATCTTTGGGGTCCAAACATATTCTGAGACGCCCGTTTAGCTTTTCTCGTATCACAATTGAGTTTACCCAGTCTGTGGGTTCAGTGACCTTTACGATCACTCCCTTTTCTTCCATCTCCTTTAGCTCTCTTTCAAGCTTTGTCTTCAGCTTGATGGGTACTTTTCGTGGAGCATGGATAACGGGCTTTACCTCTGGATCGATGGTGATGTGGTATTGGAAATCTCCGAAACATCCCACTGTATCATCGAAACATTCCGGATACATGTCTATCAAGTCTTTCTAACTCTTGATTTGTGGGCGATTCTCCAGCGGGGTGTTGCTGTCTATCCTCAGTGACGTTTCCGTCAGCTCGTGATTCACTGAGATCAATCTCAACTTCTCGCAGCTGTTTAATCCCAGGATCGCTGGCCCCTCAGTGTCGGTGACATAGAACATGCAGTTTTATGTGTCCCTTTGACAAAGGTTATTCCGAGTTGTTTAATCTCACTCCCCCTGTATGCTGTCAGCGTGACATTACTTGCCTTTAAACAACCCTTTTTCGGGTAGCCATCTTCTCTCAAGTTTTCGGGAAAGATCTGCTGGTACAGTCTCAATGGGAGAATGTTGCTCTGAGCCCCTGTGTCCAGCTTCAACTTTAAGTTGATGGTTGTGGGCTGACCTTTCACCCTCTTTTTGATTTGGATGATGGTGTGCAATTCTCTCTTCGGAGTATTTTCTGCTCTGGACATCTCGTGAAGCTGTATCTTTATGGTTTCGATGTTTAGTGTATTGTCATGACCATCATCATCCTGTTCATCCATGGCATGGATATTGTGTTTCTTTCCCTGGTTCTGCTGTCTGCCTTTGTTTTTGATGTATGTTCCTTCTTTCTTCGTTCTACACCTCTTTTCCCAGTGGTTTAGTTTGCCATATGCTGGACATTTCCTCCTGTCTGTATAATCATGCGGTCTTCCACAGTTTCTGCACATGTTTCTCCCATTGTCATGTGCATGTCTTTGTGTGTTGTACTTTTCTCTCACTGTATCCACTCTGTTGTCCGTCTCAGAAGCCGTCTGCATGTCAGCCGTTTGAGAAATCAGCGTTCTCATTTGTTGCTTCATTGCTTCATGAGCTCTCGCAGTATCTATAGCCTCTGTTATCTCGAGCTTTTCTTTCCCTATCAGGGCTTTTTGTACCTCTGCATGTGCTGACCCCCACATTAGCTGGTCCACAAGCCTTTCCTCCATTTCCTTAAATGCACACTTGCTGGCTTCATTTCTCAGCCTTGTCAGGAAATTGTCAGCTGTTTCACCGGATTCCTGTCTTAGACTCTGAAATTTGTATCTGTGTATACGGTGATAGGATTTAGGCTCTAGATGGTTGCTGAATTTCTCAAAGATTGTCGCAGGGTTTTCCTTTTCCTCTTCAGTCAAACTCCAGCTATTATACAAATCTAGACCTTTTTCTCCTGTCCACAACAGAATGTAACTAACCTTTTCTTCGTTGGCAGTACCCTTCAGGAAGCTTTTGAATGTAAGGTCACATTTCTGTTTGAACTTGCGGAATGCCTCTACTATATCGTCGACTTCCCAGTTCATGAGGGGTTGCATTTGCGCAGTCAGTGCAGCGGCAGCCACCATCTTAGTTGCCCATACGATTCACGCTCAATCACCACTGACACCGGCACTCACGATCAGCTCATATATTAACTTTTCGTCTTATTCGTAGTTCGTATGGCACAAGTTGGACTCACTTATGCCACTGCCACCATGTTGTGTCTCCTTGTGTTCTTATTACTATGTAATACAGACACTTTTAACTCATTTAGTTTACGACTCTCACTCAGTTGTATTCTTGCATTTATGATGTTGCTGCCACATGGTGTGGAGTGATACAAGATATCTGACCTTGCACTGTGCACTGCGTTTCACAGTGTGCCACATAGCAATATAAATACACTAACCAAATTAGTTCCATATAACGATGTAACAAGTAGTTCCATTTATCGATGTAATAATATAACGATGTAACACTCTGGGTTTGAAGGGGCTCAGTTACTCCTTCAGTGCTGTGAGGCGGTGACTCGGGGTTTGACAGGGCTCAGTTACTCCTGCAGTGCTGTGAGACGGTGACTCGCGGTTTGACAGTGCTCAGTTACTCCTGCAGTGCTGTGAGACGGTGACTCGGGGTTTGACAGGGCTCAGTTACTCCTGCAGTGCTGTGAGACGGTGACTCGGGGTTTGACAGGGCTCAGTTACTCCTGCAGTGCTGTGAGGCGGTGACGCGTGGTTTGACAGGGCTCAGTTACTCCTGCAGTGCTGTGAGGCGGTGACTCGGGGTTTGACAGGGCTCAGTTACTCCTGCAGTGCTGTGAGGCGGTGACTCGGGGTTTGACAGGGCTCAGTTACTCCTGCAGTGCTGTGAGGCGGTGACTCATGGTTTGACAGGGCTCATTTACTCCTGCAGTGCTGTGAGGCGGTGACTCGTGGTTTGACAGGGCTCAGTTACTCCTTCAGTGCTGTGAGGCGGTGACTCGGGGTTTGACAGGGCTCATTTACTCCTGCAGTGCTGTGAGGTGGTGACTCGTGGTTTGACAGGGCTCAGTTACTCCTGCAGTGCTGTGAGGCGGTGACTCGGGGTGTGACAGGGCTCAGTTACTCCTGCAGTGCTGTGAGGCGGTGACTCGTGGTTTGACAGGGCTCATTTACTCCTGCAGTGCTGGGAGGCGGTGACTCGGAGTATGACAGGGCTCAGTTACTCCTGCAGTGCTGTGAGGCAGTGACTCGGGGTTTGACAGGGCTCAGTTACTCCTGCAGTGCTGTGAGGCGGTGACTCGGGGTATGACAGGGCTCAGTTACTCCTGCAGTGCTGTGAGGCGGTGACTCGGGGTTTGGCAGGGCTCAGTTACTCCTGCAGTGCTGTGAGGCGGTGAATCAGGGTTTGACAGGGCTCAGTTACTCCTGCAGTGCTGTGAGGCGGTGACTCGGGGTTTGACAGGGCTCAGTTACTCCTGCAGTGCTGTGAGGCGGTGACTCGGAGCTTGACAGGGCTCAGTTACTCCTGCAGTGCTGTGAGGCGGTGACTCGGGGTTCGACAGGGCTCAGTTACTCCTGCAGTGCTGTGAGGCGGTGACTCGGGGTTTGACAGGGCTCAGTTACTCCTGCAGTGCTGTGAGGCGGTGACTCGGGGTTTGACAGGGCTCAGTTACTCCTGCAGTGCTGTGAGGTGGTGACTCGGGGTTTGACAGGGCTCAGTTACTCCTACAGTGCTGTGAGGCGGGGACTCGGGGTTTGACGGGGCTTAGTTACTCCTGCAGTGCTGTGAGACGGTGACTCGGGTTTTGACAGAGCTCAGTTACTCCTGCAGTGCTGTGAGGCGGTGACTCGGGGTTTTACATGGCTCAGGTACTCCTGCAGTGCTGTGAGGCAGTGACTCGGGGTTTGACAGGACTCAGTTATTCCTGCAGTGCTGTGAGGCGGTGACTCAGGGTTTGACAGGGCTCAGTTACTCCTGCAGTGCTGTGAGGCGGTGACTCGGGTTTTGACAGAGCTCAGTTACTCCTGCAGTGCTGTGAGGCGGTGACTCGGGGTTTGACAGGGCTCAGTTACTCCTGCAGTGCTGTGAGGTGGGGACTCCGGGTTTGACAGGACTCAGTTACTCCTGCAGTGCTGTGAGGCGGTGACTCGGGGTTTGACAAGGCTCAGTTACTCCTGCAGTGCTGTGAGGCGGTGACTCGGGGTTTTACATGGCTCAGTTACTCCTGCAGTGCTGTGAGGCAGTGACTCGGGGTTTGACAGGACTCAGTTATTCCTGCAGTGCTGTGAGGTGGTGACTCAGGGTTTGCCAGGGCTCAGTTACTCCTGCAGTGCTGTGAGGTGGGGACTCCGGGTTTGACAGGGTTCAGTTACTCCTGCAGTGCTGTGAGGCGGTGACTCGGGTTTTGACAGAGCTCAGTTACTCCTGCAGTGCTGTGAGGCGGTGACTCAGGGTTTGACAGGGCTCAGTTACTCCTGCAGTGCTGTGAGGTGGTGACTCGGGGTTTGACAGGGCTCAGTTACTCCTGCAGTGCTGTGAGGCGGTGACTCGGGGTTTGACAGGGCGCAGTTACTCCTGCAGTGCTGTGAGGCGGTGACTTGGGGTTTGACAGGGCTCAGTTACTCCTGAAGTGCTGTGAGGCGGTGACTCGGGGTTTGACAGGGCTCAGTTACTCCTGCAGTGCTGTGAGGTGGGACTCAGGGTTTGACAGGGCGCAGTTACTCCTGCAGTGCTGTGAGGCGGTGACTTGGGGTTTGACAGGGCTCAGTTACTCCTGCAGTGCTGTGAGGCGGTGACTCGGGGTTTGACAGGGCTAAGTTACTCCTGCAGTGCTGTGAGGCGGTGACTTGTGGTTTGACAGGGCTCAGTTACTCCTGCAGTGCTGTGAGGCGGTGACTCGGGGTTTGACAGGGCTAAGTTACTCCTGCAGTGCTGTGAGGCAGTGCCTCGGGGCTTGACAGGGCTCAGTTACTCCTGCAGTGCTGTGAGGCGGTGACTCGGGGTTTGACAGGGCTCAGTTACTCCTGCAGTGCTGTGAGGCGGTGACTCGGGGTTTGACAGGGCTCAGTTACTCCTGCAGTGCTGTGAGGTGGTGACTCGGGGTTTGACAGGGCTCAGTTACTCCTACAGTGCTGTGAGGCGGGGACTCGGGGTTTGACGGGGCTTAGTTACTCCTGCAGTGCTGTGAGACGGTGACTCGGGTTTTGACAGAGCTCAGTTACTCCTGCAGTGCTGTGAGGCGGTGACTCGGGGTTTTACATGGCTCAGGTACTCCTGCAGTGCTGTGAGGCAGTGACTCGGGGTTTGACAGGACTCAGTTATTCCTGCAGTGCTGTGAGGCGGTGACTCAGGGTTTGACAGGGCTCAGTTACTCCTGCAGTGCTGTGAGGCGGTGACTCGGGTTTTGACAGAGCTCAGTTACTCCTGCAGTGCTGTGAGGCGGTGACTCGGGGTTTGACAGGGCTCAGTTACTCCTGCAGTGCTGTGAGGTGGGGACTCCGGGTTTGACAGGACTCAGTTACTCCTGCAGTGCTGTGAGGCGGTGACTCGGGGTTTGACAAGGCTCAGTTACTCCTGCAGTGCTGTGAGGCGGTGACTCGGGGTTTTACATGGCTCAGTTACTCCTGCAGTGCTGTGAGGCAGTGACTCGGGGTTTGACAGGACTCAGTTACTCCTGCAGTGCTGTGAGGCGGTGACTCAGGGTTTGCCAGGGCTCAGTTACTCCTGCAGTGCTGTGAGGTGGGGACTCCGGGTTTGACAGGGTTCAGTTACTCCTGCAGTGCTGTGAGGCGGTGACTCGGGTTTTGACAGAGCTCAGTTACTCCTGCATTGCTGTGAGGCGGTGACTCAGGGTTTGACAGGGCTCAGTTACTCCTGCAGTGCTGTGAGGTGGTGACTCGGGGTTTGACAGGGCTCAGTTACTCCTGCAGTGCTGTGAGGCGGTGACTCGGGGTTTGACAGGGCGCAGTTACTCCTGCAGTGCTGTGAGGTGGTGACTCGGGGTTTGACAGGGCTCAGTTACTCCTACAGTGCTGTGAGGCGGGGACTCGGGGTTTGACGGGGCTTAGTTACTCCTGCAGTGCTGTGAGACGGTGACTCGGGTTTTGACAGAGCTCAGTTACTCCTGCAGTGCTGTGAGGCGGTGACTCGGGGTTTTACATGGCTCAGGTACTCCTGCAGTGCTGTGAGGCAGTGACTCGGGGTTTGACAGGACTCAGTTATTCCTGCAGTGCTGTGAGGCGGTGACTCAGGGTTTGACAGGGCTCAGTTACTCCTGCAGTGCTGTGAGGCGGTGACTCGGGTTTTGACAGAGCTCAGTTACTCCTGCAGTGCTGTGAGGCGGTGACTCGGGGTTTGACAGGGCTCAGTTACTCCTGCAGTGCTGTGAGGTGGGGACTCCGGGTTTGACAGGACTCAGTTACTCCTGCAGTGCTGTGAGGCGGTGACTCGGGGTTTGACAAGGCTCAGTTACTCCTGCAGTGCTGTGAGGCGGTGACTCGGGGTTTTACATGGCTCAGTTACTCCTGCAGTGCTGTGAGGCAGTGACTCGGGGTTTGACAGGACTCAGTTATTCCTGCAGTGCTGTGAGGTGGTGACTCAGGGTTTGCCAGGGCTCAGTTACTCCTGCAGTGCTGTGAGGTGGGGACTCCGGGTTTGACAGGGTTCAGTTACTCCTGCAGTGCTGTGAGGCGGTGACTCGGGTTTTGACAGAGCTCAGTTACTCCTGCATTGCTGTGAGGCGGTGACTCAGGGTTTGACAGGGCTCAGTTACTCCTGCAGTGCTGTGAGGTGGTGACTCGGGGTTTGACAGGGCTCAGTTACTCCTGCAGTGCTGTGAGGCGGTGACTCGGGGTTTGACAGGGCGCAGTTACTCCTGCAGTGCTGTGAGGCGGTGACTTGGGGTTTGACAGGGCTCAGTTACTCCTGAAGTGCTGTGAGGCGGTGACTCGGGGTTTGACAGGGCTCAGTTACTCCTGCAGTGCTGTGAGGTGGGACTCAGGGTTTGACAGGGCGCAGTTACTCCTGCAGTGCTGTGAGGCGGTGACTTGGGGTTTGACAGGGCTCAGTTACTCCTGCAGTGCTGTGAGGCGGTGACTCGGGGTTTGACAGGGCTAAGTTACTCCTGCAGTGCTGTGAGGCGGTGACTTGTGGTTTGACAGGGCTCAGTTACTCCTGCAGTGCTGTGAGGCGGTGACTCGGGGTTTGACAGGGCTAAGTTACTCCTGCAGTGCTGTGAGGCAGTGCCTCGGGGCTTGACAGGGCTCAGTTACTCCTGCAGTGCTGTGAGGTGGGGACTCCGGGTTTGACAGGGCTCAGTTACTCCTGCAGTGCTGTGAGGCGGTGGCTCGGGGTTTCACAGGGCTCAGTTTCTCCTGCAGTGCTGTGAGGTGGTGACTCGGAGTTTGACAGGGCTCAGTTACTCCTGCAGTGCTGTGAGGCGGTGACTCGGGGTTTGACAGGGCTCAGTTACTCCTGCAGTGCTGTGAGACGGTGACTCGGTATTTGACAGGGCTCAGTTACTCCTGCAGTGCTGTGAGGCGGTGACTCGGGGTTTGACAGGGCTCAGTTACTCCTGCAGTGCTGTGAGGCGGTGACTCGGGGTTTGACAGGGCTCAGTTACTCCTGCAGTGCTGTGAGGCGGTGACTCGGGGTTTGACAGGGCTCAGTTACTCCTGCAGTGCTGTGAGGTGGTGACTCGGGGTTTGACAAGGCTCAGTTACTCCTGCAGTGCTGTGAGGTGGTGACTTGGGGTTAGACAGGGCTCAGTTACTCCTGCAGTGATGTGAGGCGGTGACTCAGGGTTTGACAGAGCTCAGTTACTCCTGCAGTGCTGTGAGGTGGTGACTTGGGGTTTGACAGGGCTCAGTTACTCCTGCAGTGCTGTGAGGCGGTGACTCGGGGTTTGACAGGGCTCAGTTACTCCTGCAGTGCTGTGAGGTGGTGACTCGGGGTTTGACAGGGCTCAGTTACACCTGCAGTGCTGTGAGACGGTGACTTGGGGTTTGACAGGGCTCAGTTACTCCTGCAGTGCTGTGAGGCGGTGACTCGGAGCTTGACAGGGCTCAGTTACTCCTGCAGTGCTGTGAGGCGGTGACTCGGGGTTCGACAGGGCTCAGTTACTCCTGCAGTGCTGTGAGGCGGTGACTCGGGGTTTGACAGGGCTCAGTTACTCCTGCAGTGCTGTGAGGCGGTGACTCGGGGTTTGACAGGGCTCAGTTACTCCTGCAGTGCTGTGAGGTGGTGACTCGGGGTTTGACAGGGCTCAGTTACTCCTACAGTGCTGTGAGGCGGGGACTCGGGGTTTGACGGGGCTTAGTTACTCCTGCAGTGCTGTGAGACGGTGACTCGGGTTTTGACAGAGCTCAGTTACTCCTGCAGTGCTGTGAGGCGGTGACTCGGGGTTTTTACATGGCTCAGGTACTCCTGCAGTGCTGTGAGGCAGTGACTCGGGGTTTGACAGGACTCAGTTATTCCTGCAGTGCTGTGAGGCGGTGACTCAGGGTTTGACAGGGCTCAGTTACTCCTGCAGTGCTGTGAGGCGGTGACTCGGGTTTTGACAGAGCTCAGTTACTCCTGCAGTGCTGTGAGGCGGTGACTCGGGGTTTGACAGGGCTCAGTTACTCCTGCAGTGCTGTGAGGTGGGGACTCCGGGTTTGACAGGACTCAGTTACTCCTGCAGTGCTGTGAGGCGGTGACTCGGGGTTTGACAAGGCTCAGTTACTCCTGCAGTGCTGTGAGGCGGTGACTCGGGGTTTTACATGGCTCAGTTACTCCTGCAGTGCTGTGAGGCAGTGACTCGGGGTTTGACAGGACTCAGTTATTCCTGCAGTGCTGTGAGGTGGTGACTCAGGGTTTGCCAGGGCTCAGTTACTCCTGCAGTGCTGTGAGGTGGGGGACTCCGGGTTTGACAGGGTTCAGTTACTCCTGCAGTGCTGTGAGGCGGTGACTCGGGTTTTGACAGAGCTCAGTTACTCCTGCAGTGCTGTGAGGCGGTGACTCAGGGTTTGACAGGGCTCAGTTACTCCTTCAGTGCTGTGAGGCGGTGACTCGGGGTTTGACAGGGCTCATTTACTCCTGCAGTGCTGTGAGGTGGTGACTCGTGGTTTGACAGGGCTCAGTTACTCCTGCAGTGCTGTGAGGCGGTGACTCGGGGTGTGACAGGGCTCAGTTACTCCTGCAGTGCTGTGAGGCGGTGACTCGTGGTTTGACAGGGCTCATTTACTCCTGCAGTGCTGGGAGGCGGTGACTCGGAGTATGACAGGGCTCAGTTACTCCTGCAGTGCTGTGAGGCAGTGACTCGGGGTTTGACAGGGCTCAGTTACTCCTGCAGTGCTGTGAGGCGGTGACTCGGGGTATGACAGGGCTCAGTTACTCCTGCAGTGCTGTGAGGCGGTGACTCGGGGTTTTGGCAGGGCTCAGTTACTCCTGCAGTGCTGTGAGGCGGTGAATCAGGGTTTGACAGGGCTCAGTTACTCCTGCAGTGCTGTGAGGCGGTGACTCGGGGTTTGACAGGGCTCAGTTACTCCTGCAGTGCTGTGAGGCGGTGACTCGGAGCTTGACAGGGCTCAGTTACTCCTGCAGTGCTGTGAGGCGGTGACTCGGGGTTCGACAGGGCTCAGTTACTCCTGCAGTGCTGTGAGGCGGTGACTCGGGGTTTGACAGGGCTCAGTTACTCCTGCAGTGCTGTGAGGCGGTGACTCGGGGTTTGACAGGGCTCAGTTACTCCTGCAGTGCTGTGAGGTGGTGACTCGGGGTTTGACAGGGCTCAGTTACTCCTACAGTGCTGTGAGGCGGGGACTCGGGGTTTGACGGGGCTTAGTTACTCCTGCAGTGCTGTGAGACGGTGACTCGGGTTTTGACAGAGCTCAGTTACTCCTGCAGTGCTGTGAGGCGGTGACTCGGGGTTTTACATGGCTCAGGTACTCCTGCAGTGCTGTGAGGCAGTGACTCGGGGTTTGACAGGACTCAGTTATTCCTGCAGTGCTGTGAGGCGGTGACTCAGGGTTTGACAGGGCTCAGTTACTCCTGCAGTGCTGTGAGGCGGTGACTCGGGTTTTGACAGAGCTCAGTTACTCCTGCAGTGCTGTGAGGCGGTGACTCGGGGTTTGACAGGGCTCAGTTACTCCTGCAGTGCTGTGAGGTGGGGACTCCGGGTTTGACAGGACTCAGTTACTCCTGCAGTGCTGTGAGGCGGTGACTCGGGGTTTGACAAGGCTCAGTTACTCCTGCAGTGCTGTGAGGCGGTGACTCGGGGTTTTACATGGCTCAGTTACTCCTGCAGTGCTGTGAGGCAGTGACTCGGGGTTTGACAGGACTCAGTTATTCCTGCAGTGCTGTGAGGTGGTGACTCAGGGTTTGCCAGGGCTCAGTTACTCCTGCAGTGCTGTGAGGTGGGGACTCCGGGTTTGACAGGGTTCAGTTACTCCTGCAGTGCTGTGAGGCGGTGACTCGGGTTTTGACAGAGCTCAGTTACTCCTGCAGTGCTGTGAGGCGGTGACTCAGGGTTTGACAGGGCTCAGTTACTCCTGCAGTGCTGTGAGGTGGTGACTCGGGGTTTGACAGGGCTCAGTTACTCCTGCAGTGCTGTGAGGCGGTGACTCGGGGTTTGACAGGGCGCAGTTACTCCTGCAGTGCTGTGAGGCGGTGACTTGGGGTTTGACAGGGCTCAGTTACTCCTGAAGTGCTGTGAGGCGGTGACTCGGGGTTTGACAGGGCTCAGTTACTCCTGCAGTGCTGTGAGGTGGGACTCAGGGTTTGACAGGGCGCAGTTACTCCTGCAGTGCTGTGAGGCGGTGACTTGGGGTTTGACAGGGCTCAGTTACTCCTGCAGTGCTGTGAGGCGGTGACTCGGGGTTTGACAGGGCTAAGTTACTCCTGCAGTGCTGTGAGGCGGTGACTTGTGGTTTGACAGGGCTCAGTTACTCCTGCAGTGCTGTGAGGCGGTGACTCGGGGTTTGACAGGGCTAAGTTACTCCTGCAGTGCTGTGAGGCAGTGCCTCGGGGCTTGACAGGGCTCAGTTACTCCTGCAGTGCTGTGAGGCGGTGACTCGGGGTTTGACAGGGCTCAGTTACTCCTGCAGTGCTGTGAGGCGGTGACTCGGGGTTTTGACAGGGCTCAGTTACTCCTGCAGTGCTGTGAGGTGGTGACTCGGGGTTTGACAGGGCTCAGTTACTCCTACAGTGCTGTGAGGCGGGGACTCGGGGTTTGACGGGGCTTAGTTACTCCTGCAGTGCTGTGAGACGGTGACTCGGGTTTTGACAGAGCTCAGTTACTCCTGCAGTGCTGTGAGGCGGTGACTCGGGGTTTTACATGGCTCAGGTACTCCTGCAGTGCTGTGAGGCAGTGACTCGGGGTTTGACAGGACTCAGTTATTCCTGCAGTGCTGTGAGGCGGTGACTCAGGGTTTGACAGGGCTCAGTTACTCCTGCAGTGCTGTGAGGCGGTGACTCGGGTTTTGACAGAGCTCAGTTACTCCTGCAGTGCTGTGAGGCGGTGACTCGGGGTTTGACAGGGCTCAGTTACTCCTGCAGTGCTGTGAGGTGGGGACTCCGGGTTTGACAGGACTCAGTTACTCCTGCAGTGCTGTGAGGCGGTGACTCGGGGTTTGACAAGGCTCAGTTACTCCTGCAGTGCTGTGAGGCGGTGACTCGGGGTTTTACATGGCTCAGTTACTCCTGCAGTGCTGTGAGGCAGTGACTCGGGGTTTGACAGGACTCAGTTATTCCTGCAGTGCTGTGAGGTGGTGACTCAGGGTTTGCCAGGGCTCAGTTACTCCTGCAGTGCTGTGAGGTGGGGACTCCGGGTTTGACAGGGTTCAGTTACTCCTGCAGTGCTGTGAGGCGGTGACTCGGGTTTTGACAGACCTCAGTTACTCCTGCATTGCTGTGAGGCGGTGACTCAGGGTTTGACAGGGCTCAGTTACTCCTGCAGTGCTGTGAGGTGGTGACTCGGGGTTTGACAGGGCTCAGTTACTCCTGCAGTGCTGTGAGGCGGTGACTCGGGGTTTGACAGGGCGCAGTTACTCCTGCAGTGCTGTGAGGCGGTGACTTGGGGTTTGACAGGGCTCAGTTACTCCTGAAGTGCTGTGAGGCGGTGACTCGGGGTTTGACAGGGCTCAGTTACTCCTGCAGTGCTGTGAGGTGGGACTCAGGGTTTGACAGGGCGCAGTTACTCCTGCAGTGCTGTGAGGCGGTGACTTGGGGTTTGACAGGGCTCAGTTACTCCTGCAGTGCTGTGAGGCGGTGACTCGGGGTTTGACAGGGCTAAGTTACTCCTGCAGTGCTGTGAGGCGGTGACTTGTGGTTTGACAGGGCTCAGTTACTCCTGCAGTGCTGTGAGGCGGTGACTCGGGGTTTGACAGGGCTAAGTTACTCCTGCAGTGCTGTGAGGCAGTGCCTCGGGGCTTGACAGGGCTCAGTTACTCCTGCAGTGCTGTGAGGTGGGGACTCCGGGTTTGACAGGGCTCAGTTACTCCTGCAGTGCTGTGAGGCGGTGGCTCGGGGTTTCACAGGGCTCAGTTTCTCCTGCAGTGCTGTGAGATGGTGACTCGGAGTTTGACAGGGCTCAGTTACTCCTGCAGTGCTGTGAGGCGGTGACTCGGGGTTTGACAGGGCTCAGTTACTCCTGCAGTGCTGTGAGACGGTGACTCGGTATTTGACAGGGCTCAGTTACTCCTGCAGTGCTGTGAGGCGGTGACTCGGGGTTTGACAGGGCTCAGTTACTCCTGCAGTGCTGTGAGGCGGTGACTCGGGGTTTGACAGGGCTCAGTTACTCCTGCAGTGCTGTGAGGCGGTGACTCGGGGTTTGACAGGGCTCAGTTACTCCTGCAGTGCTGTGAGGTGGTGACTCGGGGTTTGACAAGGCTCAGTTACTCCTGCAGTGCTGTGAGGTGGTGACTTGGGGTTAGACAGGGCTCAGTTACTCCTGCAGTGATGTGAGGCGGTGACTCAGGGTTTGACAGAGCTCAGTTACTCCTGCAGTGCTGTGAGGTGGTGACTTGGGGTTTGACAGGGCTCAGTTACTCCTGCAGTGCTGTGAGGCGGTGACTCGGGGTTTGACAGGGCTCAGTTACTCCTGCAGTGCTGTGAGGTGGTGACTCGGGGTTTGACAGGGCTCAGTTACACCTGCAGTGCTGTGAGACGGTGACTTGGGGTTTGACAGGGCTCAGTTACTCCTGCAGTGCTGTGAGGCGGTGACTCGGAGCTTGACAGGGCTCAGTTACTCCTGCAGTGCTGTGAGGCGGTGACTCGGGGTTCGACAGGGCTCAGTTACTCCTGCAGTGCTGTGAGGCGGTGACTCGGGGTTTGACAGGGCTCAGTTACTCCTGCAGTGCTGTGAGGCGGTGACTCGGGGTTTGACAGGGCTCAGTTACTCCTGCAGTGCTGTGAGGTGGTGACTCGGGGTTTGACAGGGCTCAGTTACTCCTACAGTGCTGTGAGGCGGGGACTCGGGGTTTGACGGGGCTTAGTTACTCCTGCAGTGCTGTGAGACGGTGACTCGGGTTTTGACAGAGCTCAGTTACTCCTGCAGTGCTGTGAGGCGGTGACTCGGGGTTTTACATGGCTCAGGTACTCCTGCAGTGCTGTGAGGCAGTGACTCGGGGTTTGACAGGACTCAGTTATTCCTGCAGTGCTGTGAGGCGGTGACTCAGGGTTTGACAGGGCTCAGTTACTCCTGCAGTGCTGTGAGGCGGTGACTCGGGGTTTGACAGGGCTCAGTTACTCCTGCAGTGCTGTGAGGTGGGGACTCCGGGTTTGACAGGACTCAGTTACTCCTGCAGTGCTGTGAGGCGGTGACTCGGGGTTTGACAAGGCTCAGTTACTCCTGCAGTGCTGTGAGGCGGTGACTCGGGGTTTTACATGGCTCAGTTACTCCTGCAGTGCTGTGAGGCAGTGACTCGGGGTTTGACAGGACTCAGTTATTCCTGCAGTGCTGTGAGGTGGTGACTCAGGGTTTGCCAGGGCTCAGTTACTCCTGCAGTGCTGTGAGGCGGTGACTTGGGGTTTGACAGGGCTCAGTTACTCCTGCAGTGCTGTGAGGCGGTGACTTGGGGTTTGACAGGGCTCAGTTACTCCTGCAGTGCTGTGAGGCGGTGACTCAGGGTTTGACAGGGCTCAGTTACTCCTGCAGTGCTGTGAGGTGGTGACTCGGGGTTTGACAGGGCTCAGTTACTCCTGCAGTACTGTGAGGCGGTGACTTGGGGTTTGACAGGGCTCAGTTACTCCTGCAGTGCTGTGAGGCGGTGACTCGGGGTTTGACAGGGCTCAGTTACTCCTGCAGTGCTGTGAGGTGGGACTCAGGGTTTGACAGTGCTGAGTTACTCCTGCAGTGCTGTGAGGCGGTGACTCGGGGTTTGACAGGGCTCAGTTACTCCTGCAGTGCTGTGAGGCGGTGACTCGGGGTTTGACAGGGCTCAGTTACTCCTGCAGTGCTGTGAGGTGGTGACTCGGGGTTTGACAGGGCTCAGTTACTCCTGCAGTGCTGTGAGACGGTGACTCGGGGTTTGACAGGGCTCAGTTACTCCTGCAGTGCTGTGAGGCGGTGACTCGGGGTTTGACAGGGCTCAGTTACTCCTGCAGTGCTGTGAGGCGGTGACTCGGGGTTTGACAGGGCTCAGTTACTCCTGCAGTGCTGTGAGGTGGGGACTCCGGGTTTGACAGGGCTCAGTTGCTCCTGCAGTGCTGTGAGGTAGGGACTCCGGGTTTGACAGGGCTCAGTTACTCCTGCAGTGCTGTGAGGCGGTGACTCGGGTTTTGACAGAGCTCAGTTACTCCTGCAGTGCTGTGAGGCGGTGACTCAGGGTTTGACAGGGCTCAGTTACTCCTGCAGTGCTGTGAAGTGGTGACTCGGGGTTTGACAGGGCTCAGTTACTCCTGCAGTGCTGTGAGGCAGTGACTCGGGGTTTGACAGGGCTCAGTTACTCCTGCAGTGCTGTGAGGTGGGGACTCCGGGTTTGACAGGGCTCAGTTACTCCTGCAGTGCTGTGAGGCGGTGACTCGGGGTTTGACACTGCTCAGTTACTCCTGCAGTGCTGTGAGGCGGTGGCTCGGGGTGTCACAGGGCTCAGTTACTCCTGCAGTGCTGTGAGGCGGTGACTCGGGGTTTGACAGGGCTCAGTTACTCCTGCAGTGCTGTGAGGTGGTGACTCAGGGTTTGACAGGGCTCAGTGACTTCTGCAGTGCTGTGAGGCGTTGACTCGGGATTTGACAGGGCTCAGTTACTCCTGCAGTGCTGTGAGGCGGTGACTTGGGGTTTGACAGGGCTCAGTTACTCCTGCAGTGCTGTGAGGCGGTGACTTGGGGTTTGACAGGGCTCAGTTACTCCTGCAGTGCTGTGAGGCGGTGACTCAGGGTTTGACAGGGCTCAGTTACTCCTGCAGTGCTGTGAGGTGGTGACTCGGGGTTTGACAGGGCTCAGTTACTCCTGCAGTACTGTGAGGCGGTGACTTGGGGTTTGACAGGGCTCAGTTACTCCTGCAGTGCTGTGAGGCGGTGACTCGGGGTTTGACAGGGCTCAGTTACTCCTGCAGTGCTGTGAGGTGGGACTCAGGGTTTGACAGTGCTGAGTTACTCCTGCAGTGCTGTGAGGCGGTGACTCGGGGTTTGACAGGGCTCAGTTACTCCTGCAGTGCTGTGAGGCGGTGACTTGGGGTTTGACAGGGCTCAGTTACTCCTGCAGTGCTGTGAGGCGGTGACTCGGGGTTTGACAGTGCTGAGTTACTCCTGCAGTGCTGTGAGGCGGTGACTCGGGGTTTGACAGGGCTCAGTTACTCCTGCAGTGCTGTGAGGCGGTGACTCGGGGTTTGACAGGGCTCAGTTACTCCTGCAGTGCTGTGAGGTGGTGACTCGGGGTTTGACAAGGCTCAGTTACTCCTGCAGTGCTGTGAGGTGGTGACTTGGGGTTAGACAGGGCTCAGTTACTCCTGCAGTGATGTGAGGCGGTGACTCGGGGTTTGACAGAGCTCAGTTACTCCTGCAGTGCTGTGAGGTGGTGACTTGGGGTTTGACAGGGCTCAGTTACTCCTGCAGTGCTGTGAGGCGGTGACTCGGGGTTTGACAGGGCTCAGTTACTCCTGCAGTGCTGTGAGGTGGTGACTCGGGGTTTGACAGGGCTCAGTGACACCTGCAGTGCTGTGAGACGGTGACTTGGGGTTTGACAGGGCTCAGTTACTCCTGCAGTGCTGTGAGGCGGTGACTCGGGGTTTGCCAGGGCTCAGTTACTCCTGCAGTGCTGTGAGACGGTGTCTCGGGGTTTGACAGGGCTCAGTTACTCCTGCAGTGCTGTGAGACGGTGACGCGGGGTATGACAGGGCTCAGTTAGTCCTGCAGTGCTGTGAGGCGGTGACTCGGGGTTTGACAGGGCTCAGTTACTCCTGCAGTGCTGTGAGGCGGTGACTCAGGGTTTGACAGGGCTCAGTTACTCCTGCAGTGCTGTGAGGTGGGACTCAGGGTTTGACAGGGCTCAGTTACACTTGCAGTGCTGTGAGGCGGTGACTCGGGGTTTGACAGGGCTCAGTTACTCCTGCAGTGCTGTGAGACGGTGACTCGGGGTTTGACAGGGCGCAGTTACTCCTGCAGTGCTGTGAGGTGCTGATTCGGGGTTTGACAGGGCTCAGTTACTCCTGCAGTGCTGTGAGGTGGTGACTCGGGGTTTGACAGGGCTCAGTTCCTCCTGCAGTGCTGTGAGGTGGGGACTCAGGGTTTGACAGGGCTCAGTTACTCCTGCAGTGCTGTGAGACGGTGACTCGGGGTTTGACAGGGCTCAGTTACTCCTGCAGTGCTGTGAGGCGGTGACTCGGGGTTTGACAGGGCTCAGTTACTCCTGCAGTGCTGTGAGTTGGGGACTCCGGGTTTGACAGGGCTCAGTTACTCCTGCAGTGCTGTGAGGTAGGGACTCCGGGTTTGACAGGGCTCAGTTACTCCTGCAGTGCTGTGAGGCGGTGACTCGGGTTTTGACAGAGCTCAGTTACTCCTGCAGTGCTGTGAGGCGGTGACTCAGGGTTTGACAGGGCTCAGTTACTCCTGCAGTGCTGTGAAGTGGTGACTCGGGGGTTTGACAGGGCTCAGTTACTCCTGCAGTGCTGTGAGGCAGTGACTCGGGGTTTGACAGGGCTCAGTTACTCCTGCAGTGCTGTGAGGTGGGGACTCCGGGTTTGACAGGGCTCAGTTACTCCTGCAGTGCTGTGAGGCGGTGACTCGGGGTTTGACACTGCTCAGTTACTCCTGCAGTGCTGTGAGGCGGTGGCTCGGGGTGTCACAGGGCTCAGTTACTCCTGCAGTGCTGTGAGGCGGTGACTCGGGGTTTGACAGGGCTCAGTTACTCCTGCAGTGCTGTGAGGTGGTGACTCAGGGTTTGACAGGGCTCAGTGACTTCTGCAGTGCTGTGAGGCGTTGACTCGGGGATTTGACAGGGCTCAGTTACTCCTGCAGTGCTGTGAGGCGGTGACTTGGGGTTTGACAGGGCTCAGTTACTCCTGCAGTGCTGTGAGGCGGTGACTTGGGGTTTGACAGGGCTCAGTTACTCCTGCAGTGCTGTGAGGCGGTGACTCAGGGTTTGACAGGGCTCAGTTACTCCTGCAGTGCTGTGAGGTGGTGACTCGGGGTTTGACAGGGCTCAGTTACTCCTGCAGTACTGTGAGGCGGTGACTTGGGGTTTGACAGGGCTCAGTTTACTCCTGCAGTGCTGTGAGGCGGTGACTCGGGGTTTTGACAGGGCTCAGTTACTCCTGCAGTGCTGTGAGGTGGGACTCAGGGTTTGACAGTGCTGAGTTACTCCTGCAGAGCTGTGAGGCGGTGACTCGGGGTTTGACAGGGCTCAGTTACTCCTGCAGTGCTGTGAGGCGGTGACTCGGGGTTTGACAGGGCTCAGTTACTCCTGCAGTGCTGTGAGGTGGTGACTCGGGGTTTGACAGGGCTCAGTTACTCCTGCAGTGCTGTGAGGTGGTGACTCGGGGTTTGACAGGGCTCAGTTACTCCTGCAGTGCTGTGAGGCGGTGACTCGGATTTGACAGGGCTCAGTTACTCCTGCAGTGCTGTAGAGGTGGTGACTCGGGTTTGACAGGGCTCAGTTACTCCTGCAGTGCTTTGAGACGGTGTCTCGGGGTTTGACAGGGCTCAGTTACTCCTGCAGTACTGTGAGACGGTGACTCGGGGTTTGACAGGGCTCAGTTAATCCTGCAGTGCTGTGAGACGGTGTCTCGGGGTTTGACAGGGCTCAGTTATTCCTGCAGTGCTGTGACGCAGTGACTCGGGGTTTGACAGGGCTCAGTTACTCCTGCAGTGCTGTGAGGCGGTGACTCAGGGGTTTGACAGGGCTCAGTTACTCCTGCAGTGCTGTGAGGTGGGGACTCCGGGTTTGACAGGGCTCAGTTACTCCTGCAGTGCTGTGAGGAGGTGACTCGGGGTTTGACAGGACTCAGTTACTCCTGTAGTGCGGTGAGGTGGTGACTCAGGGTTTGACAGGGCTCAGTTACTCCTGCAGTGCTGTGAGGGCGGTGACTCGGGTTTGACAGGGCTTCAGTTACTCCTGCAGTGCTGTGAGGCGGTGACTCGGGGTTTGACAGGGCTCAGTTACTCCTCCAGTGCTGTGAGGCAGTGACTTCGGGTTTGACAGGGCTCAGTTACTCCTGCAGTGCTGTGAGGTGGTGACTTGGGGTTTGACAGGGCTCAGTTACTCCTGCAGTGCTGTGAGGCGGTGACTCGGGGTTTGACAGGGCTCAGTTAACTCCTGCAGTGCTGTGAGGCAGTGACTTGGGGTTTGACAGGGCTCAGTTACTCCTGCAGTGCTGTGAGGCGGTGACTCGGGGTTTGGACAGGGCTCAGTTACTCCCTGCAGTGCTGTGAGGTGGGGACTCCGGGTTTGACAGGGCTCAGTTACTCCTGCAGTGCTGTGAGGCGGTGACTCGGGGTTTGACAGGGCTCAGTTACTCCTGCAGTGCTGTGAGGGCGGTGACTCGGGGTTTGGCAGGGCTCAGTTACTCCTGCAGTGCTGTGAGGCGGTGACTCGTGGTTTGACAGGGCTCAGTTATTCCTGCAGTGCTGTGAGGCGATGACTTGGGGTTTGACAGGGCTCAGTTACTCCTGCAGTGCTGTGAGGCGGTGACTCGTGGTTTGGCAGGGCTCAGGTACTCCTGCAGTGCTGTGAGGCGGTGACTCGGGGTTTGACAGGGCTCAGTTACTCCTGCAGTGCTGTGAGGCGGTGACTCGGGGTTTGACAGGGCTCAGTTACTCCTGCAGTGCTGTGAGGCGGTGACTCGGGGTTTGACAGGGCTCAGTTACTCCTGCAGTGCTGTGAGGCGGTGACTCGGGGTTTGAAAGGGCTCAATTACTCCTGCAGTGTTGTGAGGCGGTGGACTCCGGGTTTGACAGGGCTCAGTTACTCCTGCAGTGCTGGTGAGGTGGTGACTCGGGGTTTGACAAGGCTCAGTTACTCCTGCAGTGCTGTGAGGTGGTGACTTGGGGTTAGACAGGGGCTCAGTTACTCCTGCAGTGATGTGAGGCGGTGACTCGGCGTTTGACAGAGCTCAGTTACTCCTGCAGTGCTGTGAGGTGGTGACTTAGGGTTTGACAGGGCTCAGTTACTCCTGCAGTGCTGTGAGGCCGTGACTCGGGGTTTGACAGGGCTCAGTTACTCCTGCAGTGCTGTGAGGTGGTGACTCGGGGTTTGACAGGGCTCAGTTACTCCTGCAGTGCTGTTAGAACGGTGACTTGGGGTTTGACAGGGCTCAGTTACTCCTGCAGTGCTGTGAGGCGGTGACTCGGGGTTTGCCAGGGCTCAGTTACTCCTGCAGTGCTGTGAGACGGTGTCTCGGGGTTTGACAGGGCTCAGTTACTCCTGCAGTGCTGTGAGACGGTGACTCGGGGTATGACAGGGCTCAGTTAGTCCTGCAGTGCTGTGAGGCGGTGACTCGGGGTTTGACAGGGCTCAGTTACTCCTGCAGTGCTGTGAGGCGGTGACTCAGGGTTTGACAGGGCTCAGTTACTCCTGCAGTGCTGTGTGGTGGGACTCAGGGTTTGACAGGGCTCAGTTACACTTGCAGTGCTGTGAGGCGGTGACTCGGGGTTTGACAGGGCTCAGTTACTCCTGCAGTGCTGTGAGACGGTGACTCGGCGTTTGACAGGGCGCAGTTACTCCTGCAGTGCTGTGAGGTGCTGATTCGGGGTTTGACAGGGCTCAGTTACTCCTGCAGTGCTGTGAGGTGCTGATTCGGGGTTTGACAGGGCTCAGTTACTCCTGCAGTGCTGTGAGGTGGTGACTCGGAGTTTGACAGGGCTCAGTTCCTCCTGCAGTGCTGTGAGGTGGGGACTCAGGGTTTGACAGGGCTCAGTTACTCCTACAGTGCTGTGAGACGGTGACTCGGGGTTTGACAGGGCTCAGTTACTCCTGCAGTGCTGTGAGGTAGGGACTCCGGGTTTGACAGGGCTCAGTTACTCCTGCAGTGCTGTGAGGCGGTGACTCGGGTTTTGACAGAGCTCAGTTACTCCTGCAGTGCTGTGAGGTGGGACTCAGGGTTTGACAGGGCTCAGTTACTCCTGCAGTGCTGTGAGGCGGTGACTCAGGGTTTGACAGGGCTCAGTTACTCCTGCAGTGCTGTGAAGTGGTGACTCGGGGTTTGACAGGGCTCAGTTACTCCTGCAGTGCTGTGAGGCAGTGACTCGGGGTTTGACAGGGCTCAGTTACTCCTGCAGTGCTGTGAGGTGGGGACTCCGGGTTTGACAGGGCTCAGTTACTCCTGCAGTGCTGTGAGGCGGTGACTCGGGGTTTGACACTGCTCAGTTACTCCTGCAGTGCTGTGAGGCGGTGGCTCGGGGTGTCACAGGGCTCAGTTACTCCTGCAGTGCTGTGAGGCGGTGACTCGGGGTTTGACAGGGCTCAGTTACTCCTGCAGTGCTGTGAGGTGGTGACTCAGGGTTTGACAGGGCTCAGTGACTCCTGCAGTGCTGTGAGGCGTTGACTCGGGATTTGACAGGGCTCAGTTACTCCTGCAGTGCTGTGAGGCGGTGACTTGGGGTTTGACAGGGCTCAGTTACTCCTGCAGTGCTGTGAGGCGGTGACTTGGGGTTTGACAGGGCTCAGTTACTCCTGCAGTGCTGTGAGGCGGTGACTCAGGGTTTGACAGGGCTCAGTTACTCCTGCAGTGCTGTGAGGTGGTGACTCGGGGTTTGACAGGGCTCAGTTACTCCTGCAGTACTGTGAGGCGGTGACTTGGGGTTTGACAGGGCTCAGTTACTCCTGCAGTGCTGTGAGGCGGTGACTCGGGGTTTGACAGGGCTCAGTTACTCCTGCAGTGCTGTGAGGTGGGACTCAGGGTTTGACAGTGCTGAGTTACTCCTGCAGTGCTGTGAGGCGGTGACTCGGGGTTTGACAGGGCTCAGTTACTCCTGCAGTGCTGTGAGGCGGTGACTCGGGGTTTGACAGGGCTCAGTTACTCCTGCAGTGCTGTGAGGCGGTGACTCGGGGTTTGACAGGGCTCAGTTACTCCTGCAGTGCTGTGAGGTGGTGACTCGGGGTTTGACAGGGCTCAGTTACTCCTGCAGTGCTGTGAGGCGGTGACTCGGGATTTGACAGGGCTCAGTTACTCCTGCAGTGCTGTGAGGTGGTGACTCGGGGTTTGACAGGGCTCAGTTACTCCTGCAGTGCTTTGAGACGGTGTCTCGGGGTTTGACAGGGCTCAGTTACTCCTGCAGTGCTGTGAGACGGTGACTCGGGGTTTGACAGGGCTCAGTTAATCCTGCAGTGCTGTGAGACGGTGTCTCGGGGTTTGACAGGGCTCAGTTACTCCTGCAGTGCTGTGAGGTGGGGACTCCGGGTTTGACAGGGCTCAGTTACTCCTGCAGTTCTGTGAGGCAGTGACTCGGGTTTTCACAGGGCTCAGTTACTCCTGCAGTGCTGTGACGCGGTGACTCAGGGTTTGACAGGGCTCAGTTACTCCTGCAGTGCTGTGAGGCGGTGACTCAGGGTTTGACAGGGCTCAGTTACTCCTGCACTGCTGTGAGGCGGTGACTCGGGGTTTGACAGGGCTCAGTTACTCCTGCAGTGCTGTGAGGAGGTGACTCGGGGTTTGACAGGACTCAGTTACTCCTGTAGTGCGGTGAGGTGGTGACTCAGGGTTTGACAGGGCTCAGTTACTCCTGCAGTGCTGTGAGGCGGTGACTCGGGGTTTGACAGGGCTCAGTTACTCCTGCAGTGCTGTGAGGCAGTGACTTGGGGTTTGACAGGGCTCAGTTACACCTGCAGTGCTGTGAGGCGGTGACTCGGGGTTTGACAGGGCTCAGTTACTCCTGCAGTGCTGTGAGGCAGTGACTTGGGGTTTGACAGGGCTGAGTTACTCCTGCAGTGCTTTGAGGCGGTGACTCGGGGTTTGACAGGGCTCAGTTACTCCTGCAGTGCTGTGAGGTGGTGACTCGGGGTTTGACAGGGCTCAGTTACTCCTGCAGTGCTGTGAGGCGGTGACTCGGGATTTGACAGGGCTCAGTTACTCCTGCAGTGCTGTGAGGTGGTGACTCGGGGTTTGACAGGGCTCAGTTACTCCTGCAGTGCTTTGAGACGGTGTCTCGGGGTTTGACAGGGCTCAGTTACTCCTGCAGTGCTGTGAGACGGTGACTCGGGGTTTGACAGGGCTCAGTTAATCCTGCAGTGCTGTGAGACGGTGTCTCGGGGTTTGACAGGGCTCAGTTACTCCTGCAGTGCTGTGAGGTGGGGACTCCGGGTTTGACAGGGCTCAGTTACTCCTGCAGTTCTGTGAGGCAGTGACTCGGGTTTTCACAGGGCTCAGTTACTCCTGCAGTGCTGTGACGCGGTGACTCAGGGTTTGACAGGGCTCAGTTACTCCTGCAGTGCTGTGAGGCGGTGACTCAGGGTTTGACAGGGCTCAGTTACTCCTGCAGTGCTGTGAGGCGGTGACTCGGGGTTTGACAGGGCTCAGTTACTCCTGCAGTGCTGTGAGGAGGTGACTCGGGGTTTGACAGGACTCAGTTACTCCTGTAGTGCGGTGAGGTGGTGACTCAGGGTTTGACAGGGCTCAGTTACTCCTGCAGTGCTGTGAGGCGGTGACTCGGGGTTTGACAGGGCTCAGTTACTCCTGCAGTGCTGTGAGGCGGTGACTCGGGGTTTGACAGGGCTCAGTTACTCCTGCAGTGCTGTGAGGCAGTGACTTGGGGTTTGACAGGGCTCAGTTACACCTGCAGTGCTGTGAGGCGGTGACTCGGGGTTTGACAGGGCTCAGTTACTCCTGCAGTGCTGTGAGGCAGTGACTTGGGGTTTGACAGGGCTGAGTTACTCCTGCAGTGCTTTGAGGCGGTGACTCGGGGTTTGACAGGGCTCAGTTACTCCTGCAGTGCTGTGAGGTGGGGACTCCGGGTTTGACAGGGCTCAGTTACTCCTGCAGTGCTGTGAGGCGGTGACTCGGGGTTTGACAGGGCTCAGTTACTCCTGCAGTGCTGTGAGGCGGTGACTCGGGGTTTGGCAGGGCTCAGTTACTCCTGCTGTGCTGTGAGGCGGTGACTCGTGTTTTGACAGGGCTCAGTTATTCCTGCAGTGCTGTGAGGCGATGACTTGGGGTTTGACAGGGCTCAGTTACTCCTGCAGTGCTGTGAGGCGGTGACTCGGGGTTTGACAGGGCTCAGTTACTCCTGCAATGCTGTGAGGCGGTGACTCGGGGTTTGACAGTGCTCAGTTACTCCTGCAGTGCTGTGAGGCGGTGACTCGGGGTTTGACAGGGCTCAGTTACTCCTGCAGTGCTGTGAGGTGGTCACTCAGGGTTTGACAGGGCTCAGGAACTCCTGCAGTGCTGTGAGGCGGTGACTCGGGGTTTGACAGGGCTCAGTTACTCCTGCAGTGCTGTGAGGTGGTGACTCGGGGTTTGACAGGGCTCAGTTACTGCTGCAGTGCTGTGAGACGGTGTCTCGGGGTTTGACAGGGCTCAGTTACTCCTGCAGTGCTGTGAGACGGTGACTCGGGGTATGACAGGCCTCAGTTAGTCCTGCAGTGCTGTGAGGCTGTGACTCGGTGTTTGACAGGGATCAGTTACTCCTGCAGTGCTTTGAGGCGGTGACTCGGGGTTTGACAGGGCTCAGATACTCCTGCAGTGCTGTGAGGTGGGACTCAGGGTTTGACAGTGCTGAGTTACTCCTGCAGTGCTGTGAGGCGGTGACTCGGGGTTTGACAGGGCTCAGTTACTCCTGCAGTGCTGTGAGGCGGTGACTCGGGGTTTGACAGGGCTCAGTTACTGTGCAGTGCTGTGAGGCGGTGACTCGGGGTTTGACAGGGCTCAGTTACTCCTGCAGTGCTGTGAGGTGGTGACTCGGGGTTTGACAGGGCTCAGTTACTCCTGCAGTGCTGTGAGGCGGTGACTCGGGATTTGACAGGGCTCAGTTACTCCTGCAGTGCTGTGAGGCTGTGACTCGGTGTTTGACAGGGATCAGTTACTCCTGCAGTGCTTTGAGGCGGTGACTCGGGGTTTGACAGGGCTCAGATACTCCTGCAGTGCTGTGAGGTGGGACTCAGGGTTTGACAGTGCTGAGTTACTCCTGCAGTGCTGTGAGGCGGTGACTCGGGGTTTGACAGGGCTCAGTTACTCCTGCAGTGCTGTGAGGCGGTGACTCGGGGTTTGACAGGGCTCAGTTACTCCTGCAGTGCTGTGAGGCGGTGACTCGGGGTTTGACAGGGCTCAGTTACTCCTGCAGTGCTGTGAGGTGGTGACTCGGGGTTTGACAGGGCTCAGTTACTCCTGCAGTGCTGTGAGGCGGTGACTCGGGATTTGACAGGGCTCAGTTACTCCTGCAGTGCTGTGAGGTGGTGACTCGGGGTTTGACAGGGCTCAGTTACTCCTGCAGTGCTTTGAGACGGTGTCTCGGGGTTTGACAGGGCTCAGTTACTCCTGCAGTGCTGTGAGACGGTGACTCGGGGTTTGACAGGGCTCAGTTAATCCTGCAGTGCTGTGAGACGGTGTCTCGGGGTTTGACAGGGCTCAGTTACTCCTGCAGTGCTGTGAGGTGGGGACTCCGGGTTTGACAGGGCTCAGTTACTCCTGCAGTTCTGTGAGGCAGTGACTCGGGTTTTCACAGGGCTCAGTTACTCCTGCAGTGCTGTGACGCGGTGACTCAGGGTTTGACAGGGCTCAGTTACTCCTGCAGTGCTGTGAGGCGGTGACTCAGGGTTTGACAGGGCTCAGTTACTCCTGCAGTGCTGTGAGGCGGTGACTCGGGGTTTGACAGGGCTCAGTTACTCCTGCAGTGCTGTGAGGAGGTGACTCGGGGTTTGACAGGACTCAGTTACTCCTGTAGTGCGGTGAGGTGGTGACTCAGGGTTTGACAGGGCTCAGTTACTCCTGCAGTGCTGTGAGGCGGTGACTCGGGGTTTGACAGGGCTCAGTTACTCCTGCAGTGCTGTGAGGCGGTGACTCGGGGTTTGACAGGGCTCAGTTACTCCTGCAGTGCTGTGAGGCAGTGACTTGGGGTTTGACAGGGCTCAGTTACACCTGCAGTGCTGTGAGGCGGTGACTCGGGGTTTGACAGGGCTCAGTTACTCCTGCAGTGCTGTGAGGCAGTGACTTGGGGTTTGACAGGGCTGAGTTACTCCTGCAGTGCTTTGAGGCGGTGACTCGGGGTTTGACAGGGCTCAGTTACTCCTGCAGTGCTGTGAGGTGGTGACTCGGGGTTTGACAGGGCTCAGTTACTCCTGCAGTGCTGTGAGGCGGTGACTCGGGATTTGACAGGGCTCAGTTACTCCTGCAGTGCTGTGAGGTGGTGACTCGGGGTTTGACAGGGCTCAGTTACTCCTGCAGTGCTTTGAGACGGTGTCTCGGGGTTTGACAGGGCTCAGTTACTCCTGCAGTGCTGTGAGACGGTGACTCGGGGTTTGACAGGGCTCAGTTAATCCTGCAGTGCTGTGAGACGGTGTCTCGGGGTTTGACAGGGCTCAGTTACTCCTGCAGTGCTGTGAGGTGGGGACTCCGGGTTTGACAGGGCTCAGTTACTCCTGCAGTTCTGTGAGGCAGTGACTCGGGTTTTCACAGGGCTCAGTTACTCCTGCAGTGCTGTGACGCGGTGACTCAGGGTTTGACAGGGCTCAGTTACTCCTGCAGTGCTGTGAGGCGGTGACTCAGGGTTTGACAGGGCTCAGTTACTCCTGCAGTGCTGTGAGGCGGTGACTCGGGGTTTGACAGGGCTCAGTTACTCCTGCAGTGCTGTGAGGAGGTGACTCGGGGTTTGACAGGACTCAGTTACTCCTGTAGTGCGGTGAGGTGGTGACTCAGGGTTTGACAGGGCTCAGTTACTCCTGCAGTGCTGTGAGGCGGTGACTCGGGGTTTGACAGGGCTCAGTTACTCCTGCAGTGCTGTGAGGCGGTGACTCGGGGTTTGACAGGGCTCAGTTACTCCTGCAGTGCTGTGAGGCAGTGACTTGGGGTTTGACAGGGCTGAGTTACTCCTGCAGTGCTTTGAGGCGGTGACTCGGGGTTTGACAGGGCTCAGTTACTCCTGCAGTGCTGTGAGGTGGGGACTCCGGGTTTGACAGGGCTCAGTTACTCCTGCAGTGCTGTGAGGCGGTGACTCGGGGTTTGACAGGGCTCAGTTACTCCTGCAGTGCTGTGAGGCGGTGACTCGGGGTTTGGCAGGGCTCAGTTACTCCTGCTGTGCTGTGAGGCGGTGACTTGGGGTTTGACAGGGCTGAGTTACTCCTGCAGTGCTTTGAGGCGGTGACTCGGGGTTTGACAGGGCTCAGTTACTCCTGCAGTGCTGTGAGGTGGGGACTCCGGGTTTGACAGGGCTCAGTTACTCCTGCAGTGCTGTGAGGCGGTGACTCGGGGTTTGACAGGGCTCAGTTACTCCTGCAGTGCTGTGAGGCGGTGACTCGGGGTTTGGCAGGGCTCAGTTACTCCTGCTGTGCTGTGAGGCGGTGACTCGTGTTTTGACAGGGCTCAGTTATTCCTGCAGTGCTGTGAGGCGATGACTTGGGGTTTGACAGGGCTCAGTTACTCCTGCAGTGCTGTGAGGCGGTGACTCGGGGTTTGACAGGGCTCAGTTACTCCTGCAATGCTGTGAGGCGGTGACTCGGGGTTTGACAGTGCTCAGTTACTCCTGCAGTGCTGTGAGGCGGTGACTCGGGGTTTGACAGGGCTCAGTTACTCCTGCAGTGCTGTGAGGTGGTCACTCAGGGTTTGACAGGGCTCAGGAACTCCTGCAGTGCTGTGAGGCGGTGACTCGGGGTTTGACAGGGCTCAGTTACTCCTGCAGTGCTGTGAGGTGGTGACTCGGGGTTTGACAGGGCTCAGTTACTGCTGCAGTGCTGTGAGACGGTGTCTCGGGGTTTGACAGGGCTCAGTTACTCCTGCAGTGCTGTGAGACGGTGACTCGGGGTATGACAGGCCTCAGTTAGTCCTGCAGTGCTGTGAGGCTGTGACTCGGTGTTTGACAGGGATCAGTTACTCCTGCAGTGCTTTGAGGCGGTGACTCGGGGTTTGACAGGGCTCAGATACTCCTGCAGTGCTGTGAGGCGGTGACTCCGGGCTTGACAGGGCTCAGTTACTCCTGCAGTGCTGTGAGGCGGTGACTCGGGGTTTGACAGGGCTCAGTTACTCCAGCAGTGCTGTGAGACGGTGACTCGGGGATTGACAGGGCTCAGTTACTCCAGCAGTGCTGTGAGGCGGTGACTCGGAGTTTGACTGGGCTCCGTTACTCTTGCAGTGCTGTGAGGCGGGGACTCGGGGTTTGACAGGGCTCAGGTACTACTGCAGTGCTGTGAGGCCGTGACTCGGGGTTCGACAAGGCTCAGTTACTCCTGCAGTCTTGTGAGGCGGTGACACGGGGTTTGATAGGGCTCAGTTACTCCTGCAGTGCTGTGAGGCGGTGACTCGGTGTTTGACAGGGCTCAGTTACTCCTGCAGTGCTGTGAGGCGGTGGCTCGGGGTTTGACAGGGCTCAGTTACTCCTGCAGTGCTGTGAGGCGGTGACTCGGGGTTTGACAGGGCTCAGTTACTCCTGCAGTGCTGTGAGGCAGTGACTCGGGGTTTGACAGGGCTCAGTTGCTCCTGCAGTTCTGTGAGGCGGTGACTCGGGGCTTGACAGGGTTGAGTTTCTCCTGCAGTGCTGTGAGGCGGTGACTCGGGGCTTGACAGGGCTGAGTTTCTCCTGCAGTGCTGTGAGGCGGTGACTCGGGGCTTGACAGGGCTGAGTTACTCGTGCCGTGCTGTGAGGCGGTGACTCGGGGTTTGACAGGGCTCAGTTTCTCCTGCAGTGCTGTGAGACGGTGACTCAGGGTTGGAACGGGCTCAGTTACTCCTGCAGTGCTGTGAGGCGGTGACTCGGGGTTTGACAGGGCCCAGTTACTCCTGCAGTGCTGTGAGGCGGTGACTCGGGGTTTGACAGGGCTCAGTTACTCCTGCAGTGCTGTGAGGCGGTGACTCGGGGTTTGACAGGGCTCAGTTACTCCTGCAGTGCTGTGAGGCGGTGACTCGGGGTTTGAAAGGGCTCAATTACTCCTGCAGTGTTGTGAGGCGGTGACTCCGGGTTTGACAGGGCTCAGTTACTCCTGCAGTGCTGTGAGGTGGTGACTCGGGGTTTGACAAGGCTCAGTTACTCCTGCAGTGCTGTGAGGTGGTGACTTGGGGTTAGACAGGGCTCAGTTACTCCTGCAGTGATGTGAGGCGGTGACTCGGGGTTTGACAGAGCTCAGTTACTCCTGCAGTGCTGTGAGGTGGTGACTTGGGGTTTTGACAGGGCTCAGTTACTCCTGCAGTGCTGTGAGGCGGTGACTCGTGGTTTGGCAGGGCTCAGGTACTCCTGCAGTGCTGTGAGGCGGTGACTCGGGGTTTGACAGGGCTCAGTTACTCCTGCAGTGCTGTGAGGCGGTGACTCGGGGTTTGACAGGGCTCAGTTACTCCTGCAGTGCTGTGAGGCGGTGACTCGGGGTTTGACAGGGCTCAGTTACTCCTGCAGTGCTGTGAGGCGGTGACTCGGGGTTTGAAAGGGCTCAATTACTCCTGCAGTGTTGTGAGGCGGTGACTCCGGGTTTGACAGGGCTCAGTTACTCCTGCAGTGCTGTGAGGTGGTGACTCGGGGTTTGACAAGGCTCAGTTACTCCTGCAGTGCTGTGAGGTGGTGACTTGGGGTTAGACAGGGCTCAGTTACTCCTGCAGTGATGTGAGGCGGTGACTCGGGGTTTGACAGAGCTCAGTTACTCCTGCAGTGCTGTGAGGTGGTGACTTGGGGTTTGACAGGGCTCAGTTACTCCTGCAGTGCTGTGAGGCGGTGACTCGGGGTTTGACAGGGCTCAGTTACTCCTGCAGTGCTGTGAGGTGGTGACTCGGGGTTTGACAGGGCTCAGTTACTCCTGCAGTGCTGTTAGACGGTGACTTGGGGTTTGACAGGGCTCAGTTACTCCTGCAGTGCTGTGAGACGGTGTCTCGGGGTTTGACAGGGCTCAGTTACTCCTGCAGTGCTGTGAGACGGTGTCTCGGGGTTTGACAGGGCTCAGTTACTCCTGCAGTGCTGTGAGACGGTGACTCGGGGTATGACAGGGCTCAGTTAGTCCTGCAGTGCTGTGAGGCGGTGACTCGGGGTTTGACAGGGCTCAGTTACTCCTGCAGTGCTGTGAGGCGGTGACTCAGGGTTTGACAGGGCTCAGTTACTCCTGCAGTGCTGTGAGGTGGGACTCAGGGTTTGACAGGGCTCAGTTACACTTGCAGTGCTGTGAGGCGGTGACTCGGGGTTTGACAGGGCTCAGTTACTCCTGCAGTGCTGTGAGACGGTGACTCGGGGTTTGACAGGGCGCAGTTACTCCTGCAGTGCTGTGAGGTGCTGATTCGGGGTTTGACAGGGCTCAGTTACTCCTGCAGTGCTGTGAGGTGGTGACTCGGAGTTTGACAGGGCTCAGTTCCTCCTGCAGTGCTGTGAGGTGGGGACTCAGGGTTTGACAGGGCTCAGTTACTCCTGCAGTGCTGTGAGACGGTGACTCGGGGTTTGACAGGGCTCAGTTACTCCTGCAGTGCTGTGAGGTAGGGACTCCGGGTTTGACAGGGCTCAGTTACTCCTGCAGTGCTGTGAGGCGGTGACTCGGGTTTTGACAGAGCTCAGTTACTCCTGCAGTGCTGTGAGGTGGGACTCAGGGTTTGACAGGGCTCAGTTACTCCTGCAGTGCTGTGAGGCGGTGACTCAGGGTTTGACAGGGCTCAGTTACTCCTGCAGTGCTGTGAAGTGGTGACTCGGGGTTTGACAGGGCTCAGTTACTCCTGCAGTGCTGTGAGGCAGTGACTCGGGGTTTGACAGGGCTCAGTTACTCCTGCAGTGCTGTGAGGTGGGGACTCCGGGTTTGACAGGGCTCAGTTACTCCTGCAGTGCTGTGAGGCGGTGACTCGGGGTTTGACACTGCTCAGTTACTCCTGCAGTGCTGTGAGGCGGTGGCTCGGGGTGTCACAGGGCTCAGTTACTCCTGCAGTGCTGTGAGGCGGTGACTCGGGGTTTGACAGGGCTCAGTTACTCCTGCAGTGCTGTGAGGTGGTGACTCAGGGTTTGACAGGGCTCAGTGACTCCTGCAGTGCTGTGAGGCGTTGACTCGGGATTTGACAGGGCTCAGTTACTCCTGCAGTGCTGTGAGGCGGTGACTTGGGGTTTGACAGGGCTCAGTTACTCCTGCAGTGCTGTGAGGCGGTGACTTGGGGTTTGACAGGGCTCAGTTACTCCTGCAGTGCTGTGAGGCGGTGACTCAGGGTTTGACAGGGCTCAGTTACTCCTGCAGTGCTGTGAGGTGGTGACTCGGGGTTTGACAGGGCTCAGTTACTCCTGCAGTACTGTGAGGCGGTGACTTGGGGTTTGACAGGGCTCAGTTACTCCTGCAGTGCTGTGAGGCGGTGACTCGGGGTTTGACAGGGCTCAGTTACTCCTGCAGTGCTGTGAGGTGGGACTCAGGGTTTGACAGTGCTGAGTTACTCCTGCAGTGCTGTGAGGCGGTGACTCGGGGTTTGACAGGGCTCAGTTACTCCTGCAGTGCTGTGAGGCGGTGACTCGGGGTTTGACAGGGCTCAGTTACTCCTGCAGTGCTGTGAGGTGGTGACTCGGGGTTTGACAGGGCTCAGTTACTCCTGCAGTGCTGTGAGGTGGTGACTCGGGGTTTGACAGGGCTCAGTTACTCCTGCAGTGCTGTGAGGCGGTGACTCGGGATTTGACAGGGCTCAGTTACTCCTGCAGTGCTGTGAGGTGGTGACTCAGGGTTTGACAGGGCTCAGTTACTCCTGCAGTGCTTTGAGACGGTGTCTCGGGGTTTGACAGGGCTCAGTTACTCCTGCAGTGCTGTGAGACGGTGACTCGGGGTTTGACAGGGCTCAGTTAATCCTGCAGTGCTGTGAGACGGTGTCTCGGGGTATGACAGGGCTCAGTTACTCCTGCAGTGCTGTGAGGTGGGGACTCCGGGTTTGACAGGGCTCAGTTACTCCTGCAGTTCTGTGAGGCAGTGACTCGGGTTTTCACAGGGCTCAGTTACTCCTGCAGTGCTGTGACGCGGTGACTCAGGGTTTGACAGGGCTCAGTTACTCCTGCAGTGCTGTGAGGCGGTGACTCAGGGTTTGACAGGGCTCAGTTACTCCTGCAGTGCTGTGAGGCGGTGACTCAGGGTTTGACAGGGCTCAGTTACTCCTGCAGTGCTGTGAGGCGGTGACTCGGGGTTTGACAGGGCTCAGTTACTCCTGCAGTGCTGTGAGGCGGTGACTCGGGGTTTGACAGGGCTCAGTTACTCCTGCAGTGCTGTGAGGAGGTGACTCGGGGTTTGACAGGACTCAGTTACTCCTGTAGTGCGGTGAGGTGGTGACTCAGGGTTTGACAGGGCTCAGTTACTCCTGCAGTGCTGTGAGGCGGTGACTCGGGGTTTGACAGGGCTCAGTTACTCCTGCAGTGCTGTGAGGCGGTGACTCGGGGTTTGACAGGGCTCAGTTACTCCTGCAGTGCTGTGAGGCAGTGACTTGGGGTTTGACAGGGCTCAGTTACTCCTGCAGTGCTGTGAGGCGGTGACTCGGGGTTTGACAGGGCTCAGTTACTCCTGCAGTGCTGTGAGGCAGTGACTTGGGGTTTGACAGGGCTGAGTTACTCCTGCAGTGCTTTGAGGCGGTGACTCGGGGTTTGACAGGGCTCAGTTACTCCTGCAGTGCTGTGAGGCGGTGACTCGGGGTTTGACAGGGCTCAGTTACTCCTGCAGTGCTGTGAGGTGGGGACTCCGGGTTTGACAGGGCTCAGTTACTCCTGCAGTGCTGTGAGGCGGTGACTCGGGGTTTGACAGGGCTCAGTTACTCCTGCAGTGCTGTGAGGCGGTGACTCGGGGTTTGGCAGGGCTCAGTTACTCCTGCAGTGCTGTGAGGCGGTGACTCGTGTTTTGACAGGGCTCAGTTATTCCTGCAGTGCTGTGAGGCGATGACTTGGGGTTTGACAGGGCTCAGTTACTCCTGCAGTGCTGTGAGGCGGTGACTCGTGGTTTGGCAGGGCTCAGGTACTGCTGCAGTGCTGTGAGGCGGTGACTCGGGGTTTGACAGGGCTCAGTTACTCCTGCAGTGCTGTGAGGCGGTGACTCGGGGTTTGACAGGGCTCAGTTACTCCTGCAATGCTGTGAGGCGGTGACTCGGGGTTTGACAGTGCTCAGTTACTCCTGCAGTGCTGTGAGGCGGTGACTCGGGGTTTGACAGGGCTCAGTTACTCCTGCAGTGCTGTGAGGTGGTCACTCAGGGTTTGACAGGGCTCAGGAACTCCTGCAGTGCTGTGAGGCGGTGACTCGGGGTTTGACAGGGCTCAGTTACTCCTGCAGTGCTGTGAGGTGGTGACTCGGGGTTTGACAGGGCTCAGTTACTGCTGCAGTGCTGTGAGACGGTGTCTCGGGGTTTGACAGGGCTCAGTTACTCCTGCAGTGCTGTGAGACGGTGACTCGGGGTATGACAGGCCTCAGTTAGTCCTGCAGTGCTGTGAGGCTGTGACTCGGTGTTTGACAGGGATCAGTTACTCCTGCAGTGCTTTGAGGCGGTGACTCCGGGCTTGACAGGGCTCAGTTACTCCTGCAGTGCTGTGAGGCGGTGACTCGGGGTTTGACAGGGCTCAGTTACTCCAGCAGTGCTGTGAGACGGTGACTCGGGGTTTGACAGGGCTCAGTTACTCCTGCAGTGCTGTGAGGCGGTGACTCGGAGTTTGACTGGGCTCCGTTACTCTTGCAGTGCTGTGAGGCGGGGACTCGGGGTTTGACAGGGCTCAGGTACTACTGCAGTGCTGTGAGGCCGTGACTCGGGGTTCGACAAGGCTCAGTTACTCCTGCAGTCTTGTGAGGCGGTGACACGGGGTTTGATAGGGCTCAGTTACTCCTGCAGTGCTGTGAGGCGGTGACTCGGTGTTTGACAGGGCTCAGTTACTCCTGCAGTGCTGTGAGGCGGTGGCTCGGGGTTTGACAGGGCTCAGTTACTCCTGCAGTGCTGTGAGGCGGTGACTCGGGGTTTGACAGGGCTCAGTTACTCCTGCAGTGCTGTGAGGCGGTGACTCGGGGTTTGACAGGGCTCAGTTACTCCTGCAGTTCTGTGAGGCGGTGACTCGGGGCTTGACAGGGTTGAGTTTCTCCTGCAGTGCTGTGAGGCGGTGACTCGGGGCTTGACAGGGCTGAGTTTCTCCTGCAGTGCTGTGAGGCGGTGACTCAGGGCTTGACAGGGCTGAGTTACTCCTGCCGTGCTGTGAGGCGGTGACTCGGGATTTGACAGGGCTCAGTTTCTCCTGCAGTGCTGTGAGACGGTGACTCAGGGTTGGAACGGGCTCAGTTACTCCTGCAGTGCTGTGAGGCGGTGACTCGGGGTTTGACAGGGCCCAGTTACTCCTGCAGTGCTGTGAGGCGGTGACTCGGGGTTTGACAGGGCTCAGTTACTCCTGCAGTGCTGTGAGGCGGTGACTCGGTGTTTGACAGGGCTCAGTTACTCCTGCATTGCTGTGGGGTGGTGACTCAGGGTTTGACAGGGCTCAGTTACTCCTGCAGTGCTGTGAGGCAGTGACTCGGGGTTTGACAGGGCTCAGTTACTCCTGCAGTGCACTGAGGCGGTGCCTCGGGGTTTGACAGGGCTCAGTTACTCCTGCAGTGCTGTGAGGCAGTGACTCGGGGTTTGACAGGGCTCAGTTACTCCTGCAGTGCACTGAGGCGGTGCCTCGGGGTTTGACAGGGCCCAGTTACTCCTGCAGTGCTGTGAGGCGGTGACTCGGAGTTTGACAGGGCTCAGTTACTCCTGCAGTGCTGTGAGGCAGTGACTCGGGGTTTGACAGGGCTCAGTTACTCCTGCAGTGCTGTGAGGCGGTGACTCGGGGTTTGACAGGGCTCAGTTACTCCTGCAGTGCTGTGAGGCGGTAACTCGTGGTTTGACAGGGCTCAGTTATTCCTGCAGTGCTGTGAGGCGGTGACTCGTGGTTTGACAGGGCTCAGTTACTCCTGCAGTGCTGTGAGACGGTGACTCGGGGTTTGACAGGGCTCAGTTACTCCTGCAGTGCTGTGAGGCGGTGACTCGGGGTTTGACAGGGCTCAGTTACTCCTGCAGTGCTGTGAGGCGGTGACTCAGGGTTTTACAGGGCTGAGTTTCTCCTGCAGTGCTGTGAGGCAGTGACTCGGGGCTTGACAGGGCTCAGTTTCTCCTGCAGTGCTGTGAGGCGGTGACTCGGGGCTTGACAGGGCTCAGTTACTCCTGCAGTGCTGTGAGGCGGTGACTCGGGGTTTGACAGGGCTCAGTTACTCCTGCAGTGCTGTGAGGCGGTGACTCGGGGTTTGACAGGGCTCAGTTACTCCTGCAGTGCGGTGAGGCGGTGACTCGGGGTTTGACAGGGCTCAGTTACTCCTGCAGTGCTGTGAGGCGGTGACTCGGGGTTTGACAGGGCTCAGTTACTCCTGCAGTGCTGTGAGGCAGTGACTCGGGGTTTGACAGTGCTCAGTTACTCTGCAGTGCGGTGAGGCGGTGACTCGGGGCTTGACAGGGCTCAGTTACTCCTGCAGTGCGGTGAGGCGGTGACTCGGGGTTTGACAGGGCTCAGTTACTCCTGCAGTGCTGTGAGGCGGTGACTCGGGGTTTGACAGGGGTCCGTTACTCCTGCAGTGCTGTGAGACGGTGACTCGGGGTTTGACAGGGCTCAGTTACTCCTGCAGTGCTGTGAGGCGGTGACTCGTGGTTTGACAGGGCTCCGTTACTCCTGCAGTGCTGTGAGACGGTGACTCGGGGTTTGACAGGGCTCAGTTACTCCTGCAGTGCTGTGAGGCGGTGACTCGGGTTTTGACAGGGCTCAGTTACTCCTGCAGTGCTGTGAGGCGGTGACTCGGTGTTTTGACAGGGCTCAGTTACTCCTGCAGTGCTGTGAGGCGGTGACTCGGGGTTTGACAGGGGTCCGTTACTCCTGCAGTGCTGTGAGGTGGTGACTCGGGGTTTGACAGGGCTCAGTTACTCCTGCAGTGCTGTGAGGCGGTGCCTCGGGGTTTGACAGGGCTCAGTTACTCCTGCAGTGCGGTGAGGCGGTGACTCGGGGTTTGACAGGGTTCAGTTACTCCTGCAGTGCTGTGAGGCAGTGACTCGGGGTTTGACAGGGTTCAGTTGATCTGCAGTGCGGTGAGGCGGTGACTCGGGGCTTGACAGGGCTCAGTTACTCCTGCAGTGCTGTGAGGCGGTGACTCGGGGTTTGACAGGGCTCAGTTACTCCTGTAGTGCAGTGAGGCGGTGACTCGGGGTTTGACGGGGCTCAGTTACTCCTGCATTGCTGTGAGGCGGTGACTCGGTGTTTGACAGGGCTCAGTTACTCCTGCAGTGCTGTGAGGCGGTGACTCGGGGTTTGACAGGGCTCAGTTACTCCTGCAGTGCTGTGAGGCGGTGACTCGGGGTTTGACAGGGCTCAGTTTCTCCCGCAGTGCTGTGAGACGGTGACTCAGAGTTGGAAAGGGCTCAGTTACTCCTGCAGTGCTGTGAGGCGGTGACTCGGGGTTTGACAGGGCTCAGTTACTCCTGCAGTGCTGTGAGGTGGTGACTCGGGGTTTGACAGGGCTCAGTTACTCCTGCAGTGCTGTGAGACGGTGACTCGGGGTTTGACAGGGCTCAGTTACTCCTGCAGTGCTGTGAGACAGTGACTCGGGGTTTGACAGGGCTCAGTTACTCCTGCAGTGCTGTGAGGCGGTGACTCGGGGTTTGACAGGGCTCAGTTACTCCTGCAGTGCTGTGAGGCGCTGACTCGGGGTTTGAATTGGCTCAGTTACTCCTGCAGTGCTGTGAGGTGGAGACTCGGGGTTTGACAGGGCTCAGTTACTGCTGCAGTGCTGTGAGGCGGTGACTCGGGGTTTGACAGGGCTCAGTTACTCCTGCAGTGCTGTGAGGCGATGAAACAGGGTTTGACAGGGCTCAGTTCGTCCTGCAGTGCTGTGAGGCGGTGACTCGGGGTTTGAATGGGCTCAGTTACTCCTGCAGTGCCGTGAGGTGGGGACTCAGGGTTTGACAGGGCTCAGTTACTGCTGCAGTGCTGTGAGACGGTGACTCGGAGTTTGACAGGGCTCAGTTACTCCTGCAGTGCTGTGAGGCGGTGACTCGTGGTTTGACAGGGCTCAGTTACTCCTGCAGTGCTGTGAGGCGGTGACTCGGGGTTTGACAGGGCTCAGTTACTCCTGCAGTGCTGTGAGGCGGTGACTCGGTGTTTGACAGGGCTCAGTTACTCCTGCAGTGCTGTGAGGCGGCGACTCGAGGTTTGACAGGGGTCAGTTACTCCTGCAGTGCTGTGAGGCGGTGACTCGGTGTTTGACAGGGCTCAGTTACTCCTGCAGTGCTGTGAGGCGGGGACTCGGGGTTTGACGAGTCTCAGTTACTCCTGCAGTGCTGTGAGGCGGTGACTCGGGGTTTGACAGGGCTCAGTTAATCCTGCAGTGCTGTGAGACGGTGACTCGGGGTTTGACAGGGCTCAGTTGCTCCTGCAGTGCTGTGAGGTGGTGACTCGGGGTTTGACAGGGCTCAGTTACTCCTGCAGTGCTGTGAGGCGGTGACTTGGGGTTAGACAGGGCTCAGTTACTCCTGCAGTGCTGTGAGGCGGTGCCTCGGGGTTTGACAGGGCTCAGTTACTCCTGCAGTGCTGTGAGACGGTGACTCGGGGTTTGACAGGGCTCAGTTACTCCTGCAGTGCTGTGAGGCGGTGACTCGGGGTTTGACTGGGCTCAGTTACTCCTGCAGTGCTGTGAGGCGGTGACTCATGGTTTGACAGGGCTCAGTTGCTCCTGCAGTGCTGTGAGGCGGTGACTCGGGGTTTGACAGGGCTCAGTTACTCCTGCAGTGCTGTGAGGCGGTGACTCGGGGTTTGACAGGGCTCAGTTACTCCTGAAGTGCTGTGAGGCGGTGACTCGGGGTTTGACAGGGCTCAGTTACTCCTGCAGTGCTGTGAGGTGGGGACTCGGGATTTGACAGGGCTCAGTTACTGCTGCAGTGCTGTGAGGCGGTGACTCTTGGTTTGACAGGGCTCAGTTACTCCTGCAGTGCTGTGAGACGGTGACTCGGGGTTTGACAGGGCTCAGTTACTCCTGCAGTGCTGTGAGGCGGTGACTCGGGGTTTGACAGGGCTCAGTTACTCCTGCAGTGCGGTGAGGAGGTGTTTGACAGGGCTCAGTTACTCCTGCAGTGCTGTGAGGCGGTGACTCGGGGTTTGACAGGGGTCAGTTACTCCTGCAGTGCTGTGAGGTGGTGACTCGGTGTTTGACAGGGCTCAGTTACTCCTGCAGTGCTGTGAGGCGGTGACTCGGTGTTTGACAGGGCTCAGTTACTCCTGCAGTGCTGTGAGGCGGTGACTCGGGGTTTGACAGGGCTCAGTTACTCCTGCAGTGCTGTGAGCCGGTGACTCGAGGTTTGACAGGGCTCAGTTACTCCTGCAGTGCTGTGAGGCGGTGAGTCAAGGTTTGACAGGGCTCAGTTACTCCTGCAGTGCTCTGAGGCGGTGACTCGGGGTTTGACAGGGCTCAGTTACCCCTGCAGTGCTGTGAGGCGGTGACTCGGGGCTTGACATGGCTGAGTGTCTCCTGCAGTGCTGTGAGGCGGTGACTCGGGGCTTGACAGGGCTGAGTTACTCCTGCAGTGCTGCGAGGTGGGGACTCGGAGTTTGACGGAGTGCATCGCTTCCTCCCTTAGGGCTGTGATGCAATCACAAGGCACCGTTGCTCTGAGAGCCACCGATGCTGCTCATGGCACAGTAGTCACCTATAGCTTTGACTCCTGTACCCTCCTCATTTTGTTGGTTACTCCAAATATGACCCTTGTTACAGTCAACAAGTTCCTGCGCTCTCACTTTTTTCAACTGATCCTGGCATTGAAAAAGAATTGCAAGACTGGGCAAGGTTGCACCACGGAGCATTAACCGGCATTTAAGGTGTCCCTGTGATCTCACTGGTTAACATAACCCTAACACAGTGTCCCTGTGATCACGCTGGTTCACCATAACTCTAACCAGTGGCCCTGTGATCTCACTGGTTTACCATAACTCTAACCAGTGTCCCTGTGATCTCACTGTTTAACCATAACTCTAACCAGTGGCCCTGTGATCTCACTGGTTAACCATAACTCTAACCAGTGTCCTGTGATCTCACTGGTTAACCATAACTCTAACCAGTGGCCCTGTGATCTCACTGGTTAACCATAACTAACCAGTGGCCCTGTGATCTCACTGGTTAACCATAACTCTAACCAGTGGCCCTGTGATCTCACTGGTTACCCATAACTCTAACCAGTGTCCCTGTGATCTCACCGGTTAACCATAACCCTCACCGTGTTACCTCACCAGTGGTTTGTGTGGATCTAACCTTCATTTGAAGCAAGTGATCACTTTTCCCATCTGCAGTTGAACTATTGGGAAATGGCAGGAACGTCTGGGAAGAAGCCATCAGCAGGGGAACTATAAACCTCGACTGATCCCACAAATCTGGGGTCTGATTGATCACCTTCCCTGCGTTCACTGAGTTGCACTGATTGGTGGGTTCCCATTCACTGAAGTTACTGAACTGCAAGTAGACCCGTCAGCCACACTTGCTGTTTGTAATCTATTCAAAGCAAGGCCTGCATTCCTTTTGTACAAACTCACACCACAGTCAATGTTGCTCTCCTAGTCATTCCAAGGGAGCAGGCACAAGGCTATAACTTGGCCATGGAGGAGTCAATGTGAGAGGTTGAGGACCTCATAATTTCTGTGCAGGTTGCAGCAAGGCCGAGTCCAGGAACCTCTCAATAGCACTCACACCTTGTCTTCATGCTTTTCCAGGTGAATCGGACCTGATCTATAATCTGATCCTGGATTCAGGGATCACTGCCAAATTAGTGGAGAAAGTCTGGAAGAATCACGACTTGCACACGTAAGTTCTTGGTCCTGCTCTGATTATTGAGGCAGATGAGAAAAAGGACTTGGGGTCATTGCCACAGCAGAAGGCAGTGCTTGTGAGGTGAGAATAACAAGGCTACAGGGAGTGACAGTCACTCCATTAGTGACAGCGACAGGAGACACTCAAGGAATGGAGTAAAAATGCTTTGCTCCAGCTCCCCGATGACTTGGCTGGTTAGCTGATTTATAGAAACAGAGCAAGTTCCTAACTCGATTCCTGAGCTGTGCTGAGTCAGATATGAAATGGCATTGCCAAAGATTCACACAACAGCAACAACTTGCATTTACATAGCACCATCAACATAGTAAAATATCCCACGGAGATTTTTCCTGTCTGTGCAGCTCCTGCACAGACAGTGTCATCGTCTGAAACGCTGTCACAGCCAGATTGCTGGAGACTATGGGGATTTGATGACTTGTCTCATTACCCTTTCTGTGCTCTGAGCAAGTACAGGGTGAAATTTGTGAGACTCCAGTCCTTGTCACCACTGCAGCCAACTCTTCGGAAAGTTAGTACTTCGCTCTCTGCAAATGGGATGACATTTAGTGCCTAAACCAACAGAACCCAGTCAGATACAGAGGCCTATAAATTAGACAGGCCAGGCAACAATCCCGAGGCCCACTCAATAGTGGTGGGATCAGCTAGGTGCAGATGCCTGCTGGGCCGGTTTGAATTTGGGGTCCCTGCGTCACCAGCAGTGGCCCTCAGGTAAAGGAGAACTTGCATTTATATAGCGCCTTTCATGACCACCGGACGTCTCAAAGCGCTTTACAGCCAATGAAATACTTTTTTGGAGTGTAGTCACTGTTGTAATGTGGGAAACGCAGCAGACAATTTGCACACAGCAAGCTCCCATAAACAGCAATGTGATAATGACCAGATAATCTGTTTTTGTTATGTTGATTGAGGGATAAATATTGGTCAGGACACCAGGGATAACTCCGCAGCTCTTCTTCGAAATAGCGCCATGGGATCTTTTACGTCCACCTGAGAGAACAAACGGGGCCTCGGTTTAACGTCTCATCCGAAAGACGGCACCTCCGACAGTGCAGCACTCCCTCAGCACTGCACTGGAGTGTCAGCCTAGATTATGTGCACAAGTCTCTGGAGTGGGGGCTTGAACCCACAACCTTCTGACTCAGAGGCGAGAGTGTTGCCCACTGAGCCACAGCTGACACTGTTGGTCCAGGGTGGGGTGGAGGAGCCGGCAATGGATCTTCAGCACGACAGTGGAGCTGGGAGGAGCAGGAGTGCTCTTCCTGGCTCCACAGTCAGTTAAGTATATATTTTTTATTACTTAGCTTTTTGATGGCAGCCTGCAATCCCATTAAGGACCACTGCTAAGGCTGCATGTCGACCAGGCGTTCCTGAACGCAGCCGGCCTAGTGCCAGCAGCGTTCAGGCCAGACTAGCTTTGGTTAAGGGAGCCTCAAGCAGGCATGAGACCCTATATTTGCATATGTAAAGCACCCAACGCCTGTGTCAGGCACAGACCCTGGACACCGCTTTTTCTGCCTTCACCAATATATGGTGGGCGTTGTACATCTACCGTGGAATGTGCACGCACATGCCACCCGCCATATTGGATGTTCAGGCGCCCAAATCGGGTGCACCGTCAACCAATTTCCAGGCCAGTGAGTCGGAGCACTGGGACTGGTGTACACATGCAGAAAGAGACAGGTAGAAAAATCACTGGAAAAAAAACACAGACAAAGCATGATTCACTATTGTGCAGTCAATCCCTGGCTGTCTAAGCAAGTTTATCAAAAGATCCCCCGCAGCATTTAAAACAGCGGCAACTTTAAAACCGATGCAGCCAGTTGATCTCGAAGTGTAATCGTAGCTTCAGGAGCCCACCTGAACTCACCTGGGACCTTTGACCCATCCGATAAGCGCAACAGCTCGACATGACACCAGAATCAGTCGCCCGGTGCAAACAGCAGATCTCCAGCTGCTGAACAGTGTGGTTGTAAAGAAGTTGGGTGTCACTGTATGTGGAGTATTTGAGTGTCAGCCCTGTGAAGCACAAGCTCACCAATCACTCTGCACTCAGCTTGCAGTTAGCGCCCACACCATTTCCCGAGTCATTCTGTGGGGTCGGGGAGTTATGCAGTTGTCATATCAGTTATGATTAAAGTGGCTGACTTTGACATTTTGTAGTTACCTGATGCATGGTTGCACTGAGCTCACTTTGTGTTCACTTTGGACCAGGGAAGCAATGTTTAAAAGTCAGTTGGTTGAAGAGGATTCAAATAAGGCACATACAGGAAAACTCAGCGGGAGCATTCAAGACACACAAATGCCTTTCAGAACTGAGAATCTGCTGATGAAAGTAATTTTGTTGAACTGAGCACTAACTCAATTTGTCTTTATCCCCTTCTCTCTCTCTGTCTCACTTTCTTTTCTGTGTGTGTCTCACTATCTGCCTGTCTCCACACCTCACTGTATTTGTGTGTTTCTCTCCCCCTGCCTTTCTATCTGTCTCCATTTTATCTCTCCATCTCATTCTGTATCTTTCTCTCACTCTCTGTCTGTTTCTCTTTGTTTCACTCACCCTGTCTTTTTTCTGTCTCTTTCTCTTATACCTCAATCCCTCCCTAATTCTCCCTCACTCTCACTGTCTCTTGCACTCCCTGTCGTTTGTCTTTCTCCCTCGCCCTCTCTCACGCACACACAATTTTAGGCTGGGTCTGCTTGCAGTCTTCGTGGCCACTGATGGAGGAATCACAAGAGTCTTTCCAGCCAAGTGAGTATCCTTTCTTTCTCAAAACTGGACTTTCTTAGCGTGAAATCGGTACAGAACATAATGTCAGATAGCTGCAAAGAGCTTAAAAGCCAGATTATTGCATTGGCAGAGAGCCAATGACAGGGGAATCTGATAGGGAGACCAAAGGGACAGCATTAGCAGTTCCCAGTATTTGGTCCCTCAAAGTTACGGGCAGCCTCACAGTCGGAGTAACACAGCCCCTGGAGACACACCGCCCCTGGAGACACACCGCCCCCGGAGACACACCGCCTTCGGAGTCACACCGCCTTCGGAGTCACACCGCCCTCGGAGTCACACCGCCCCTGGAGACACACCGACCCGGAGACACACCGCCTTCGGAGTCACACCGCCCTCGGAGTCACACCGCCCTCGGAGTCACACCGCCCTCGGAGTCACACCGCCGCTCCCAGTCACACCCCCCTCGGAGTCACACAGCCGCTCCCAGTCACACTCCCCTCGGAGTCACACAGCCGCTCCCAGTCACACTCCCCTCGGAGTCACACAGCCGCTCCCAGTCACACTCCCCACGGAGTCACACTGCCGCTCCCAGTCACACTCCCCCCGGAGTCACATTCCGCTCCCAGTCACACTGCCCTCGGAGTCACACAGCCGCTCCCAGTCACACTCCCCCCGGAGTCACACTGCCGCTCCCAGTCACACCCCCCCGGAGTCACACTGCCGCTCCCAGTCACACTCCCCCCGGAGTCACACAGCCGCTCCCAGTCACACTTCCCCCGGAGTCACACTGCCGCTCCCATTCACACTCCCCCCGGAGTCACACTGCCGCTCCCAGTCACACTCCCCCCGGAGTCACACTGCCGCTCCCAGTCACACTCCCCCCGGAGTCACACTGCCGCTCCCAGTCACACTCCCCCCGGAGTCACACTGCCGCTCCCAGTCACACTCCCCCCGGAGTCACACAGCCGCTCCCAGTCACACTCCCCCCGGAGTCACACAGCCGCTCCCAGTCACACTGCCCCCGGAGTCACACAGCCGCTCCCAGTCACACTCCCCTCGGAGTCACACAGCCGCTCCCAGTCACACTGCCCTCGGAGTCACACTGCCGCTCCCAGTCACACTGCCTTCGGAGTCACACTGCCGCTCCCAGTCACACTCCCCTCGGAGTCACACAGCCGCTCCCAGACACACTCCCCCCCGGAGTCACACAGCCGCTCCCAGTCACTCTACCCCCCGGAGTCACACAGCCGCTCCCAGTCACACTCCCCCCGGAGTCACACTGCCGCTCCCAGTCACACTCCCCCCGGAGTCACACTGCCGCTCCCAGTCACACTCCCCCCGGAGTCACACAGCCGCTCCCAGTCACTCTCCACTCGGAGTCACACAGCCGCTCCCAGTCACACTTCCCTCGGAGTCACACATCCGCTCCCTGTCACACTGCCCTCGGAGTCACACAGCCGCTCCCAGTCACACTCCCCTCGGAGTCACACAGCCGCTCCCAGTCACACTCCCCTCGGAGTCGCACTGCCGCTCCCAGTCACACTCCCCTCGGAGTCGCACAGCCGCTCCCAGTCACGCTCCCCCCGGAGTCGCACTGCCGCTCCCAGTCACGCTCCCCTCCGAGTCACACAGCCGCTCCCAGTCACACTCCCCCCGGAGTCACACAGCCGCTCCCAGTCACTCTCCCCTCGGAGTCACACTGCCGCTCCCAGTCACACTGCCCTCGGAGTCACACGTCCGCTCCCAGTCACACTGCCCTCGGAGTCACACAGCCGCTCCCAGTCACTCTCCCGTCGGAGTCACACAGCCGCTCCCAGTCTCACTCTCCCCTCGGAGTCACACAGCCGCTCCCAGTCACACTCCTCTCGGAGTCACACTGGCGCTCCCAGTCACACGCCCCCCGGAGTCACACAGCCGCTCCCAGTCACTCTCCCGTCGGAGTCACACAGCCGCTCCCAGTCACTCTCCCCTCGGAGTCACACAGCCGCTCCCAGTCACTCTCCCGTCGGAGTCACACAGACGCTCCCAGTCACACTTCCCTCGGAGTCACACATCCGCTCCCAGTCACACTGCCCTCGGAGTCACACAGCCGCTCCCAGTCACTCTCCGGTCGGAGTCACACAGCCGCTCCCAGTCACTCTCCCCTCAGAGTCACACAGCCGCTCCCAGTCACACTCCCCTCGGAGTCACACATCCGCTCCCAGTCACACTCCCCCCGGAGTCACACAGCCGCTCCCAGTCACACTCCCCTCGGAGTCACACATCCGCTCCCAGTCACACTCCCCCCGGAGTCACACAGCCGCTCCCAGTCACACTCCCCTCGGAGTCACACTGCCGCTCCCAGTCACACTGCCCTCGGAGTCACACTGCCGCTCCCAGTCACACTCCCCTCGGAGTCACACAGCCGCTCCCAGTCACACTCCCCTCGGAGTCACACTGCCGCTCCCAGTCACACTCCCCTCGGAGTCACACAGCCGCTCCCAGTCACACTCCCCCCGGAGTCACTCTGCCGCTCCCAGTCACACTCCCCTCGGAGTCACACGGCCGCTCCCAGTCACACTCCCCTCGGAGTCACACTACCGCTCCCAGTCACACTCCCCTCGGAGTCACACTGCCGCTCCCAGTCACACACCCCCGGCGTCACACTGCCGCTCCCAGTCACACTCCCCCCGGAGTCACACAGCCGCTCCCAGTCACACTCGCCTCGGAGTCACACTGCGGCTCCCAGTCACACTCCCCCCGGAGTCACACAGCCGCTCCCAGTCACACTCCCCTCGGAGTCACACTGCCGCTCCCAGTCACACTGCCCTCGGAGTCACACTGCCGCTCCCAGTCACACTCCCCCCGAAGTCACACTGCCGCTCCCAGTCACACTCCCCCCGGAGTCACACTGCCGCTCCCAGTCACACTCCCCCCGGAGTCACACTTCCGCTCCCAGTCACTCTCCCCTCGGAGTCACACAGCCGCTCCCAGTCACACTCCCCCCGGAGTCACACTGCCGCTCTCAGTCACACTCCCCCCGGAGTCACACTGCCGCTCCCAGTCACTCTCCCCTCGGAGTCACACTGCCGCTCCCAGTCACACTGCCGCTCTCAGGCACTCTCCCCTCGGAGTCACACTGCCGCTCCCAGTCACACTCCCCTCGGAGTCACACTCCCGCTCCCAGTCACACTCCCCTCGGAATCACACAGCCGCTCCCAGTCACACTCCCCTCGGAGTCACACAGCCGCTCCCAGTCACACTCCCCTCGGAGTCACACTGCCGTCCCAGTCACCCTCCCCTCGGAGTCACACTGCCGCTCCCAGTCACACTCCCCCCGTAGTCACACAGCCGCTCACAATCACACTCCCCCCGGACTCACACTGCCGCACCCAGTCACACTCCCCCCGGAGTCACACAGCCGCTCCCAGTCACACTCCCCCCGGAGTCACACTGCCGCTCCCAGTCACACTGCCCTCGGAGTCACACTTCCGCTCCCAGTCACACTCCCCTCGGAGTCACACAGCCGCTCCCAGTCACACTCCCCCCGGAGTCACTCTGCCGCTCCCAGTCACACTCCCCTCGGAGTCACACAGCCGCTCCCAGTCACACTCCCCCCGGAGTCGCACTGCCGCTCCCAGTCACTCTCCCCTCGGAGTCACACAGCCGCTCCCAGTCACACTCCCCCCGGAGTCACACTGCCGCTCCCAGTCACACTGCCCTCGGAGTCACACGGCCGCTCCCAGTCACACTCCCCTCGGAGTCACACTACCGCTCCCAGTCACACTCCCCTCGGAGTCACACTGCCGCTCCCAGTCACACACCCCCGGCGTCACACTGCCGCTCCCAGTCACACTCCCCCCGGAGTCACACAGCCGCTCCCAGTCACACTCGCCTCGGAGTCACACTGCGGCTCCCAGTCACACTCCCCCCGGAGTCACACAGCCGCTCCCAGTCACACTCCCCTCGGAGTCACACTGCCGCTCCCAGTCACACTGCCCTCGGAGTCACACTGCCGCTCCCAGTCACACTCCCCCCGGAGTCACACTGCCGCTCCCAGTCACACTCCCCCCGGAGTCACACTGCCGCTCCCAGTCACACTCCCCCCGGAGTCACACTTCCGCTCCCAGTCACTCTCCCCTCGGAGTCACACAGCCGCTCCCAGTCACACTCCCCCCGGAGTCACACTGCCGCTCTCAGTCACACTCCCCCCGGAGTCACACTGCCGCTCCCAGTCACTCTCCCCTCGGAGTCACACTGCCGCTCCCAGTCACACTGCCGCTCTCAGGCACTCTCCCCTCGGAGTCACACTGCCGCTCCCAGTCACACTCCCCTCGGAGTCACACTCCCGCTCCCAGTCACACTCCCCTCGGAATCACACAGCCGCTCCCAGTCACACTCCCCTCGGAGTCACACAGCCGCTCCCAGTCACACTCCCCTCGGAGTCACACTGCCGTCCCAGTCACCCTCCCCTCGGAGTCACACTGCCGCTCCCAGTCACACTCCCCCCGTAGTCACACAGCCGCTCACAATCACACTCCCCCCGGACTCACACTGCCGCACCCAGTCACACTCCCCCCGGAGTCACACAGCCGCTCCCAGTCACACTCCCCCCGGAGTCACACTGCCGCTCCCAGTCACACTGCCCTCGGAGTCACACTTCCGCTCCCAGTCACACTTCCGCTCCCAGTCACACTGCCGCCCCCAGTCACACAGCCGCTCCCAGTCTTTCTCCCCTCGGAGTCACACAGCCGCTCCCAGTCACTCTCCCCTCGGAGTCACACAGCCGCTCCCAATCACACTCCCCCCGGAATCACACAGCCGCTCCCAGTCACACTCCCCTCGGAGTCACATTCCGCTCCCAGTCACACTGCCCTCGGAATCACACTGCCCCCGGAGTCTCACTCCCCTCGGATTCACACTGCCCCCGGAGTCTCACTCCCCTCGGAGTCACACTGCCCCCGGAGTCTCACTCCCCTCGGAGTCACACTGCCCCCGGAGTCTCACTCCCCTCGGAGTCACACTGCCATCCGAGTCACACTCCCCTCGGAGTCACACTCCCCTCGGAGTCACACTCCCCTCGGAGTCACACTCCCCTCGGAGTCTCACTGCCCTCGGAGTCTCACTCCCCTCGGAGTCACACTGCCGCTCCCAGTCACACTCCCCTCGGAGAACAACTCCCGCTCCCAGTCACACTCCCATCCCAGTCACACAGCCGCTCCCAGTCACACTGCCACTCCCAGTCACACAGCCGCTCCCAGTCACACTCCCCCCGGAGTCACATTGCCGCTCCCGGTCAAACAGCCGCTCCCAGTCACACTCCCGCAAGAGTCACACTGCCGCTCCCTGTCACACTCCCCTCGGAGTCACACAGCCGCTCCCAGTCACACTCCCCTCGGAGTCACACTGCCGCTCCCAGTCACACACCCCTCGGAGTCACACTACCGCTCCCAGTCACACACCCCCGGAGTCACACAGCCGCTCCCAGTCACACTCCTCTCGGAGTCACACTGCCGCTCCCAGTCACACTCCCCTCGGAGTCACACTGCCCCCAGAGTCTCACTCCCCTCGGAGTCTCACTCCCCTCGGAGTCACACTGCCTTCGGAGTCACACTGCCTTCGGAGTCACACTGCCTTCGGAGTCACACTGCCTTCGGAGTCACACTCCCCTCGGAGTCTCACTCCCCTCGGAGTCTCACTCCCCTCGGAGTCACACTCCCCTCGTAGAACAACTCCCGCTCCCAGTCACACTCCCCCCGGAGTCACACAGCCGCTCCCAGTCACACTCCCCTCGGAGTCACACTGCCGCTCCCAGTCACACTGCCCTCGGAGTCACACTGCCGCTCCCAGTCACACTCCCCTCGGAGTCACACAGCCGCTCCCAGTCACACTCCCCTCGGAGTCACACTGCCGCTCCCAGTCACACTCCCCTCGGAGTCACACAGCCGCTCCCAGTCACACTCCCCCCGGAGTCACTCTGCCGCTCCCAGTCACACTCCCCTCGGAGTCACACGGCCGCTCCCAGTCACACTCCCCTCGGAGTCACACTACCGCTCCCAGTCACACTCCCCTCGGAGTCACACTGCCGCTCCCAGTCACACACCCCCGGCGTCACACTGCCGCTCCCAGTCACACTCCCCCCGGAGTCACACAGCCGCTCCCAGTCACACTCGCCTCGGAGTCACACTGCGGCTCCCAGTCACACTCCCCCCGGAGTCACACAGCCGCTCCCAGTCACACTCCCCTCGGAGTCACACTGCCGCTCCCAGTCACACTGCCCTCGGAGTCACACTGCCGCTCCCAGTCACACTCCCCCCGAAGTCACACTGCCGCTCCCAGTCACACTCCCCCCGGAGTCACACTGCCGCTCCCAGTCACACTCCCCCCGGAGTCACACTTCCGCTCCCAGTCACTCTCCCCTCGGAGTCACACAGCCGCTCCCAGTCACACTCCCCCCGGAGTCACACTGCCGCTCTCAGTCACACTCCCCCCGGAGTCACACTGCCGCTCCCAGTCACTCTCCCCTCGGAGTCACACTGCCGCTCCCAGTCACACTGCCGCTCTCAGGCACTCTCCCCTCGGAGTCACACTGCCGCTCCCAGTCACACTCCCCTCGGAGTCACACTCCCGCTCCCAGTCACACTCCCCTCGGAATCACACAGCCGCTCCCAGTCACACTCCCCTCGGAGTCACACAGCCGCTCCCAGTCACACTCCCCTCGGAGTCACACTGCCGTCCCAGTCACCCTCCCCTCGGAGTCACACTGCCGCTCCCAGTCACACTCCCCCCGTAGTCACACAGCCGCTCACAATCACACTCCCCCCGGACTCACACTGCCGCACCCAGTCACACTCCCCCCGGAGTCACACAGCCGCTCCCAGTCACACTCCCCCCGGAGTCACACTGCCGCTCCCAGTCACACTGCCCTCGGAGTCACACTTCCGCTCCCAGTCACACTCCCCTCGGAGTCACACAGCCGCTCCCAGTCACACTCCCCCCGGAGTCACTCTGCCGCTCCCAGTCACACTCCCCTCGGAGTCACACAGCCGCTCCCAGTCACACTCCCCCCGGAGTCGCACTGCCGCTCCCAGTCACTCTCCCCTCGGAGTCACACAGCCGCTCCCAGTCACACTCCCCCCGGAGTCACACTGCCGCTCCCAGTCACACTGCCCTCGGAGTCACACGGCCGCTCCCAGTCACACTCCCCTCGGAGTCACACTACCGCTCCCAGTCACACTCCCCTCGGAGTCACACTGCCGCTCCCAGTCACACACCCCCGGCGTCACACTGCCGCTCCCAGTCACACTCCCCCCGGAGTCACACAGCCGCTCCCAGTCACACTCGCCTCGGAGTCACACTGCGGCTCCCAGTCACACTCCCCCCGGAGTCACACAGCCGCTCCCAGTCACACTCCCCTCGGAGTCACACTGCCGCTCCCAGTCACACTGCCCTCGGAGTCACACTGCCGCTCCCAGTCACACTCCCCCCGGAGTCACACTGCCGCTCCCAGTCACACTCCCCCCGGAGTCACACTGCCGCTCCCAGTCACACTCCCCCCGGAGTCACACTTCCGCTCCCAGTCACTCTCCCCTCGGAGTCACACAGCCGCTCCCAGTCACACTCCCCCCGGAGTCACACTGCCGCTCTCAGTCACACTCCCCCCGGAGTCACACTGCCGCTCCCAGTCACTCTCCCCTCGGAGTCACACTGCCGCTCCCAGTCACACTGCCGCTCTCAGGCACTCTCCCCTCGGAGTCACACTGCCGCTCCCAGTCACACTCCCCTCGGAGTCACACTCCCGCTCCCAGTCACACTCCCCTCGGAATCACACAGCCGCTCCCAGTCACACTCCCCTCGGAGTCACACAGCCGCTCCCAGTCACACTCCCCTCGGAGTCACACTGCCGTCCCAGTCACCCTCCCCTCGGAGTCACACTGCCGCTCCCAGTCACACTCCCCCCGTAGTCACACAGCCGCTCACAATCACACTCCCCCCGGACTCACACTGCCGCACCCAGTCACACTCCCCCCGGAGTCACACAGCCGCTCCCAGTCACACTCCCCCCGGAGTCACACTGCCGCTCCCAGTCACACTGCCCTCGGAGTCACACTTCCGCTCCCAGTCACACTTCCGCTCCCAGTCACACTGCCGCCCCCAGTCACACAGCCGCTCCCAGTCTTTCTCCCCTCGGAGTCACACAGCCGCTCCCAGTCACTCTCCCCTCGGAGTCACACAGCCGCTCCCAATCACACTCCCCCCGGAATCACACAGCCGCTCCCAGTCACACTCCCCTCGGAGTCACATTCCGCTCCCAGTCACACTGCCCTCGGAATCACACTGCCCCCGGAGTCTCACTCCCCTCGGATTCACACTGCCCCCGGAGTCTCACTCCCCTCGGAGTCACACTGCCCCCGGAGTCTCACTCCCCTCGGAGTCACACTGCCCCCGGAGTCTCACTCCCCTCGGAGTCACACTGCCATCCGAGTCACACTCCCCTCGGAGTCACACTCCCCTCGGAGTCACACTCCCCTCGGAGTCACACTCCCCTCGGAGTCTCACTGCCCTCGGAGTCTCACTCCCCTCGGAGTCACACTGCCGCTCCCAGTCACACTCCCCTCGGAGAACAACTCCCGCTCCCAGTCACACTCCCATCCCAGTCACACAGCCGCTCCCAGTCACACTGCCACTCCCAGTCACACAGCCGCTCCCAGTCACACTCCCCCCGGAGTCACATTGCCGCTCCCGGTCAAACAGCCGCTCCCAGTCACACTCCCGCAAGAGTCACACTGCCGCTCCCTGTCACACTCCCCTCGGAGTCACACAGCCGCTCCCAGTCACACTCCCCTCGGAGTCACACTGCCGCTCCCAGTCACACACCCCTCGGAGTCACACTACCGCTCCCAGTCACACACCCCCGGAGTCACACAGCCGCTCCCAGTCACACTCCTCTCGGAGTCACACTGCCGCTCCCAGTCACACTCCCCTCGGAGTCACACTGCCCCCAGAGTCTCACTCCCCTCGGAGTCTCACTCCCCTCGGAGTCACACTGCCTTCGGAGTCACACTGCCTTCGGAGTCACACTGCCTTCGGAGTCACACTGCCTTCGGAGTCACACTCCCCTCGGAGTCTCACTCCCCTCGGAGTCTCACTCCCCTCGGAGTCACACTCCCCTCGTAGAACAACTCCCGCTCCCAGTCACACTCCCCTCGGAGTCACACAGTCACTCCCAGTCACACTGCCGCTCCCAGTCACACAGACGCTCCCAGTCACACTCCCCTCGGAGTCACACTGCCGCTCCCAGTCACACTGCCCTCGGAGTCACACTGCCGCTCCCAGTCACACTCCCCCCGGAGTCACACTGCCGCTCCCAGTCACACTCCCCCCGGAGTCACACTGCCGCTCCCAGTCACACTCCCCCCGGAGTCACACTGCCGCTCCCAGTCACACTCCCGCTCCCAGTCACACTCCCCTCGGAATCACACAGCCGCTCCCAGTCACACTCCCCTCGGAGTCACACAGCCGCTCCCAGTCACACTCCCCTCGGAGTCACACTGCCGTCCCAGTCACCCTCCCCTCGGAGTCACACTGCCGCTCCCAGTCACACTCCCCCCGTAGTCACACAGCCGCTCCCAGTCACACTCCCCCCGGAGTCACACTGCCGCTCCCAGTCACACTGCCCTCGGAGTCACACTTCCGCTCCCAGTCACACTGCCGCCCCCAGTCACACAGCCGCTCCCAGTCTTTCTCCCCTCGGAGTCACACAGCCGCTCCCAGTCACTCTCCCCTCGGAGTCACACAGCCGCTCCCAATCACACTCCCCCCGGAATCACACAGCCGCTCCCAGTCACACTCCCCTCGGAGTCACATTCCGCTCCCAGTCACACTGCCCTCGGAATCACACTGCCCCCGGAGTCTCACTCCCCTCGGATTCACACTGCCCCCGGAGTCTCACTCCCCTCGGAGTCACACTGCCCCCGGAGTCTCACTCCCCTCGGAGTCACACTGCCCCCGGAGTCTCACTCCCCTCGGAGTCACACTGCCATCCGAGTCACACTCCCCTCGGAGTCACACTCCCCTCGGAGTCACACTCCCCTTGGAGTCACACTCCCCTCGGAGTCTCACTGCCCTCGGAGTCTCACTCCCCTCGGAGTCACACTGCCGCTCCCAGTCACACTCCCCTCGGAGTCACACAGTCACTCCCCGTCACACTGCCGCTCCCAGTCACACAGACGCTCCCAGTCACACTCCCCCCGGAGTCACATTGCCGCTCCCAGTCACACAGCCGCTCCCAGTCACACTCCCCTCGGAGTCACACTGCCGCGCCCAGTCACCCTCCCCTCGGAGTCACAGAGCCGCTCCCTGTCACACTCCCCTCAGAGTCACACAGCCGCTCCCAGTCACTCTCCCCTCGGAGTCACACAGCCGCTCCCAGTCACACTCCCATCGGAGTCACACAGCCGCTCCCAGTCACACTCCCTCCGGAGTCACATTCCGCTCCCAGTCACACTGCCCTCGGAATCACACTGCCCCCGCAGTCTCACTCCCCTCGGAGTCACACTGCCCTCGGAGTCTCACTCCCCTCGGATTCACACTGCCCCCGGAGTCTCACTCCCCTTGGAGTCACACTGCCTTCGGAGTCACACTGCCCCCGGAGTCTCACTCCCCTCAGACTCACACTGCCATCGGAGTCACACTCCCCTCGGAGTCTCACTCCCCTCGCAGTCACACTGCCATCGGAGTCACACTGCCCCCAGAGTCTCACTCCCCTCGGAGTCACACTCCCCTCGGAGTCACACTCCCCTCGGAGTCACACTCACCTCGGAGTCTCACTGCCCTCGGAGTCTCACTCCCCTCCGAGTCACACTGCCATTGGAGTCACACTGCCGCTCCCAGTCACACTCCCCTCGGAGTACAACTCCCGCTCCCAGTCACACTCCCCCCGGAGTCACATTGCCGCTCCCAGTCACACTCCCCCCGAAGTCACACTGCCGCTACCCGTCACTCTCCCCTCGGAGTCACACTGCCGCTTCCAGTCACACAGCCCCCGGAGTCACACAGCCGCTCCCAGTCACACTCCCCTCGGAGTCACACAGCCGCTCCCAGTCACACTCCCACTCCCAGTCACACTGCCCTTGGAGTCACACTGCCGCTCCCAGTCACACTGCCCTCGGAGTCACACAGCAGCTCCCAGTCACTCTCCCCTCGGAGTCACACAGCTGCTCCCAGTCACACTCCCCCCGGAGTCACATTCCGCTCCGAGTCAGACTGCCATCGGAATCACACTGCCCCCGGAGACTCACTCCCCTCGGAGTCACACTGCCATCGGAGTCACACTCCCCTCGGAGTCTCACTCCCCTCGGAGTCACACTGCCCCCGGAGTCTCACTCCCCTCGGAGTCACACTGCCCTCGGAGTCACACTGCCCCCGGAGTCTCCCTCCCTTCAGAGTCACACTGCCATCGGAGTCACACTCCCCTCGGAGTCACTCTGCCATCGGAGTCACACTGCCCCCAGAGTCTCACTCCCCTCGCAGTCACACTGCCATCGGAGTCTCACTCCCCTCGGAGTCTCACTGCCCTGGGAGTCTCACTGCCCTGGGAGTCTCACTGCCCTGGGAGTCTCACTGCCCTGGGAGTCTCACTGCCCTGGGAGTCTCACTGCCCTGGGAGTCGCACTGCCCTGGGAGTCGCACTGCCCTGGGAGTCGCACTGCCCTGGGAGTCGCACTGCCCTGGGAGTCGCACTGCCCTGGGAGTCGCACTGCCCTGGGAGTCGCACTGCCCTGGGAGTCGCACTCCCGCTCCCAGTCACACAGCCCCCGAAGTCACACAGCCGCTCCCAGTCACACTCCCCTCGGAGTCACACAGCCGCTCCCAGTCACACTGCCCTCGGAGTCACACTGCCGCTCCCAGTCACACTGCCCTCGGAGTCACACTGCCGCTCCCAGTCACACTCCCCTCGGAGTCACACTGCCGCTCCCATTCACACTCTCTTCGGAGTCACACAGCCGCTCCCAGTCACACTCCCCCCGGAGTCACACAGCCGCTCCCAGTCACACTCCCCTCGGAGTCACACAGCCGCTCCCAGTCACACTGCCGCTCCCAGTCACACTCCCCTCGGAGTCACACAGCCGCTCCCAGTCACACTGCCGCTCCCAGTCACACTCCCCTCGGAGTCACACTTCCGCTCCCAGTCACACTCCCCTCGGAGTCACACAGCCGCTCCCAGTCACACTGCCCTCGGAGTCACACAGCCGCTACCAGTCACACTCCCCCCGGAGTCACACTGCCGCTCCCAGTCACACTCCCCCCGGAGTCACACTGCCGCTCCCAGTCACACTGCCCCCGGAGTCACACTGCCGCTCCCAGTCACACTCCCCTCGGAGTCACACTGCCGCTCCCAGTCACACTCCCCTCGGAGTCACACTGCCGCTCCCAGTCACACTGCCCTCGGAGTCACACAGCCGCTCCCAGTCACACTCCCCCCGGAGTCACACAGCCGCTTCCAGTCACACTCCCCTCGGAGTCACACAGCCGCTCCCAGTCACACTGCCCTCGGAGTCACATTCCGCTCCCAGTCACACTCCCCTCGGAGTCACACTGCCGCTTCCAGTCACACTCCCCTCGGAGACACACAGCCGCTCCCAGTCACACTGCCCCCGGAGTCACACTGCCGCTCCCAGTCACACTCCCCTCGGAGTCACACAGCCGCTCCCCGTCACACTCCCCTCGGAGTCACACAGCCACTCCCATTCACACTCCCCTCGGAGTCACACAGCCGCTCCCCGTCACACTCCCCTCGGAATCACACAGCCGCTCCCCGTCACACTCCCCCCGGAGTCACATTCCGCTCCCAGTCACACTCCCCCCGGAGTCACATTCCGGTCCCAGTCACACTCCCCTCGGAATCTCACTCCCCTCGGTGTCTCACTCCCCTCGGAGTCACACTCCCCTCGGAGAACAACTCCCGCTCCCAGTCACACTCCCCTCGGAGTCACACAGTCGCTCCCAGTCACACAACCGCTCCCAGTCACACTCCCCCCGGAGTCACATTGCCACTCCCAGTCACACTCCCCCCGGAGTCACACTGCCGCTCCCAGTCACACTCCCCCCGGAGTCACACTGCCGCTCCCCGTCACACTCCCCTCGGAGTCACACAGCTGCTCCCAGTCACACTCCCCCAGGAGTCACACTGCCGCTCCCAGTCACACTCCCCTCGGAGTCACACTGCCGCTCCCAGTCACACTCCCCCCGGAGTCACACAGCCGCTCCCAGTCACACTCCCCCCGGAGTCACACAGCCACTGCCAGTCACACAGCCACTCCCAGTCACACTCCCCTCGGAGTCACACTGCCGCTCCCAGTCACACTGCCGCTCCCAGTCACACAGCCGCTCCCAGTCACACTGCCGCTCCCAGTCACACTCCCCTCGGAGTCACACAGCCGCTCCCAGTCACTCTCCCCCAGGAGTCACACTGCCGCTCCCAGTCACACTCCCCTCGGAGTCACACTGCCGCTCCCAGTCACACTGCCCTCAGAATCACACTGCCCCCGGAGTCTCACTCCCCTCGGAGTCACACTGCCATCGGAGTCACACTCCCCTCGGAGTCTCACTGCCATCGGAGTCACTCTCCCCTCGGAGTCTCACTGCCCTCGGAGTCTCACTCCCCTCGGAGTCACACTGCCATTGGAGTCACACTGCCGCTCCCAGTCACACTCCCCTCGGAGTACAACTCCCGCTCCCAGTCACACTCCCCCCGGAGCCATATTGCCGCTCCCAGTCACACAGCCGCTCCCAGTCACACTCACCCGGAGTCACACTGCCGCTCCCCGTCACACTCCCCTCGGAGTCACACAGCCGCTCCCAGTCACACTCCCCCCGGAGTCACACAGCCGCTCCCAATCACACTCCCCTCGGAGTCACACTGCCGCTCCCAGTCACACTCCCCTCGGAGTCACACAGCCGCACCCAGTCACACACCCCTCGGAGTCTCACTGCCGCTCCCAGTCACACACCCCCGGAGTCACACAGCCGCTCCCAGTCACACTCCCCTCGGAGTCACACTGCCGCTCCCAGTCACCCTCCCCTCGGAGTCACACAGCCGCTCCCAGTCACACTCCCCTCGGAGTCACACTGCCGCTCCCAGTCACCCTCCCCTCGGAGTCACACAGCCGCTCCCAGTCACACTGCCCTCGGAGTCACACTGCCGCTTCCATTCACACTCTCTTCGGAGTCACACAGCTGCTCCCAGTCACACTGCCCTCGGAGTCACACAGCCGCTCCCAGTCACACTCCCCCCGGGGTCACACAGCCGCTCCCAGTCACACTCCCCTCGGAGTCACACTGCCGCTCCCAGTCACACTCCCCTCGGAGTCACACTGCCGCTCCCAGTCACACTCCCCCCGGAGTCACACTGCCGCTCCCAGTCACACTCCCCCCGAGTCACACTGCCGCTCCCAGTTACACTCCCCCCCGGAGTCACACTGCCGCTCCCAGTCACAGTCCCCCTGGAGTCACAGTACCGCTCCCAGTCACACTCCCCTCGGAGTCACACAGCCGCTCCCAGTCACACTCCCCTCGGAGTCACACAGCCGCTCCCAGTCACACTCCCCCCGGAGTCACATTCCGCTCCGAGTCACACTGCCCTCGGAATCAAACTGCCCCCGGAGTCTCACTCCCCTCGGAGTCACACTCCCCTCGGAGTCTCACTCCCCTCGAAGTCACACTGCCCCCGGAGTCTCACTCCCCTCGGAGTCACACTGCCATCCGAGCCACACTCCCCTCGGAGCCTCACTCCCCTCGGAGTCACACTGCCCTCGGAATCACACTGCCCCCGGAGTCTCACTCCCCTCGGAGTCACACTGCCATCGGAGTCACACTCCCCTCGGAGTCCCACTCCCCTCGGAGTCACACTGCCCCCGGAGTCTCACTCCCCTCGGAGTCACACTGCCATCGGAGCCACACTCCCCTCGGAGCCTCACTCCCCTCGGAGTCACACTCCCCTCGGAGTCACACAGCCGCTCCCAGTCACACTCCCCCCGGAGTCACACTGCTGCTTCCAGTCACACACCCCTCGGAGTCATACTGCCGCTCCCAGTCACACTCCCCTCGGAGTCACACTCCCCTCCCAGTCACACTCCCCCCGGAGTCACACTGCCGCTCCCAGTCACACTCCCCCCGAGTCACACTGCCGCTCCCAGTCACACTCCCCTCGGAGTCACACTGCCGCTCCCAGTCACACACCCCCGGAGTCACACAGCCGCTCCCAGTCACACAGCCGCTCCCAGTCACACTCCGCTCGGAGTCACACAGCCGCTCCCAGTCACACTCCCCCCGGATTCACACTCCCGCTCCCAGTCACACTCCCCTCGGAGTCACACAGCCGCTCCCAGTCACACTCCCCCCGGAGTCACACTGCCGCTCCCAGTCACACTGCCCTCGGAGTCACACTGCCGCTCCCAGTCTCACTCCCCTCGGAGTCTCACTCCCCTCGGAGTCACAATGCCCTCGGAGTCACACTGCCCCCGGAGTCTCACTCCCCTCGGAGTCACACTGCCATCGGAGTCACACTCCCCTCGGAGTCTCACTCCCCTCGGAGTACAACTCCCGCTCCCAGTCACACTCCCCTCGGAGTCACACTGCCGCTCCCAGTCACACTCCCCCCGGAGTCACACGGCCGCTCCAAGTCACGCTGCCCTCGGAGTCACACAGCCGCTCCCAGTCACTCTCCCCTCGGAGTCACACTGCCGCTCCCAGTCACACTCCCCCCGGAGTCACACTGCCGCTCCCAGTCACACTGCCCTCGGAGTCACACAGCCGCTCCCAGTCACACTCCCCCTGGAGTCACACCGCCGCTCCCAGTCACACTTCCCTCGGAGTCACACTGCCGCTCCCAGTCACACTGCCATCGGAGTAACACTCCCCTCGGAGTCTCACTCCCCTCGGAGTACAACTCCCGCTCCCGGTCACACTCCCCTCGGAGTCACATTCCGCTCCCAGTCACACTCCCCCCGGAGTCACACTGCCGCTCCCAGTCACACTCCCCCCGGAGTCACATTCCGCTCCCAGTCACACTGCCGCTCCCAGTGACACTCCCCTCGGAGTCACATTGCTGCTCCCAGTCACACTCCCCCCCGGAGTCACACAGCCGCTCCCAGTCACACTCCCCCCGGAGTCACACTGCTGCTTCCAGTCACACTCCCCTCGGAGTCATACTGCCGCTCCCAGTCTCACTCCCCTCGGTGTCACACTGCCATCGGAGTCTCACTCCCCTCGGAGTCTCACTCCCCTCGGAGTCACACTGCCATCGGAGTCACACTGCCCCCAGAGTCTCACTCCCCTCGGAGTCACACTGCCATCGGAGTCACACTGCCTCACCCAGTCACACTCACCTCGGAGTACAACTCCCGCTCCCATTCACACTCCCCTCGGAGTCACACAGCCGCTCCCAGTCACACTGCCGCTCCCAGTCACATAGCCGCTCCCAGTCACACTCCCCCCGGAGTCACATAGCCGCTCCCAGTCACACAGCCGCTCCCAGTCACACTCCCCCCGGAGTCACACTGCCGCTCCCCGTCACACTCCCCTCGGAGTCACACAGCCGCTCCCAGTCACACTCCCCCCGGAGTCACACTGCCGCTCCCAGTCACACTCCCCCCGGATGTCACACAGCCGCTCCCCGTCACACTCCCCCCGGATTCACACTCCCGCTCCCAGTCATACTGCCCCCGGAGTCACATTGCCGCTCCCAGTCACACAGCCGCTCCCAGTCACACTCCCCCCGGAGTCACACTGCCTCTCCCTGTCACACTCCCCTCGGTGTCACACAGCCGCTCCCAGTCACACTCCCCTCGGAGTCACATTCCGCTCCCAGTCACTCTCTCCTCGGAGTCACACAGCCGCTCCCATTCACACTCCCCTGGAAGTCACACAACCGCTCCCAGTCACAATGCCCTCGGAGTCACACAGCCGCTCCCCGTCGCACTCCCCTCGGAGTCACACAGCCGCTCCGAGTCACACTCCCCTCGGAGTCACACTGCCGCTCCCAGTCACACTCCTCTCGGAGTCACACAGCCGCTCCCAGTCACACTGCCGCTCCCAGTCACACAGACGCTCCCCATCACACTCCCCCCGGAGTCACACAGCCGCTCCCAGTCACACTCCCGCCGGAGTCACACTGCCGCTCCCAGTCACACTCCCCTCGGAGTCACACTGCCGCTCCCAGTCACACTCCCCCCGGAGTCACACTGCCGCTCCCAGTCACAGTCCCCCCGGAGTCACACTGCCGCTCCCAGTCACACTCCCCCCGGAGTCACACTGCCGCTCCCAGTCACACTCCCCCCGGAGTCACACAGCCGCTCCCAGTCACACTGCCGCTCCCAGCCACACAGCCGCTCCCCGTCACACTCCCCTCAGAGTCACACAGCCGCTCCCATTCACACTCCCCCCGGAGTCACACAGCCGCTCCCAGTCACACTCCCGCCGGAGTCACACTGCCGCTCCCAGTCACACTCCCCTCGGAATCACACAGCCGCTCCCAGTAACACTCCCCCCTGAGTCACACTGCCGCTCCCAGTCACACTCCCCTCGGAGTCACACTGCCGCTCCCAGTCACACTCCCCTCGGAGTCACACTGCCGCTCCCAGTCACACTCCCCTCGGAATCACACAGCCGCTCCCAGTCACACTCCCCCCGGAGTCACACTGCCGCTCCCAGTCACACAGCCGCTCCCAGTCACACTCCCCTCGGAGTCACACAGCCGCTCCCAGTCACTCTCCCATCGGAGTCACACAGCCGCTCCCAGTCACTCTCCCCTCGGAGTCACACAGCCGCTCCCAGTCACACTCCCCTCGGAGTCACACTGCCGCTCCCAGTCACACTCCCCCCGGAGTCACATTCCGCTCCCAGTCACACTGCCGCTCCCAGTGACACTCCCCTCGCAGTCACATTGCTGCTCCCAGTCACACTCCCCCCCGGAGTCACACAGCCACTCCCAGTCACACTCCACCCGGAGTCACACTGCCGCTCCCAGTCACACTGCACTCGGAGTCACACTGCCCCCTAGTCTTACTCCCCTCAGAATCACACTGCCATCGGAGTCACACTCCCCTCGGAGTCTCACTCCTCTCGGAGTCACACTGCCTCCGGAGTCTCACTCCCCTCGGAGTCACACTGCCCCCGGAGTCTCACTCCCCTCGGAGTCTCACTCCCCTCGGAGTCTCACTCCCCTCGGAATCACAATGCCCTCGGAGTCACACTGCCCCCGGAGTCTCACTCCCCTCGGAGTCACACTGCCATCGGAGTCACACTCCCCTCGGAGTCTCACTCCCCTCGGAGTACAACTCCCGCTCCCAGTCACACTCCCCTCGGAGTCACACTGCCGCTCCCAGTCACACTCCCCCCGGAGTCACACGGCCGCTCCAAGTCACGCTGCCCTCGGAGTCACACAGCCGCTCCCAGTCACTCTCCCCTCGGAGTCACACTGCCGCTCCCAGTCACACTCCCCCCGGAGTCACACTGCCGCTCCCAGTCACACTGCCCTCGGAGTCACACAGCCCTCGGAGTCACACTGCCCCCGGAGTCTCCCTCCCTTCAGAGTCACACTGCCATCGGAGTCACACTCCCCTCGGAGTCACTCTGCCATCGGAGTCACACTGCCCCCAGAGTCTCACTCCCCTCGCAGTCACACTGCCATCGGAGTCTCACTCCCCTCGGAGTCTCACTGCCCTGGGAGTCTCACTGCCCTGGGAGTCTCACTGCCCTGGGAGTCTCACTGCCCTGGGAGTCTCACTGCCCTGGGAGTCTCACTGCCCTGGGAGTCGCACTGCCCTGGGAGTCGCACTGCCCTGGGAGTCGCACTGCCCTGGGAGTCGCACTGCCCTGGGAGTCGCACTGCCCTGGGAGTCGCACTGCCCTGGGAGTCGCACTGCCCTGGGAGTCGCACTCCCGCTCCCAGTCACACAGCCCCCGAAGTCACACAGCCGCTCCCAGTCACACTCCCCTCGGAGTCACACAGCCGCTCCCAGTCACACTGCCCTCGGAGTCACACTGCCGCTCCCAGTCACACTGCCCTCGGAGTCACACTGCCGCTCCCAGTCACACTCCCCTCGGAGTCACACTGCCGCTCCCATTCACACTCTCTTCGGAGTCACACAGCCGCTCCCAGTCACACTCCCCCCGGAGTCACACAGCCGCTCCCAGTCACACTCCCCTCGGAGTCACACAGCCGCTCCCAGTCACACTGCCGCTCCCAGTCACACTCCCCTCGGAGTCACACAGCCGCTCCCAGTCACACTGCCGCTCCCAGTCACACTCCCCTCGGAGTCACACTTCCGCTCCCAGTCACACTCCCCTCGGAGTCACACAGCCGCTCCCAGTCACACTGCCCTCGGAGTCACACAGCCGCTACCAGTCACACTCCCCCCGGAGTCACACTGCCGCTCCCAGTCACACTCCCCCCGGAGTCACACTGCCGCTCCCAGTCACACTGCCCCCGGAGTAACACTGCCGCTCCCAGTCACACTCCCCTCGGAGTCACACTGCCGCTCCCAGTCACACTCCCCTCGGAGTCACACTGCCGCTCCCAGTCACACTGCCCTCGGAGTCACACAGCCGCTCCCAGTCACACTCCCCCCGGAGTCACACAGCCGCTTCCAGTCACACTCCCCTCGGAGTCACACAGCCGCTCCCAGTCACACTGCCCTCGGAGTCACATTCCGCTCCCAGTCACACTCCCCTCGGAGTCACACTGCCGCTTCCAGTCACACTCCCCTCGGAGACACACAGCCGCTCCCAGTCACACTGCCCCCGGAGTCACACTGCCGCTCCCAGTCACACTCCCCTCGGAGTCACACAGCCGCTCCCCGTCACACTCCCCTCGGAGTCACACAGCCACTCCCATTCACACTCCCCTCGGAGTCACACAGCCGCTCCCCGTCACACTCCCCTCGGAATCACACAGCCGCTCCCCGTCACACTCCCCCCGGAGTCACATTCCGCTCCCAGTCACACTCCCCCCGGAGTCACATTCCGGTCCCAGTCACACTCCCCTCGGAATCTCACTCCCCTCGGTGTCTCACTCCCCTCGGAGTCACACTCCCCTCGGAGAACAACTCCCGCTCCCAGTCACACTCCCCTCGGAGTCACACAGTCGCTCCCAGTCACACAACCGCTCCCAGTCACACTCCCCCCGGAGTCACATTGCCACTCCCAGTCACACTCCCCCCGGAGTCACACTGCCGCTCCCAGTCACACTCCCCCCGGAGTCACACTGCCGCTCCCCGTCACACTCCCCTCGGAGTCACACAGCTGCTCCCAGTCACACTCCCCCAGGAGTCACACTGCCGCTCCCAGTCACACTCCCCTCGGAGTCACACTGCCGCTCCCAGTCACACTCCCCCCGGAGTCACACAGCCGCTCCCAGTCACACTCCCCCCGGAGTCACACAGCCACTGCCAGTCACACAGCCACTCCCAGTCACACTCCCCTCGGAGTCACACTGCCGCTCCCAGTCACACTGCCGCTCCCAGTCACACAGCCGCTCCCAGTCACACTGCCGCTCCCAGTCACACTCCCCTCGGAGTCACACAGCCGCTCCCAGTCACTCTCCCCCAGGAGTCACACTGCCGCTCCCAGTCACACTCCCCTCGGAGTCACACTGCCGCTCCCAGTCACACTGCCCTCAGAATCACACTGCCCCCGGAGTCTCACTCCCCTCGGAGTCACACTGCCATCGGAGTCACACTCCCCTCGGAGTCTCACTGCCATCGGAGTCACTCTCCCCTCGGAGTCTCACTGCCCTCGGAGTCTCACTCCCCTCGGAGTCACACTGCCATTGGAGTCACACTGCCGCTCCCAGTCACACTCCCCTCGGAGTACAACTCCCGCTCCCAGTCACACTCCCCCCGGAGCCATATTGCCGCTCCCAGTCACACAGCCGCTCCCAGTCACACTCACCCGGAGTCACACTGCCGCTCCCCGTCACACTCCCCTCGGAGTCACACAGCCGCTCCCAGTCACACTCCCCCCGGAGTCACACAGCCGCTCCCAATCACACTCCCCTCGGAGTCACACTGCCGCTCCCAGTCACACTCCCCTCGGAGTCACACAGCCGCACCCAGTCACACACCCCTCGGAGTCTCACTGCCGCTCCCAGTCACACACCCCCGGAGTCACACAGCCGCTCCCAGTCACACTCCCCTCGGAGTCACACTGCCGCTCCCAGTCACCCTCCCCTCGGAGTCACACAGCCGCTCCCAGTCACACTCCCCTCGGAGTCACACTGCCGCTCCCAGTCACCCTCCCCTCGGAGTCACACAGCCGCTCCCAGTCACACTGCCCTCGGAGTCACACTGCCGCTTCCATTCACACTCTCTTCGGAGTCACACAGCTGCTCCCAGTCACACTGCCCTCGGAGTCACACAGCCGCTCCCAGTCACACTCCCCCCGGGGTCACACAGCCGCTCCCAGTCACACTCCCCTCGGAGTCACACTGCCGCTCCCAGTCACACTCCCCTCGGAGTCACACTGCCGCTCCCAGTCACACTCCCCCCGGAGTCACACTGCCGCTCCCAGTCACACTCCCCCCGAGTCACACTGCCGCTCCCAGTTACACTCCCCCCCGGAGTCACACTGCCGCTCCCAGTCACAGTCCCCCTGGAGTCACAGTACCGCTCCCAGTCACACTCCCCTCGGAGTCACACAGCCGCTCCCAGTCACACTCCCCTCGGAGTCACACAGCCGCTCCCAGTCACACTCCCCCCGGAGTCACATTCCGCTCCGAGTCACACTGCCCTCGGAATCAAACTGCCCCCGGAGTCTCACTCCCCTCGGAGTCACACTCCCCTCGGAGTCTCACTCCCCTCGAAGTCACACTGCCCCCGGAGTCTCACTCCCCTCGGAGTCACACTGCCATCCGAGCCACACTCCCCTCGGAGCCTCACTCCCCTCGGAGTCACACTGCCCTCGGAATCACACTGCCCCCGGAGTCTCACTCCCCTCGGAGTCACACTGCCATCGGAGTCACACTCCCCTCGGAGTCCCACTCCCCTCGGAGTCACACTGCCCCCGGAGTCTCACTCCCCTCGGAGTCACACTGCCATCGGAGCCACACTCCCCTCGGAGCCTCACTCCCCTCGGAGTCACACTCCCCTCGGAGTCACACAGCCGCTCCCAGTCACACTCCCCCCGGAGTCACACTGCTGCTTCCAGTCACACACCCCTCGGAGTCATACTGCCGCTCCCAGTCACACTCCCCTCGGAGTCACACTCCCCTCCCAGTCACACTCCCCCCGGAGTCACACTGCCGCTCCCAGTCACACTCCCCCCGAGTCACACTGCCGCTCCCAGTCACACTCCCCTCGGAGTCACACTGCCGCTCCCAGTCACACACCCCCGGAGTCACACAGCCGCTCCCAGTCACACAGCCGCTCCCAGTCACACTCCGCTCGGAGTCACACAGCCGCTCCCAGTCACACTCCCCCCGGATTCACACTCCCGCTCCCAGTCACACTCCCCTCGGAGTCACACAGCCGCTCCCAGTCACACTCCCCCCGGAGTCACACTGCCGCTCCCAGTCACACTGCCCTCGGAGTCACACTGCCGCTCCCAGTCTCACTCCCCTCGGAGTCTCACTCCCCTCGGAGTCACAATGCCCTCGGAGTCACACTGCCCCCGGAGTCTCACTCCCGTCGGAGTCACACTGCCATCGGAGTCACACTCCCCTCGGAGTCTCACTCCCCTCGGAGTACAACTCCCGCTCCCAGTCACACTCCCCTCGGAGTCACACTGCCGCTCCCAGTCACACTCCCCCCGGAGTCACACGGCCGCTCCAAGTCACGCTGCCCTCGGAGTCACACAGCCGCTCCCAGTCACTCTCCCCTCGGAGTCACACTGCCGCTCCCAGTCACACTCCCCCCGGAGTCACACTGCCGCTCCCAGTCACACTGCCCTCGGAGTCACACAGCCGCTCCCAGTCACACTCCCCCTGGAGTCACACCGCCGCTCCCAGTCACACTTCCCTCGGAGTCACACTGCCGCTCCCAGTCACACTGCCATCGGAGTAACACTCCCCTCGGAGTCTCACTCCCCTCGGAGTACAACTCCCGCTCCCGGTCACACTCCCCTCGGAGTCACATTCCGCTCCCAGTCACACTCCCCCCGGAGTCACACTGCCGCTCCCAGTCACACTCCCCCCGGAGTCACATTCCGCTCCCAGTCACACTGCCGCTCCCAGTGACACTCCCCTCGGAGTCACATTGCTGCTCCCAGTCACACTCCCCCCCGGAGTCACACAGCCGCTCCCAGTCACACTCCCCCCGGAGTCACACTGCTGCTTCCAGTCACACTCCCCTCGGAGTCATACTGCCGCTCCCAGTCTCACTCCCCTCGGTGTCACACTGCCATCGGAGTCTCACTCCCCTCGGAGTCTCACTCCCCTCGGAGTCACACTGCCATCGGAGTCACACTGCCCCCAGAGTCTCACTCCCCTCGGAGTCACACTGCCATCGGAGTCACACTGCCTCACCCAGTCACACTCACCTCGGAGTACAACTCCCGCTCCCATTCACACTCCCCTCGGAGTCACACAGCCGCTCCCAGTCACACTGCCGCTCCCAGTCACATAGCCGCTCCCAGTCACACTCCCCCCGGAGTCACATAGCCGCTCCCAGTCACACAGCCGCTCCCAGTCACACTCCCCCCGGAGTCACACTGCCGCTCCCCGTCACACTCCCCTCGGAGTCACACAGCCGCTCCCAGTCACACTCCCCCCGGAGTCACACTGCCGCTCCCAGTCACACTCCCCCCGGATGTCACACAGCCGCTCCCCGTCACACTCCCCCCGGATTCACACTCCCGCTCCCAGTCATACTGCCCCCGGAGTCACATTGCCGCTCCCAGTCACACAGCCGCTCCCAGTCACACTCCCCCCGGAGTCACACTGCCTCTCCCTGTCACACTCCCCTCGGTGTCACACAGCCGCTCCCAGTCACACTCCCCTCGGAGTCACATTCCGCTCCCAGTCACTCTCTCCTCGGAGTCACACAGCCGCTCCCATTCACACTCCCCTGGAAGTCACACAACCGCTCCCAGTCACAATGCCCTCGGAGTCACACAGCCGCTCCCCGTCGCACTCCCCTCGGAGTCACACAGCCGCTCCGAGTCACACTCCCCTCGGAGTCACACTGCCGCTCCCAGTCACACTCCTCTCGGAGTCACACAGCCGCTCCCAGTCACACTGCCGCTCCCAGTCACACAGACGCTCCCCATCACACTCCCCCCGGAGTCACACAGCCGCTCCCAGTCACACTCCCGCCGGAGTCACACTGCCGCTCCCAGTCACACTCCCCTCGGAGTCACACTGCCGCTCCCAGTCACACTCCCCCCGGAGTCACACTGCCGCTCCCAGTCACAGTCCCCCCGGAGTCACACTGCCGCTCCCAGTCACACTCCCCCCGGAGTCACACTGCCGCTCCCAGTCACACTCCCCCCGGAGTCACACAGCCGCTCCCAGTCACACTGCCGCTCCCAGCCACACAGCCGCTCCCCGTCACACTCCCCTCAGAGTCACACAGCCGCTCCCATTCACACTCCCCCCGGAGTCACACAGCCGCTCCCAGTCACACTCCCGCCGGAGTCACACTGCCGCTCCCAGTCACACTCCCCTCGGAATCACACAGCCGCTCCCAGTAACACTCCCCCCTGAGTCACACTGCCGCTCCCAGTCACACTCCCCTCGGAGTCACACTGCCGCTCCCAGTCACACTCCCCTCGGAGTCACACTGCCGCTCCCAGTCACACTCCCCTCGGAATCACACAGCCGCTCCCAGTCACACTCCCCCCGGAGTCACACTGCCGCTCCCAGTCACACAGCCGCTCCCAGTCACACTCCCCTCGGAGTCACACAGCCGCTCCCAGTCACTCTCCCATCGGAGTCACACAGCCGCTCCCAGTCACTCTCCCCTCGGAGTCACACAGCCGCTCCCAGTCACACTCCCCTCGGAGTCACACTGCCGCTCCCAGTCACACTCCCCCCGGAGTCACATTCCGCTCCCAGTCACACTGCCGCTCCCAGTGACACTCCCCTCGCAGTCACATTGCTGCTCCCAGTCACACTCCCCCCCGGAGTCACACAGCCACTCCCAGTCACACTCCACCCGGAGTCACACTGCCGCTCCCAGTCACACTGCACTCGGAGTCACACTGCCCCCTAGTCTTACTCCCCTCAGAATCACACTGCCATCGGAGTCACACTCCCCTCGGAGTCTCACTCCTCTCGGAGTCACACTGCCTCCGGAGTCTCACTCCCCTCGGAGTCACACTGCCCCCGGAGTCTCACTCCCCTCGGAGTCTCACTCCCCTCGGAGTCTCACTCCCCTCGGAATCACAATGCCCTCGGAGTCACACTGCCCCCGGAGTCTCACTCCCCTCGGAGTCACACTGCCATCGGAGTCACACTCCCCTCGGAGTCTCACTCCCCTCGGAGTACAACTCCCGCTCCCAGTCACACTCCCCTCGGAGTCACACTGCCGCTCCCAGTCACACTCCCCCCGGAGTCACACGGCCGCTCCAAGTCACGCTGCCCTCGGAGTCACACAGCCGCTCCCAGTCACTCTCCCCTCGGAGTCACACTGCCGCTCCCAGTCACACTCCCCCCGGAGTCACACTGCCGCTCCCAGTCACACTGCCCTCGGAGTCACACAGCCGCTCCCAGTCACACTCCCCCTGGAGTCACACCGCCGCTCCCAGTCACACTTCCCTCGGAGTCACACTGCCGCTCCCAGTCACACTGCCATCGGAGTAACACTCCCCTCGGAGTCTCACTCCCCTCGGAGTTCAACTCCCGCTCCCGGTCACACTCCCCTCGGAGTCACATTCCGCTCCCAGTCACACTCCCCCCGGAGTCACACTGCCGCTCCCAGTCACACTCCCCCCGGAGTCACATTCCGCTCCCAGTCACACTGCCGCTCCCAGTGACACTCCCCTCGGAGTCACATTGCTGCTCCCAGTCACACTCCCCCCCGGAGTCACACAGCCACTCCCAGTCACACTCCACCCGGAGTCGCACTGCCGCTCCCAGTCACACTGCCCTCGGAGTCACACAGCCGCTCCCAGTCACACTCCCCCCGGAGTCACATTCCGCTCCCAGTCACACTGCACTCGGAGTCACACTGCCGCTCCCTGTCACACTCCCCTCGGAGTCACACAGCCGCTGCCAGTCACACTCCCCCCGGAGTCACACGGCCACTCCCAGTCACACTGCCGCTCCCAGTCACACTCCCCTCGGAGTCACACTGCCGCTCCCAGGCAGACTCCCCCCGGAGTCACATTCCACTCCCAGTCACACTGCCGCTCCCAGTGACACTCCCCTCGGAGTCACACTGCCGCTCCCAGTCACACTCCCCCCGGAGTCACACTGCCGCTCCCTGTCACACTCCCCTCGGAGTCACACAGCCGCTCCCAGTCACACAGCCGCTCCCAGTCACACTCCCCCCGGAGTCACACGGCCACTCCCAGTCACACTGCCGCTCCCAGTCACACTGCCCTCGGAGTGACACTGCCGCTCCCAGTCACACTGCCCTCGGAGTCACACTGCCGCTCCCAGTCACACTCCCCTCGGAGTCACACAGCCGCTCCCAGTCACACTCCCCTCGGAGTCACACTGCCATTGGAGTCACACTGCCTCTCCCAGTCACACTCCCCTCGGAGTACAACTCCCGCTCCCAGTCACACTCCCCTCGGAATCACACAGCCGCTCCCATCACACTGCCGCTCCCAGTCACACAGCCGCTCCCAGTCACACTCCCCCCGGAGTCACACAGCCGCTCCCAGTCACACAGCCGCTCCCAGTCACACTCCCCCCGGAGTCACACTGCCGTTCCCCGTCACACTCCCCTCGGAGTCACACAGCCGCTCCCAGTCACACTCCCCCCCGGAGTCACACTGCCGCTCCCAGTCACACTCCCCCCGGAGTCACACAGCCGCTCCCCGTCACACTCCCCTCAGAGTCACACTGCCGCTCCCAGTCACACTCCCCTCGGAGTCACACAGCCGCTCCCAGTCACACTCCCCTCGGAGTCACACTGCCGCTCCCAGTCACACACCCCCGGAGTCAAACAGCCGCTCCCAGTCACACTCCCCCCGGAGTCACATTCCGCTCCCAGTCAGACTGCCTTCGGAGTCACACTGCCCCCGGAGTCTCACTCCCCTCGGAGTCACACTGCCATCAGAGTCACACTCCCCTCGGAGTCTCACTCCCCTCGGAGTCACACTGCCCCCGGAGTCTCACTCCCCTCGGTGTCACACTGCCCTCGGAGTCACACTGCCCCCGGAGTCTCACTCCCCTCGGTGTCACACTCCCCTCGGAGTCTCACTCCCCTCGGAGTCACACTGCCATCGGAGTCACACTGCCCCCAGAGTCTCACTCCCCTCGGAGTCACACTGCCATCGGAGTCACACTCCCCTCGGAGTCCCACTCCCCTCGGAGTCTCACTCCCCTCGGAGTCACACTGCCATTGGAGTCACACTGCCTCTCCCAGTCACACTCCCCTCGGAGTACAACTCCCGCTCCCAGTCACACTCCCCTCGGAGTCACACAGCCGCTCCCATCACACTGCCGCTCCCAGTCACACAGCCGCTCCCAGTCACGCTCCCCCCGGAGTCACATAGCCGCTCCCAGTCACACAGCCGCTCCCAGTCACACTCCCCCCGGAGTCACACTGCCGCTCCCAGTCACACTCCCCTCGGAGTCACACTGCCGCTCCCAGTCACACTCCCCCCGGAGTCACACTGCCGCTCCCAGTCACAGTCCCCCCGGTGTCACACTGCTGCTCCCAGTCAAACTCCCCCCGGAGTCACACTGCCGCTCCCAGTCACACTCCCCCCGGAGTCACACAGCCGCTCCCAGTTACACTGCTGCTCCCAGTCACACAGCCGCTCCCCGTCACACTCCCCTCGGAGTCACACAGCCGCTCCCAGTCACACTCCCCCCGGAGTCACACAGCCGCTCCCAGTCACACTCCCGCCAGAGTCACACTGCCGCTCCCAGTCACACTCCCCTCGGAATCACACAGCCGCTCCCAGTCACACTCCCCCCTGAGTCACACTGCCGCTCCCAGTCACACTCCCCTCGGAGTCACACTGCCGCTCCCAGTCACACTCCCCTCGGAGTCACACTGCCGCTCCCAGTCACACTCCCCTCGGAATCACACAGCCGCTCCCAGTCACACTCCCCCCGGAGTCACACTGCCGCTCCCAGTCACACAGCCGCTCCCAGTCACACTCCCCTCGGAGTCACACAGCCGCTCCCAGTCACTCTCCCATCGGAGTCACACAGCCGCTCCCAGTCACTCTCCCCTCGGAGTCACACAGCCGCTCCCAGTCACACTCCCCTCGGAGTCACACTGCCGCTCCCAGTCACAATCCCCTCGGAGTCACACAGCCGCTCCCAGTCACACTGCCGCCCGCAGTCACACTCGCCTCGGAGTCACACTGCCGCTCCCAGTCACACAGCCGCTCCCAGTCACACTCCCCCCGGAGTCACACAGCCGCTCCCAGTCACACTGCCCTCGGAGTCACACAGCCGCTCCCAGTCACACTCGGCTCGGAGTCACACTGCCCTCGGAGTCTCACTCCCCTCGGAGCCACACTGCCCCCGGAGTCTCACTCCCCTCGGAGTCACACTGCCTTCGAAATCACACTGCCCCCGGAGTCTCACTCCCGCTCCCAGTCACACTCCCCTCGGAGTCACACAGCCGCTCCCATCACACTGCCGCTCCCAGTCACACAGCCGCTCCCAGTCACACTCCCCCCGGAGTCACATAGCCGCTCCCAGTCACACAGCCGCTCCCAGTCACACTCCCCCCGGAGTCACACTGCCGTTCCCCGTCACACTCCCCTCGGAGTCACACAACCGCTCCCAGTCACACTCCCCCCGGAGTCACACAGCCGCTCCCCGTCACACTCCCCTCAGAGTCACACTGCCGCTCCCAGTCACACTCCCCTCGGACTCACACAGCCGCTCCCAGTCACACTCCCCTCGGAGTCACACTGCCGCTCCCAGTCACACACCCCCGGAGTCACACAGCCGCTCCCAGTCACACTCCCCTCGGAGTCACACTGCCGCTCCCAGTCACCCTCCCCTCGGAGTCACACAGCCGCTCCCAGTCACACAGCCCCCGGAGTCACACAGCCGCTCCCAGTCACACTCCCCACGGAGTCACACAGCCGCTCCCAGTCACACTCCCCCCGGAGTCACACTGCCACTCCCAGTCACACTCCCCTCGGAGTCACACTGCCGCTCCCAGTCACACTCCCCTCGGAGTCACACTGCCGCTCCCAGTCACACTCCCCTCGGAGTCACACAGCCGCTCCCAGTCACACTCCCCCCGGAGTCACACTGCCGCTCCCAGTCACACTACCCCCGGAGTCACACAGCCGCTCCCAGTCACACTCCCCTCGGAGTCACACTGCAGCTCCCAGTCACACTCCCCTCGGAGTCACACAGCCGCTCCCAGTCACACTCCCCCTGGAGTCACACTGCCGCTCCCAGTCACAATCCCCCCGGAGTCACACAGCCACTCCCAGTCACACACCCCCGGAGTCACACAGCCGCTCCCAGTCACACTCCTCTCGGAGTCACAGTGCCGCTCCCAGTCACCCTCCCCTCGGAGTCACACAGCCGCTCCCAGTCCCACTCCCCTCGGAGTCACACAGCCGCTCCCAGTCACAAACGCCTCGGAGTCACATTCCGCTCCCAGTCACACTGCCCTCGGAGTCACACTGCCGCTCCCAGTCACACTCCCCCCGGAGTCACACAGCCGCTCCCCGTCACACTCCCCTCTGAGTCACACAGCCGCTCCCAGTCACACTCCCCTCGGAGTCACACAGCCGCTCCCAGTCACACTCCCCCCGGAGTCACACAGCCGCTCCCCGTCACACTCCCCTCGGAGTCACACAGCCGCTCCCAGTCACACTCCCCTCGGAGTCACACAGCCGCTCCCAGTCACACTCCCCTCGGAGTCACACTGCCGCTCCCAGTCACCCTCCCCTCGGAGTCACACTGCCGCTCCCAGTCACACTCCCTTCGGAGTCACACTGCCGCTCCCAGTCACATTCCCCCGGAGTCACACAGCCGCTCCCAGTCACACTCCCCTCGGAGTCACACAGCCGCTCCCAGTCACTCTCCCCTCGGAGTCACACAGCCGCTCCCAGTCACACTCCCCCCGGATTCACACTCCCGCTCCCAGTCACACTGCCCTCGGAGTCACACTGCCGCTCCCAGTCACACTGCCCTCGGAGTCACACTGCCGCTCCCAGTCACACTCCCCCGGAGTCACACGGCCGCTCCAAGTCACGCTGCCCTCCGAGTCACACAGCCGCTCCCAGTCACTCTCCCCTCGGAGTCACACTGCCGCTCCCAGTCACACTCCCCCCGGAGTCACACTGCCGCTCCCAGTCACGCTGCCCTCGGAGTCACACAGCCGCTCCCAGTCACACTCCCCTCAGAGTCACACTGCCGCTCCCAGTCACACTGCCATCGGAGTAACACTCCCCTCGGAGTCTCACTCCCCTCGGAGTACAACTCCCGCTCCCAGTCACACTCCCCTCGGAGTCACATTCCGCTCCCAGTCACACTCCCCCCGGAGTCACACTGCCGCTCCCAGTCACACTCCCCTCGGAGTCACACTGCCGCTCCCAGGCAGACTCCCCCCGGAGTCACATTCCGCTCCCAGTCACACTGCCGCTCCCAGTGACACTCCCCTCGGAGTCACACTGCCGCTCCCAGTCACACTCCCCCCGGAGTCACACTGCCGCTCCCCGTCACACTCCCCTCGGAGTCACACAGCCGCTCCCAGTCACACAGCCGCTCCCAGTCACACTCTCCCCGGAGTCACACTGCCGCTCCCAGTCACACTGCCCTCGGAGTCACACTGCCGCTCCCAGTCACACTCCCCTCGGAGTCACACAGCCGCTCCCAGTCACACTCCCCTCGGAGTCACACTGCCGCTCCCAGTCACACACCCCCGGAGTCAAACAGCCGCTCCCACTCACACAGCCGCTCCCAGTCACACTCCCCCCGGAGTCACATTCCGCTCCCAGTCACACTGCCTTCGGAGTCACACTGCGCCCGGAGTCTCACTACCCTCGGAGTCACACTGCCATCAGAGTCACACTCCCCTCGGAGACTCACTCCCCTCGGAGTCACACTGCCCTCGGAGTCACACTGCCCCCGGAGTCTCACTCCCCTCGGTGTCACACTGCCATCGGAGTCACACTCCCCTCGGTGTCTCACTCCCCTCGGAGTCACACTGCCATCGGAGTCACACTGCCCCCAGAATCTCACTCCCCTCGGAGTCACACTGCCATCGGAGTCACACTCCCCTCGGAATCCCACTCCCCTCGGAGTCTCACTCCCCTCGGAGTCACACTGCCATTGGAGTCACACTGCCTCTCCCAGTCACACTCCCCTCGGAGTACAACTCCCGCTCCCAGTCACACTCCCCTCGGAGTCACACTGCCGCTCCCAGTCCCACTGCCGCTCCCAGTCACACTCCCCCCGGAGTCACACTGCCGTTCCCCGTAACACTCCCCTCGGAGTCACACAGCCGCTCCCAGTCACACTCCCCCCGGAGTCACACTGCCGTTCCCCGTCACACTCCCCTCGGAGTCACACTGCCGCTCCCAGTCACGCACCCCCGGAGTGACACAGCCGCTCCCAGTCACACAGCCGCTCCCCGTCACACTCCCCTCGGAGTCACACAGCCGCTCCCAGTCACACTCCCCTCGGAGTCACACTGCCGCTCCCAGTCACACTCCCCCCGGAGTCACACAGCCGCTCCCAGTCACACTCCCCTCGGAGTCAAACAGCCGCTCCCAGTCACACAGCCGCTCCCAGTCACACTCCCCCCGGAGTCACATTCCGCTCCCAGTCAGACTGCCTTCGGAGTCACACTGCCCCCGGAGTCTCACTCCCCTCGGAGTCACACTGCCATCAGAGTCACACTCCCCTCGGAGTCTCACTCCCCTCGAAGTCACACTGCCCCCGGAGTCTCACTCCCCTCGGTGTCACACTGCCCTCGGAGTCACACTGCCCCCGGAGTCTCACTCCCCTCAGTGTCACACTGCCATTGGAGTCACACTCCCCTCGGAGTCTCACTCCCCTCGGAGTCACACTGCCATCGGAGTCACACTGCCCCCAGAGTCTCACTCCCCTCGGAGTCACACTGCCATCGGAGTCACACTCCCCTCGGAGTCCCACTCCCCTCGGAGTCACACTGCCATTGGAGTCACACTGCCTCTCCCAGTCACACTCCCCTCGGAGTACAACTCCCGCTCCCAGTCATCTCCCCTCGGAGTCACACAGCCGCTCCCAGTCACACAGCCGCTCCCAGTCACACTCCCCCCGGAGTCACATAGCCGCTCCCAGTCACACAGCCGCTCCCAGTCACACTCCCCCCGGAGTCACACTGCCGTTCCCCGTCACACTCCCCTCGGAGTCACACAGCCGCTCCCAGTCACACTCCCCCCCGGAGTCACACTGCCGCTCCCAGTCACACTCCCCCTGGAGTCACACAGCCGCTCCCCGTCACACTCCCCTCAGAGTCACACTGCCGCTCCCAGTCACACTCCCCTCGGAGTCACACAGCCGCTCCCAGTCACACTCCCCTCGGAGTCACACTGCCGCTCCCAGTCACACACCCCCGGAGTCACACAGCCGCTCCGAGTCACACTCCCCTCGGAGTCACACTGCCGCTCCCAGTCACCCTCCCCTCGGAGTCACACAGCCGCTCCCAGTCACACAGCCCCCGGAGTCACACAGCCGCTCCCAGTCACACTCCCCACGGAGTCACACAGCCGCTCCCAGTCACACTCCCCCCGGAGTCACACTGCCGCTCCCAGTCACACTCCCCTCGGAGTCACACTGCCGCTCCCAGTCACACTCCCCTCGGAGTCACACAGCCGCTCCCAGTCACACTCCTCTCGGAGTCACACAGCCGCTCCCAGTCACACTCCCCCCGGAGTCACACAGCCGCTCCCAGTCACACTCCCCCCGGAGTCACACTGCCGCTCCCAGTCACACTCCCCCCGGAGTCACACAGCCGCTCCCAGTCACACTCCCCTCGGAGTCACACTGCCGCTCCCAGTCACACTCCCCTCGGAGTCACACAGCCGCTCCCAGTCACACTCCCCCTGGAGTCACATTCTGCTCCCAGTCACACTGCCGCTCCCAGTCACACTGCCCTCGGAGTCACACTGCCGCTCCCAGTCACACTCCCCCCGGAGTCACACAGCCGCTCCCAGTCACACTCCCCTCGGAGTCACACCGCCGCTCCCAGTCACACACCCCCGGAGTCACACTGCCGCTCCCAGTCACACTCCCCTCGGAGTCACACTGCCGCTCCCAGTCACCCTCCCCTCGGAGTCACACAGCCGCTCCCAGTCACACTCCCCTCGGAGTCACACAGCCGCTCCCAGTCACAAACGACTCGGAGTCACACAGCCGCTCCCAGTCACACTGCCCTCGGAGTCACACTGCCGCTCCCAGTCATACTCCCACCGGAGTCACACTGCCGCTCCCAGTCACACTCCCCTCGGAGTCACACAGCCGCTCCCCGTCACACTCCCCTTGGAGTCACACAGCCGCTCCCAGTCACACTCCCACCGGAGTCACACTGCCGCTCCCAGTCACACTCCCCTCGGAGTCACACAGCCGCTCCCCGTCACACTCCCCTCGGAGTCACACAGCCGCTCCCAGTCACACTCCCCTCGGAGTCACAGTGCTGCTCCCAGTCACGCACCCCCGGAGTGACACAGCCGCTCCCAGTCACACAGCCGCTCCCAGTCACACTCTCCTCGGAGTCACACAGCCGCTCCCAGTCACACTGCCCTCGGAGTCACACAGCCGCTCCCAGTCACTCTGCCCTCGGAGTCACACTGCCGCTCCCAGTCACACTCCCCTCGGAGTCACACTGCCGCTCCCAGTCACACTCCCCCCGGAGTCACACGGCCGCTCCAAGTTACACTGCCCTCGGAGTCACACTGCCCCCGTAGTCTCACTCCCCTCAGAGTCACACTGCCATCGGAGTCACACTCCCCTCGGAGTCTCACTCCTCTCGGAGTCACACTGCCTCCGGAGTCTCACTCCCCTCGGAGTCACACTGCCCTCGGAGTCACACTGCCCCCGGAGTCTCACTCCCCTCGGAGTCACACTGCCATCGGAGTCACACTCCCCTCGGAGTCTCACTCCCCTCGGAGTCTCACTCCCCTCGGAGTACAACTCCCGCTCCCAGTCACACTACCCTCGGAGTCACACAGCCGCTCCCAGTCACACTGCCGCTCCCAGTCACACAGCCGCTCCCAGTCACACTCCCCCCGGAGTCACACTGCCGCTCCCAGTCACACTCCCCTCGGAGTCACACAGCCGCTCCCAGTCACTCTCCCCTCGGAGTCACACAGCCGCTCCCAGTCACTCTCCCCTCGGAGTCACACAGACGCTCCCAGTCACACTCCCCTCGGCGTCACACAGCCGCTCCCAGTCACACTGCCGCTCCCAGTCACACAGACGCTCCCCGTCACACTCCCCCCGGAGTCACACAGCCGCTCCCAGTCACACTCCCGCCGGAGTCACACTGCCGCTCCCAGTCACACTCCCCTCGGAGTCACACTGCCGCTCCCAGTCACAGTCCCCCCGGAGTCACACTGCCGCTCCCAGTCACACTCCCCCCGGAGTCACACTGCCGCTCCCAGTCACACTCCCCCCGGAGTCACACAGCCGCTCCCAGTCACACTGCCGCTCCCAGTCACACAGCCGCTCCCCGTCACACTCCCCTCGGAGTCACACAGCCGCTCCCAGTCACACTCCCCCCGGAGTCACACAGCCGCTCCCAGTCACACTCCCGCCGGAGTCACACTGCCGCTCCCAGTCACACTCCCCTCGGAATCACACAGCCGCTCCCAGTCACACTCCCCCCTGAGTCACACTGCCGCTCCCAGTCACTCTCCCCTCGGAGTCACACAGCCGCTCCCAGTCACACTCCCCTCGGAGTCACACTGCCGCTCCCTGTCACAATCCCCTCGGAGTCACACAGCCGCTCCCAGTCACACTGCCGCTCCCAGTCACACTCCCCTCGGAGTCACACTGCCGCTCCCAGTCACACAGCCGCTCCCAGTCACACTCCCCCCGGAGTCACATTGCTGCTCCCAGTCACACAGCCGCTCCCAGTCACACTCCCCCCGGAGTCACACTGCCGCTCCCAGTCACACTGCCCTTGGAGACACACAGCCGCTCCCAGTCACACTCCCCTCGGAGTCACACAGCCGCTCCCAGTCACACTGCCCTCGGAGTCACACAGCCGCTCCCAGTCACACTCGGCTCGGAGTCACACTGCCCCCGGAGTCTCACTCCCCTCGGAGCCACACTGCCCCCGGAGTCTCACTCCCCTCGGAGTCACACTGCCTTCGAAATCACACTGCCCCCGGAGTCTCACTGCCATCGGAGTCACACTCCCCTCGGAGTCTCACTCCCCTCGGAGTACAACTCCCGCTCCCAGTCACACTCCCCCCGGAGTCACACTGCCGCTCCCCGTCACACTCCCGCCGGAGTCACACTGCCGCTCCCAGTCACACTCCCCTCGGAATCACACAGCCGCTCCCAGTCACACTCCCCCCGGAGTCGCTCAGCCGCTCCCAGTCACACTCCCCCCGGAGTCACACAGCCGCTCCCAGTCACACTCCCCTCGGTGTCGCACAGCCGCTCCCAGTCACACTCCCCCCGGAGTCACACTGCCGCTTTCCGTCACACTCCCCTCGGTGTCACACAGCCGCTCCCAGTCACACTCCCCTCGGATTCACACAGCTGCTCCCAGTCACTCTCCCCTCGGAGTCACACAGCCGCTCCCAGTCACTCTCCCCTCGGAGTCACACTGCCGCTCCCAGTCACACTCCCCCCGGAGTCACATTCCGCTCCCAGTCACACTGCCGCTCCCAGTGACACTCCCCTCGGAGTCACATTGCTGCTCCCAGTCACACTCCCCCCGGAGTCACACAGCCACTCCCAGTCACACTCCACCCGGGGTCACACTGCCGCTCCCAGTCACACTGCCCTCGGAGTCACACAGCCGCTCCCAGTCACACTGCCCTCGGAGTCACACAGCCGCTCCCAGTCACACTCCCCCCGGAGTCACATTCCGCTCCCAGTCACACTGCACTCGGAGTCACACTGCCCCCTAGTCTCACTCCCCTCAGAGTCACACTGCCATCGGAGCCTCACTCCTCTCGGAGTCACACTGCCTCCGGAGTCTCACTCCCCTCGGAGTCACACTGCCCCCGGAGTCTCACTCCCCTCGGAGTCTCACTCCCCTCGGAGTCTCACTCCCCTCGGAGTCACAATGCCCTCGGAGTCACACTGCCCCCGGAGTCTCACTCCCCTCGGAGTCACACTGCCATCGGAGTCACACTCCCCTCGGAGTCTCACTCCCCTCGGATTACAACTCCCGCTCCCAGTCACACTCCCCTCGGAGTCACACTGCCGCTCCCAGTCACACTCCCCCCGAAGTCACACGGCCGCTCCAAGTCACGCTGCCCTCGGAGTCACACAGCCGCTCCCAGTCACTCTCCCCTCGGAGTCACACTGCCGCTCCCAGTCACACTCCCCCCGGAGTCACACTGCCGCTCCCAGTCACACTGCCCTCGGAGTCACACAGCCGCTCCCAGTCACACTCCCCCTGGAGTCACACCGCCGCTCCCAGTCACACTTCCCTCGGAGTCACACTGCCGCTCCCAGTCACACTGCCATCGGAGTAACACTCCCCTCGGAGTCTCACTCCCCTCGGAGGACAACTCCCGCTCCCGGTCACACTCCCCTCGGAGTCACATTCCGCTCCCAGTCACACTCCCCCCGGAGTCACACTGCCGCTCCCAGTCACACTCCCCTCGGAGTCACACTGCCGCTCCCAGGCAGACTCCCCCCGGAGTCACATTCCGCTCCCAGTCACACTGCCGCTCCCAGTGACACTCCCCTCGGAGTCACACTGCCGCTCCCAGTCACACTCCCCCCGGAGTCACACTGCCGCTCCCTGCCACACTCCCCTCGGAGTCACACAGCCGCTCCCAGTCACACAGCCGCTCCCAGTCACACTCCCCCCGGAGTCACACGGCCACTCCCAGTCACACTGCCGCTCCCAGTCACACTGCCCTCGGAGTCACACTGCCGCTCCCAGTCACACTGCCCTCGGAGTCACACTGCCGCTCCCAGTCACACTCCCTTCGGAGTCACACAGCCGCTCCCAGTCACACTCCCCTCGGAGTCACACTCCCCTCGGAGTCACACTGCCATTGGAGTCACACTGCCTCTCCCAGTCACACTCCCCTCGGAGTACAACTCCCGCTCCCAGTCACACTTCCCTCGGAATCACACAGCCGCTCCCATCACACTGCCGCTCCCAGTCACACAGCCGCTCCCAGTCACACTCCCCCCGGAGTCACACTGCCGTTCCCCGTCACACTCCCCCCGGAGTCACACAGCCGCTCCCCGTCACACTCCCCTCAGAGTCACACTGCCGCTCCCAGTCACACTCCCCTCGGAGTCACACAGCCGCTCCCAGTCACACTCCCCTCGGAGTCACACTGCCGCTCCCAGTCACACACCCCCGGAGTCAAACAGCCGCTCCCAGTCACACAGCCGCTCCCAGTCACACTCCCCCCGGAGTCACATTCCGCTCCCAGTCAGACTGCCTTCGGAGTCACACTGCCCCCGGAGTCTCACTCCCCTTGGAGTCACACTGCCATCAGAGTCACACTCCCCTCGGAGTCTCACTCCCCTCAGAGTCACACTGCCCCCGGAGTCTCACTCCCCTCGGTGTCACACTGCCCTCGGAGTCACACTGCCCCCGGAGTCTCACTCCCCTCGGAGTCACACTGCCATCGGAGTCACATTGCCCCCAGAGTCTCACTCCCCTCGGAGTCACACTGCCATCGGAGTCACACTCCCCTCGGAGTCCCACTCCCCTCGGAGTCCCACTCCCCTCGGAGTCTCACTCCCCTCGGAGTCACACTCCCCTCGGAGTCACACTGCCTCTCCCAGTCACACTCCCCTCGGAGTACAACTCCCGCTCCCAGTCACACTCCCCTCGGAGTCACACTGCCGCTCCCAGTCACACAGCCGCTCCCAGTCACACTCCCCCCGGAGTCACATAGCCGCTCCCAGTCACACAGCCGCTCCCAGTCACACTCCCCCCGGAGTCACACTGCCGTTCCCCGTCACACTCCCCTCGGAGTCACACAACCGCTCCCAGTCACACTCCCCCCCGGATTCACACTGCCGCTCCCAGTCATTCTCCCCCCGGAGTCACACAGCCGCTCCCCGTCACACTCCCCTCAGAGTCACACTGCCGCTCCCAGTCACACACCCCCGGAGTCACACAGCCGCTCCCAGTCACACTCCCCTCGGAGTCACACTGCCGCTCCCAGTCACCCTCCCCTCGGAGTCACACAGCCGCTCCCAGTCACACAGACCCCGGAGTCACACAGCCGCTCCCAGTCACACTCCCCACGGAGTCACACATCCGCTCCCAGTCACACTCCCCCCGGAGTCACACTGCCACTCCCAGTCACACTCCCCTCGGAGTCACACTGCCGCTCCCAGTCACCCTCCCCTCGGAGTCACACTGCCGCTCCCAGTCACACTCCCCTCGGAGTCACACAGCCGCTCCCAGTCACACTCCCCCCGGAGTGACACAGCCGCTCCCAGTCACACTCTCCTCGGAGTCACACAGCCGCTCCCAGTCACACTCCCCCCGGAATCACACTCCCGCTCCCAGTCACACTGCCCTCGGAGTCACACTGCCGCTCCCAGTCACTCTGCCCTCGGAGTCACACTGCCGCTCCCAGTCACACTCCCCTCGGAGTCACACTGCCGCTCCCAGTCACACTCCCCTCGGAGTCACACTGCCGCTCCCAGTCACACTCCCCCCGGAGTCACACGGCCGCTCCAAGTCACACTGCCCTCGGAGTCACACTGCCCCCGTAGTCTCACTCCCCTCAGAGTCACACTGCCATCGGAGTCACACTCCACTCGGAGTCTCACTCCTCTCGGAGTCACACTGCCTCCGGAGTCTCACTCCCCTCGGAGTCACACTGCCCCCGGAGTCTCACTCCCCTCGGAGTCACACTCCCCTCGGAGTCACACTGCCCTCGGAGTCACACTGCCCTCGGAGTCACACTGCCCTCGGAGTCACACTGCCCCCGGAGTCTCACTCCCCTCGGAGTCACACTCCCCTCGGAGTCTCACTCCCCTCGGAGTCTCACTCCCCTCGGAGTACAACTCCCGCTCCCAGTCACACTCCCCTCGGAGTCACACAGCCGCTCCCAGTCACACTGCCGCTCCCAGTCACACTCCCCCCGGAGTCACACTGCCGCTCCCAGTCACACTCCCCTCGGAGTCACACAGACGCTCCCCGTCACACTCCCCCCGGAGTCACACAGCCGCTCCCAGTCACACTCCCGCCGGTGTCACACTGCCGCTCCCAGTCACACTCCCCTCGGAGTCACACTCCCGCCGGTGTCACACTGCCGCTCCCAGTCACACTCCCCTCGGAGTCACACTGCCGCTCCCAGTCACACTCCCCCCGGAGTCACACTGCCGCTCCCAGTCACACTCCCCCCGGAGTCACACAGCCGCTCCCAGTCACACTGCCGCTCCCAGTCACACAGCCGCTCCCCGCCACACTCCCCTCGGAGTCACACAGCCGCTCCCAGTCACACTCCCCCCGGAGTCACACAGCCGCTCCCAGTCACACTCCCGCCGGAGTCACACTGCCGCTCCCAGTCACACTCCCCTCGGAATCACACAGCCGCTCCCAGTCACACTCCCCCCTGAGTCACACTGCCGCTCCCTGTCACACGCCCCTCGGAGTCACACTGCCGCTCCCAGTCACACTCCCCTCGGAGTCACACTGCCGCTCCCAGTCACACTCCCCTCGGAATCACACAGCCGCTCCCAGTCACACTCCCCCCGGAGTCACACTGCTGCTCCCAGTCACACAGCCGCTCCCAGTCACACTCCCCTCGGAGTCACACAGCCGCTCCCAGTCACTCTCCCCTCGGAGTCACACAGCCGCTCCCAGTCACACTCCCCCCCGGAGTCACACAGCCGCTCCCAGTCACACTCCCCTCGGAGTCACACAGCCGCTCCCAGTCACACTCCCCTCGGAGTCACACTGCCGCTCCCAGTCACAATCCCCTCGGAGTCACACAGCCGCTCCCAGTCACACTGCCGCTCCCAGTCACACTCCCCTCGGAGTCACACTGCCGCTCCCAGTCACACAGCCGCTCCCAGTCACACTCCCCCCGGAGTCAGACTGCCGCTCCCCATCACACTCCCCTCGGAGTCACACAGCCGCTCCCAGTCACACTCCCCCCGGAGTCACACTGCCGCTCCCAGTCACACAGCCGCTCCCAGTCACACTCCCCCCGGAGTCACATAGCCGCTCCCAGTCACACAGCCGCTCCCAGTCACACTCCCCCCGGAGTCACACTGCCGTTCCCCGTCACACTCCCCTCGGAGTCACACAACCGCTCCCAGTCACACTCCCCCCCGGATTCACACTGCCGCTCCCAGTCATTCTCCCCCCGGAGTCACACAGCCGCTCCCCGTCACACTCCCCTCAGAGTCACACTGCCGCTCCCAGTCACACACCCCCGGAGTCACACAGCCGCTCCCAGTCACACTCCCCTCGGAGTCACACTGCCGCTCCCAGTCACCCTCCCCTCGGAGTCACACAGCCGCTCCCAGTCACACAGACCCCGGAGTCACACAGCCGCTCCCAGTCACACTCCCCACGGAGTCACACATCCGCTCCCAGTCACACTCCCCCCGGAGTCACACTGCCACTCCCAGTCACACTCCCCTCGGAGTCACACTGCCGCTCCCAGTCACCCTCCCCTCGGAGTCACACTGCCGCTCCCAGTCACACTCCCCTCGGAGTCACACAGCCGCTCCCAGTCACACTCCCCCCGGAGTGACACAGCCGCTCCCAGTCACACTCTCCTCGGAGTCACACAGCCGCTCCCAGTCACACTCCCCCCGGAATCACACTCCCGCTCCCAGTCACACTGCCCTCGGAGTCACACTGCCGCTCCCAGTCACTCTGCCCTCGGAGTCACACTGCCGCTCCCAGTCACACTCCCCTCGGAGTCACACTGCCGCTCCCAGTCACACTCCCCTCGGAGTCACACTGCCGCTCCCAGTCACACTCCCCCCGGAGTCACACGGCCGCTCCAAGTCACACTGCCCTCGGAGTCACACTGCCCCCGTAGTCTCACTCCCCTCAGAGTCACACTGCCATCGGAGTCACACTCCACTCGGAGTCTCACTCCTCTCGGAGTCACACTGCCTCCGGAGTCTCACTCCCCTCGGAGTCACACTGCCCCCGGAGTCTCACTCCCCTCGGAGTCACACTCCCCTCGGAGTCACACTGCCCTCGGAGTCACACTGCCCTCGGAGTCACACTGCCCTCGGAGTCACACTGCCCTCGGAGTCACACTGCCCCCGGAGTCTCACTCCCCTCGGAGTCACACTCCCCTCGGAGTCTCACTCCCCTCGGAGTCTCACTCCCCTCGGAGTACAACTCCCGCTCCCAGTCACACTCCCCTCGGAGTCACACAGCCGCTCCCAGTCACACTGCCGCTCCCAGTCACACTCCCCCCGGAGTCACACTGCCGCTCCCAGTCACACTCCCCTCGGAGTCACACAGACGCTCCCCGTCACACTCCCCCCGGAGTCACACAGCCGCTCCCAGTCACACTCCCGCCGGTGTCACACTGCCGCTCCCAGTCACACTCCCCTCGGAGTCACACTCCCGCCGGTGTCACACTGCCGCTCCCAGTCACACTCCCCTCGGAGTCACACTGCCGCTCCCAGTCACACTCCCCCCGGAGTCACACTGCCGCTCCCAGTCACACTCCCCCCGGAGTTACACAGCCGCTCCCAGTCACACTGCCGCTCCCAGTCACACAGCCGCTCCCCGCCACACTCCCCTCGGAGTCACACAGCCGCTCCCAGTCACACTCCCCCCGGAGTCACACAGCCGCTCCCAGTCACACTCCCGCCGGAGTCACACTGCCGCTCCCAGTCACACTCCCCTCGGAATCACACAGCCGCTCCCAGTCACACTCCCCCCTGAGTCACACTGCCGCTCCCTGTCACACGCCCCTCGGAGTCACACTGCCGCTCCCAGTCACACTCCCCTCGGAGTCACACTGCCGCTCCCAGTCACACTCCCCTTGGAATCACACAGCCGCTCCCAGTCACACTCCCCCCGGAGTCACACTGCTGCTCCCAGTCACACAGCCGCTCCCAGTCACACTCCCCTCGGAGTCACACAGCCGCTCCCAGTCACTCTCCCCTCGGAGTCACACAGCCGCTCCCAGTCACACTCCCCCCCGGAGTCACACAGCCGCTCCCAGTCACACTCCCCTCGGAGTCACACAGCCGCTCCCAGTCACACTCCCCTCGGAGTCACACTGCCGCTCCCAGTCACAATCCCCTCGGAGTCACACAGCCGCTCCCAGTCACACTGCCGCTCCCAGTCACACTCCCCTCGGAGTCACACTGCCGCTCCCAGTCACACAGCCGCTCCCAGTCACACTCCCCCCGGAGTCAGACTGCCGCTCCCCATCACACTCCCCTCGGAGTCACACAGCCGCTCCCAGTCACACTCCCCCCGGAGTCACACTGCCGCTCCCAGTCACACTGCCCTCGGAGACACACAGCCGCTCCCAGTCACACTCCCCTCGGAGTCACACAGCCGCTCCCAGTCACACTGCCCTCGGAGTCACACAGCCGCTCCCAGTCACACTCGGCTCGGAGTCACACTGCCCTCGGAGTCTCACTCCCCTCGGAGCCACACTGCCCCCGGAGTCTCACTCCCCTCGGAGTCACACTGCCTTCGGAGTCACACTGCCCCCGGAGTCTCACTCCCCTCGGAGTCACACTGCCATCGGAGTCACACTCCCCTCGGAGTCACACTGCCATCGGAGTCACACTCCCCTCGGAGTCTCACTCCCCTCGGAGTACAACTCCCGCTCCCAGTCACACTCCCCCCGGAGTCACATTGCCGGTCCCAGTCACACTCCCCTCGGAGTCACACTGCCGCTCCCCGTCACACTCCCGCCGGAGTCACACTGCCGCTCCCAGTCACACTCCCCTCGGAATCACACAGCCGCTCCCAGTCACACTCCCCCCGGAGTCTCTCAGCCGCTCCCAGTCACACTCCCCCCGGAGTCACACAGCCGCTCCCAGTCACACTCCCCTCGGTGTCACACAGCCGCTCCCAGTCACACTCCCCTCGGTGTCACACAGCCGCTCCCAGTCACACTCCCCTCGGATTCACACAGCTGCTCCCAGTCACTCTCCCCTCGGAGTCACACAGCCGCTCCCAGTCACTCTCCCCTCGGAGTCACACTGCCGCTCCCAGTCACACTCCCCCCGGAGTCACATTCCACTCCCAGTCACACTGCCGCTCCCAGTGACACTCCCCTCGGAGTCACATTGCTGCTCCCAGTCACACTCCCCCCGGAGTCACACAGCCACTCCCAGTCACACTCCACTCGGTGTCACACAGCCGCTCCCAGTCACACTCCCCTCGGATTCACACAGCTGCTCCCAGTCACTCTCCCCTCGGAGTCACACAGCCGCTCCCAGTCACTCTCCCCTCGGAGTCACATTGCTGCTCCCAGTCACACTACCCCCGGAGTCACACGGCCACTCCCAGTCACACTCCACCCGGAGTCACACTGCCGCTCCCAGTCACACTGCCCTCGGAGTCACACAGCCGCTCCCAGTCACTCTCCCCCCGGAGTCACACTGCCGCTCCCAGTCACACACCCCCGGAGTCACACAGCCGCTCCCAGTCACACAGCCGCTCCCAGTCACACTCCCCTCGGAGTCACACAGCCGCTCCCAGTCACACTCCCCTCGGAGTCACACAGCCGCTCCCAGTCACACTGCCCTCGGAGTCACACAGCCGCTCCCAGTCACACTCCCCCCGGAGTCACATTCCGCTCCCAGTCACACTGCACTCGGAGTCACACTGCCCCCTAGTCTCACTCCCCTCAGAGTCACACTGCCATCGATGTCACACTCCCCTCGGAGTCTCACTCCTCTCGGAGTCACACTGCCTCCGGAGTCTCACTCCCCTCGGAGTCACACTGCACCCGGAGTCTCACTCCCCTCGGAGTCTCACTCCCCTCGGAGTCTCACTCCCCTCGGAGTCACAATGCCCTCGGAGTCACACTGCCCCCAGAGTCTCACTCCCCTCGGAGTCACACTGCCATCGGAGTCACACTCCCCCCGGAGTCTCACTCCCCTCGGAGTACAACTCCCGCTCCCAGTCACACTCCCCTCGGAGTCACACAGCCGCTCCCAGTCACACTGCCGCTCCCAGTCACACAGCCGCTCCCAGTCACACTCCCCCCGGAGTCACATTGCTGCTCCCAGTCACACAGCCGCTCCCAGTCACACTCCCCCCGGAGTCACACTGCCGCTCCCCATCACACTCCCCTCGGAGTCACACAGCCGCTCCCAGTCACACTCCCCCCGGAGTCACACTGCCGCTCCCAGTCACACTGCCGTCGGAGACACACAGCCGCTCCCAGTCACACTCCGCTCGGAGTCACACAGCCGCTCCCAGTCACACTCCCCTCGGAGTCACACAGCCGCTCCCAGTCACACTGCCCCCGGAGTCACATTCCACTCCCAGTCACACTGCCCTCGGAGTCACACTGCCCTCGGAGTCTCACTCCCCTCGGAGTCACACTCCCCTCGGAGTCACACTCCCCTCGGAGTCTCACTCCCCTCGGCGTCACACTGCCCCCGGAGTCTCACTCCCCTCGGAGTCTCACTCCCCTCGGAGTCTCACTCCCCTCGGAGTCACACTGCCCTCGGAGTCACACTGCCCTCGGAGTCACACTGCCCTCGGAGTCACACTGCCCCCGGAGTCTCACTCCCCTCGGAGTCACACTGCCATCGGAGTCACACTCCCCTCGGAGTCTCACTCCCCTCGGAGTCTCACTCCCCTCGGAGTACAACTCCCGCTCCCAGTCACACTCCCCTCGGAGTCACACAGCCGCTCCCGGTCACACTGCCCTCGGAGTCACACAGCCGCTCCCAGTCACACTCCCCTCTGAGTCACACAGCCGCTCCCAGTCACACTCCCCTCGGAGTCACACTGCCCCCGGAGTCTCACTCCCCTCGGAGTCACACTGCCATCGGAGTCACACTCCCCTCGGAGTCTCACTCCCCTCGGAGTCTCACTCCACTCGGAGTACAACTCCCGCTCCCAGTCACACTCCCCCCGGAGTCACATTGCCGGTCCCAGTCACACAGCCGCTCCCAGTCACACTCCCCCCGGAGTCACACTGCCGCTCCCCGTCACACTCCCCTCGGTGTCACACAGCCGCTCCCAGTCACACTCCCCTCGGATTCACACAGCTGCTCCCAGTCACTCTCCCCTCGGAGTCACACAGCCGCTCCCAGTCACTCTCCCCTCGGAGTCACACTGCCGCTCCCAGTCACACTCCACTCGGAGTCACACAGCCGCTCCCAGTCACACTGCCGCTCCCAGTCACACTCCCCTCGGAGTCACACAGCCGCTCCCAGTCACACTGCCGCTCCCAGTCACACAGCCACTCCCAGTCACACTCCCCCCGGAGTCACATTGCTGCTCCCAGTCACACTGCCCTCGGAGTCACACAGCCGCTCCCAGTCACTCTCCCCCCGGAGTCAAACTGCCGCTCCCAGTCACACACTCCCGGAGTCACACAGCCGCTCCCAGTCACACAGCCGCTCCCAGTCACACTCCCCTCGGAGTCACACAGCCTCTCCCAGTCACACTCCCCTCGGAGTCACACAGCCGCTCCCAGTCACACTGCCCTCGGAGTCACACAGCCGCTCCCAGTCACACTCCCCCCGGAGTCACTTTCCGCTCCCAGTCACACTGCACTCGGAGTCACACTGCCCCCGTAGTCTCACTCCCCTCGGAGTCTCACTCCTCTCGGAGTCACACTGCCTCCGGAGTCTCACTCCCCTCGGAGTCACACTGCCCCCGGAGTCTCACTCCCCTCGGAGTCTCACTGCCATCGGAGTCACACTGCCATCGGAGTCACACTCCCCTCGGAGTCACACTCCCCTCGGAGTCTCACTCCCCTCGGAGTACAACTCCCGCTCCCAGTCACACTCCCCTCGGAGTCACACAGCCGCTCCCAGTCACACAGCCGCTCCCAGTCACACTGCCGCTCCCAGTCACACAGCCGCTCCCAGTCACACTCCCCCTGGAGTCACACTGCCGCTCCCAGTCACACTCCCCTCGGAGTCACACAGCCGCTCCCAGTCACACTCCCCTTGGAGTCACACTGCCGCTCCCCGTCACACTCCCCTCGGAGTCACACAGCTGCTCCCAGTCACACTCCCCTCGGAGTCACACTGCCGCTCCCAGTCACCCACCCCCGGAGTCTCACAGCCGCTCCCAGTCACACTCCCCCCGGATTCACACTCCCGCTCCCAGTCACACTGCCGCTCCCAGTCACACTCCCCTCGGAGTCACACAGCCGCTCCCAGTCACACTCCCCCCGGATTCACACTCCCGCTCCCAGTCACACTGCCCCCGGAGCCACGCTCCCGCTCCCAGTCACACTGCCCTCAGAGTCACACAGCCGCTCCCAGTCACACTCCCCTTGGAGGCACACAGCCGCTCCCAGTCACACTCCCCTCGGAGTCACACAGCCGCTCCCAGTCACACTTCCCTCGGAGTCACACTGCCGCTCCCAGTCACACTCCCCTCGGAGTCACACAGCCGCTCCCAGTCACACTGCCCTCGGAGTCACACTGCCGCTCCCAGTCACACTTCCCTCGGAGTCACACAGCCGCTCCCAGTCACACTTCCCTCGGAGTCACACTGCCGCTCCCAGTCACACTTCCCTCGGAGTCACACAGCCGCTCCCAGTCACACTCCCCTCGGAGTCACACAGCCGCTCCCAGTCACACTTCCCTCGGAGTCACACAGCCGCTCCCAGTCACACTTCCCTCGGAGTCACACAGCCGCTCCCAGTCACACTCCCCTCGGAGTCACATTCCGCTCCCAGTCACACTGCCGCTCCCAGTGACACTCCCCTCGGAGTCACATTGCTGCTCCCAGTCACACTCCCCCCGGAGTCACACAGCCACTCCCAGTCACACTCCACCCGGAGTCACACTGCCGCTCCCAGTCACACTGCCCTCGGAGTCACACAGCCGCTCCCAGTCACTCTCCCCCCGGAGTCACACTGCCGCTCCCAGTCACACACCCCCGGAGTCACACAGCCGCTCCCAGTCACACAGCCGCTCCCAGTCACACTCCCATCGGAGTCACACAGCCGCTCCCAGTCACACTCCCCTCGGAGTCACACAGCCGCTCCCAGTCACACTGCCCTCGGAGTCACACTCCCCTCGGAGTCTCACTCCTCTCGGAGTCACACTGCCTCCGGACTCTCACTCCCCTCGGAGTCACACTGACCCCGGAGTCTCACTCCCCTCGGAGTCACACTGCCCTCTGAGTCACACTGCCCTCTGAGTCACACTCCCCTCGGAGTCTCACTCCCCTCGGAGTACAACTCCCGCTCCCAGTCACACTCCCCTCGGAGTCACACAGCCGCTCCCAGTCACACTGCCGCTCCCAGTCACACAGCCGCTCCCAGTCACACTCCCCCCGGAGTCACACTGCCGCTCCCAGTCACACAGCCGCTCCCAGTCACACTCCCCCTGGAGTCACACTGCCGCTCCCAGTCACACTCTCCTCGGAGTCACACTGCCGCTCCCAGTCACACTCCCCTCGGAGTCACACAGCCGCTCCCAGTCACACTCCCCCCGGAGTCACACTGCCGCTCCCCGTCACACTCCCCTCGGAGTCACACAGCCGCTCCCAGTCACACTCCCCTTGGACTCACACTGCCGCTCCCAGTCACACTCCCCTCGGAGTCACACAGCTGCTCCCAGTCACACTCCCCTCGGAGTCACACTGCCGCTCCCAGTCACACACCCCCGGAGTCACACAGCCGCTCCCAGTCACACTCCCCTCGGAGTCACACTGCCGCTCCCAGTCACCCTCCCCTCGGAGTCACACAGCCGCTCCCAGTCACACTCCCCCCGGATTCACACTCCCGCTCCCAGTCACACTGCCGCTCCCCGTCACACTCCCCTCGGAGTCACACAGCCGCTCCCAGTCACTCTCCCCTTGGACTCACACTGCCGCTCCCAGTCACACTCCCCTCGGAGTCACACAGCTGCTCCCAGTCACAATCCCCTCGGAGTCACACTGCCGCTCCCAGTCACACTCCCCTCGGAGTCACACTCCCGCTCCCAGTCACCCTCCCCTCGGAGTCACACAGCCGCTCCCAGTCACACTCCCCCCGGATTCACACTCCCGCTCCCAGTCACACTGCCCCCGGAGCCACACTCCCGCTCCCAGTCACACTGCCCCCGGAGTCACACAGGCGCTCCCAGTCACACTCCCCTTGGAGTCACACAGCCGCTCCCAGTCACACTCCCCTCGGAGTCACACAGCCGCTCCCAGTCACACTGCCCTCGGAGTCACACAGCCGCTCCCAGTCACCCTCCCCTCGGAGTCACACAGCTGCTCCCAGTCACACTCCCCTCGGAGTCACACTGCCGCTCCCAGTCACACTCCCCTCGGAGTCACACAGCTGCTCCCAGTCACACTCCCCCCGGAGACACACTGCCGCTCCCAGTCACACTCCCCTCGGAGTCACATTCCGCTCCCAGTCACACTGCCACTCCCAGTGACACTCCCCTCGGAGTCACACTGCCGCTCCCAGTCACACTGCCCTCGGAGTCACACAGCCGCTCCCAGTCACTCTCCCCCCGGAGTCACACTGCCGCTCCCAGTCACACACCCCCGGAGTCACACAGCCGCTCCCAGTCACACAGCCGCTCCCAGTCACACTCCCCTCGGAGTCACACAGCCGCTCCCAGTCACACTCCCCTCGGAGTCACACAGCCGCTCCCAGTCACACTGCCCTCGGAGTCACACAGCCGCTCCCAGTCACACTCCCCCCGGAGTCACATTCCGCTCCCAGTCACACTGCACTCGGAGTCACACTGCCCCCTAGTCTCACTCCCCTCAGAGTCACACTGCCATCGGAGTCACACTCCCCTCGGAGTCTCACTCCTCTCGGAGTCTCACTGCCTCCGGAGTCTCACTCCCCTCGGAGTCACACTGCCCCCGGAGTCTCACTCCCCTCGGAGTCTCACTCCCCTCGGAGTCTCACTCCCCTCGGATTCTCACTCCCCTCGGAGTCTCACTCCCCTCGGAGTCTCACTCCCCTCGGAGTCACACTGCCCTCGGAGTCACACTGCCCCCGGAATCTCACTCCCCTCGGAGTCACACTGCCATCGGAGTCACACTGCCATCGGAGTCACACTCCCCTCGGAGTACAACTCCCGCTCCCAGTCACACTCCCCTCGGAGTCACACAGCCGCTCCCAGTCACATTGCCGCTCCCAGTCACACAGCCGCTCCCAGTCACACTCCCCCCGGAGTCACACTGCCGCTCCCAGTCACACTCCCCTCGGAGTCACACAGCCGCTCCCAGTCACTCTCCGCTCGGAGTCACACAGCCGCTCCCAGTCACTCTCCCCTCGGAGTCACACAGCCGCTCCCAGTCACACTCCCCTCGGAGTCACACTGCCGCTCCCAGTCACACTCCCCTCGGAGTCACACAGCCGCTCCCAGTCACACTGCCGCTCCCAGTCACTCCCCTTGGAGTCACACAGCCGCTCCCAGTCACACTGCCGCTCCCAGTCACACAGCCGCTCCCAGTCACACTCCCCCCGGAGTCACATTGCTGCTCCCAGTCACACAGCCGCTCCCAGTCACACTCCCCCCGGAGTCACACTGCCGCTCCCAGTCACACTCCCCTCGGAGTCACACAGCCGCTCCCAGTCACACTCCCCCCGGAGTCACACTGCCGCTCCCCGTCACACTCCCCTCGGAGTCACACAGCCGCTCCCAGTCACACTCCCCTTGGACTCACACTGCCGCTCCCAGTCACACTCCCCTCGGAGTCACACAGCTGCTCCCAGTCACACTCCCCTCGGAGTCACACTGCCGCTCCCAGTCACACACCCCCGGAGTCACACAGCCGCTCCCAGTCACACTCCCCTCGGAGTCACACTGCCGCTCCCAGTCACCCTCCCCTCGGAGTCACACAGCCGCTCCCAGTCACACTCCCCCCGGATTCACACTCCCGCTCCCAGTCACACTGCCGCTCCCCGTCACACTCCCCTCGGAGTCACACAGCCGCTCCCAGTCACACTCCCCTCGGAGTCACACAGCTGCTCCCAGTCACAATCCCCTCGGAGTCACACTGCCGCTCCCAGTCACACTCCCCTCGGAGTCACACTCCCGCTCCCAGTCACCCTCCCCTCGGAGTCACACAGCCGCTCCCAGTCACACTCCCCCCGGATTCACACTCCCGCTCCCAGTCACACTGCCCCCGGAGCCACACTCCCGCTCCCAGTCACACTGCCCCCGGAGTCACACAGGCGCTCCCAGTCACACTCCCCTTGGAGTCACACAGCCGCTCCCAGTCACACTCCCCTCGGAGTCACACAGCCGCTCCCAGTCACACTGCCCTCGGAGTCACACAGCCGCTCCCAGTCACCCTCCCCTCGGAGTCACACAGCTGCTCCCAGTCACACTCCCCTCGGAGTCACACTGCCGCTCCCAGTCACACTCCCCTCGGAGTCACACAGCTGCTCCCAGTCACACTCCCCCCGGAGACACACTGCCGCTCCCAGTCACACTCCCCTCGGAGTCACATTCCGCTCCCAGTCACACTGCCACTCCCAGTGACACTCCCCTCGGAGTCACACTGCCGCTCCCAGTCACACTGCCCTCGGAGTCACACAGCCGCTCCCAGTCACTCTCCCCCCGGAGTCACACTGCCGCTCCCAGTCACACACCCCCGGAGTCACACAGCCGCTCCCAGTCACACAGCCGCTCCCAGTCACACTCCCCTCGGAGTCACACAGCCGCTCCCAGTCACACTCCCCTCGGAGTCACACAGCCGCTCCCAGTCACACTGCCCTCGGAGTCACACAGCCGCTCCCAGTCACACTCCCCCCGGAGTCACATTCCGCTCCCAGTCACACTGCACTCGGAGTCACACTGCCCCCTAGTCTCACTCCCCTCAGAGTCACACTGCCATCGGAGTCACACTCCCCTCGGAGTCTCACTCCTCTCGGAGTCTCACTGCCTCCGGAGTCTCACTCCCCTCGGAGTCACACTGCCCCCGGAGTCTCACTCCCCTCGGAGTCTCACTCCCCTCGGAGTCTCACTCCCCTCGGATTCTCACTCCCCTCGGAGTCTCACTCCCCTCGGAGTCTCACTCCCCTCGGAGTCACACTGCCCTCGGAGTCACACTGCCCCCGGAATCTCACTCCCCTCGGAGTCACACTGCCATCGGAGTCACACTGCCATCGGAGTCACACTCCCCTCGGAGTACAACTCCCGCTCCCAGTCACACTCCCCTCGGAGTCACACAGCCGCTCCCAGTCACATTGCCGCTCCCAGTCACACAGCCGCTCCCAGTCACACTCCCCCCGGAGTCACACTGCCGCTCCCAGTCACACTCCCCTCGGAGTCACACAGCCGCTCCCAGTCACTCTCCGCTCGGAGTCACACAGCCGCTCCCAGTCACTCTCCCCTCGGAGTCACACAGCCGCTCCCAGTCACACTCCCCTCGGAGTCACACTGCCGCTCCCAGTCACACTCCCCTCGGAGTCACACAGCCGCTCCCAGTCACACTGCCGCTCCCAGTCACTCCCCTTGGAGTCACACAGCCGCTCCCAGTCACACTGCCGCTCCCAGTCACACAGCCGCTCCCAGTCACACTCCCCCCGGAGTCACATTGCTGCTCCCAGTCACACAGCCGCTCCCAGTCACACTCCCCCCGGAGTCACACTGCCGCTCCCAGTCACACTGCCTTCGGAGACACACAGCCGCTCCCAGTCACACTCCGCTCGGAGTCACACAGCCGCTCCCAGTCACTCTGCCCCCGGAGTCACATTCCACTCCCAGTCACACTGCCCTCGGAGTCTCACTCCCCTCGGAGTCTCACTCCCCTCGGAGTCTCACTCCCCTCGGAGTCACACTCCCCTCGGAGTCACACTCCCCTCGGAGTCACACTCCCCTCGGAGTCACACTCCCCTCGGAGTCTCACTCCCCTCGGAGTCGCACTGCCCCCGGAGTCTCACTCCCCTCGGAGTCACACTGCCCTCGGAGTCACACTGCCCCCGGAGTCTCACTCCCCTCGGAGTCACACTGCCATCGGAGTCACACTCCCCTCGGAGTCACACTCCCCTCGGAGTCTCACTCCCCTCGGAGTACAACTCCCGCTCCCAGTCACACTCCCCTCGGAGTCACACAGCCGCTCCCAGTCACACTCCCCTCGGATTCACACAGCCGCTCCCAGTCACTCTCCCCTCGGAGTCACACAGCCGCTCCCAGTCACTCTCCCCTCGGAGTCACACTGCCGCTCCCAGTCACACTCCCCTCGGAGTCACACAGCCGCTCCCAGTCACACTGCCGCTCCCAGTCACACTCCCCTCGGAGTCACACAGCCGCTCCCAGTCACACTGCCGCTCCCAGTCACACAGCCACTCCCAGTCACACTCCCCCCGGAGTCACATTGCTGCTCCCAGTCACACTGCACTCGGAGTCACACAGCCGCTCCCAGTCACTCCCCCCCCGGAGTCACACTGCCGCTCCCAGTCACACTCCCCTCGGAGTCACACTGCCGCTCCCAGTCACACTCCCCTCGGAGTCACACAGCCGCTCCCAGTCACACAGCCGCTCCCAGTCACACTGCTGCTCCCAGTCACACTCCCCTCGGAGTCACACAGCCGCTCCCAGTCACACTCCCCCCGGAGTCACATTCCGCTCCCAGTCACACTGCACTCGGAGTCACACTGCCCCCGTAGTCTCACTCCCCTCAGAGTCACACTGCCATCGGAGTCACACTCCCCTCGGAGTCTCACTCCTCTCGGAGTCACACTGCCTCCGGAGTCTCACTCCCCTCGGAGTCACACTGCTCCCGGAGTCTCACTCCCGCTCCCAGTCACACTGCCCTCGGAGTCACACAGCCGCTCCCAGTGACTCTCCCCCCGGAGTCACACTGCCGCTCCCAGTCACACACCCCCGGAGTCACACAGCCACTCCCAGTCACACAGCCGCTCCCAGTCACACTCCCCTCGGAGTCACACAGCCGCTCCCAGTCACACTGCCCTCGGAGTCACACAGCCGCTCCCAGTCACCCTCCCCTCGGAGTCACACAGCTGCTCCCAGTCACACTCCCCTCGGAGTCACACTGCCGCTCCCAGTCACACTCCCCTCGGAGTCACACAGCCGCTCCCAGTCACACTTCCCTCGGAGTCACACTGCCGCTCCCAGTCACACTCCCCACGGAGTCACACAGCCGCTCCCAGTCACACTTCCCTCGGAGTCACACAGCCGCTCCCAGTCACACTCCCCTCGGAGTCACACTGCCGCTCCCAGTCACACTCCCCTCGGAGTCACACAGCCGCTCCCAGTCACACTTCCCTCGGAGTCACACAGCCGCTCCCAGTCACACTCCCCCCGGAGTCACACAGCCGCTCCCAGTCACACTTCCCTCGGAGTCACACAGCCGCTCCCAGTCACACTCCCCTCGGAGTCACACTGCCGCTCCCAGTCACACAGCCGCTCCCAATCACACTCGCCCCGGAGTCACACTGCCGCTCCCAGTCACACAGCCGCTCCCAGTCACTCTCCCCTCGGAGTCACACTGCCGCTCCCAGTCACACAGCCGCTCCCAGTCACACTGCCGCTCCCAGTCACACTCCCCCCGGAGTCACACTGCCGCTCCCAGTCACACTCCCCCCGGAGTCACACTGCCGCTCCCAGTCACACTCCCCTCGGAGTCACACTGCCGCTCCCAGTCACACTCCCCTCGGAGTCACACTGCCGCTCCCAGTCACACTCCCCTCGGAGTCACACTTCCGCTCCCAGCCACACTCCCCTCGGAGTCACACAGCCGCTCCCAGTCACACAGCCGCTCCCAGTCACACTCCCCTCGGAGTCACACTTCCGCTCCCAGCCACACTCCCCTCGGAGTCACACAGCCGCTCCCAGTCACACAGCCGCTCCCAGTCACACTCCCCTCGGAGTCACACAGCCGCTCCCAGTCCCACTCCCCCCGGAGTCACACTGCCGCTCCCAGTCACACTCCCCCCGGAGTCACACTGCCGGTCCCAGTCACACTGCCCTCGGAGTCACACTGCCACTCCCAGTCACACTCCCCCCGGAGTCACACTGCCGCTCCCAGTCACACAGCCGCTCCCAGTCACACTGCCCTCGGAGTCACACTGCCGCTCCCAGTCACACTGCCCCCGGAGTCACACTGCCGCTCCCAGTTACACTCCCCTCGGAGTCACACAGCCGCTCCCAGTCACACTTTCCTCGGAGTCACACAGCCGCTCCCAGTCACACAGCCGCTCCCAGTCACACTCCCCCCGGAGTCACACAGCCGCTCCCAGTCACGCTCCCCCAGGAGTCACACTGCCGCTCCCAGTCTCACTGCCCTCGGAGTCACACTGCTGCTCCCAGTCACACTCCCCTCGGAGTCACACAGCCGCTCACAGTCACACAGCCGCTCCCAGTCACTCTGCCCCTCGGAGTCACACTGCTGCTTACAGTCACATTGTCCTCGGTTGTCCCACACACTGCACTCTGTTTCGGGAGTCAACGACGAGAGACATCAGTTTATAATTTCCGGTAATAGAGTGAGGAGAGAATTTAGGAAGAATTTCAACCAACGGTTGTTGGAGCATGGAATGCTTTGCCCTGGGAGGCAGTTGAGGCAGAGATCATTGCATTTTTATGATTCGTTTGTGGAATGTGGGCGTCGCTGGCAAGACCAGTATTTATTGCCCATCCCAAGTTGCCCTTGAGAAGGTGATGATGACCTAATAGAGGTCTTTAAAATTATGAACGGCTTTGATAGAGTAGATACAGAGAGAATGTTTCCAGTTGTGGGGAAGAGCAAAACTAGAGGCCATTATTGTAAGATAGTCACCAACAAATCAAATAGGAAATTCAGAAGAAACTTCTTTCCCTAAAGAGTGGTGAGAATGTGGAATAGTATAAATGCATTTAAGGGGAGGCTAGACAAGCATATGAGGGAGAAGGGAATAGAGGGTTATTGCTGATAGATTTAGATGAGGAAAGACGGGAGGAGGCTCGAGTGGAGCATAAACGCCGGCATGGACTGGTTGGGCCGAATGGCCTGTTTCCGTGCCGTGTATCCTATGTAATCCGAGGTAATGTGTGTGAACCTGAGATGAACCATTCAGGGACCATTAGCAGAGATTTTCAAATCACAGACTCTCAGGCAGGAGATGGTCCAACAAACGCGAATTGTCGGTGTAGCGTGTTTCAGTAGGCAGTGAGGGTGGTAAGAGTATTGCCATAGACCATGGCTGGCCTCTGACTGAGTGACATGTATTTACAGGGCAGCAGAAGAGTGGACTGAAGACCCAGAGCCCTTCAGTGCGAGCTACTACAGGAGAAGTCTGGACAACACTGGCTTCATCTTCAGTACACCGTACAGGGAATGTATGTGTCCTGCGTGTATCCCAGACTCATGTTTCAGTTGTGTTTTAAAGGGGGGTCTGCACATCTCCTCACATTTTTTACCTTCAATGAAATTTCACAACGTTCCTGCAGATCCTCAAATACACTGATTGACTGGATGGTCCAACACATGACTTCTAAACTCAATTTACAAACACTATTCATCCAATTAGAGCGAATAGAGAGTCTCAGTGTGAGAATTTAATAGAGGGTCCCACAGGGTCTCAGTGACACATTTATAGAGGATCCCACAGGGTCTCAGTGACACATTTATAGAGGATCCCACAGGGTCTCAGTGACACATTAATAGAGGGTCCCACAGGGTCTCAGTGACACATTAATAGAGGGTCCCACAGGGTCTCAGTGACACATTAATAGAGGGTCCCACAGGGTCTCAGTGACACATTAATAGAGGGTCCCACAGGGTCTCAGTGACACATTAATAGGGGGTCCCACAGGGTCTCAGTGACATGTTAATAGAGGGTCCCACAGGGTCTCAGTGAGACATTAATACAGGGTCCCAAAAGGTCTCAGTGACACATTAATAGAGGGTCCCACAGGGTCTCAGTGACACATTAATACAGGGTCCCACATGAATTCAGTGACACATTAATAGGGGGTCCCACAGGGTCTCAGTGACATGTTAATAGAGGGTCCCACAGGGTCTCAGTTACACGTTAATAGAGGGTCCCACAGGGTCTCAGTGACACATTAATACAGGGTCCCACATGAATTCAGTGACACATTAATAGGGGGTCCCACAGGGTCTCAGTGACATGTTAATAGAGGGTCCCACAGGGTCTCAGTTACACGTTAATAGAGGGTCCCACAGGGTCTCAGTTACACGTTAATAGAGGGTCCCACAGGATCTCAGTGACACATTAACAGGGGGTCCCACAGGGTCTTAGTGATACATTAATAGAGGGTCCCACAGGGTCTCAGTGACACATTAACAGGGGGTCTCACAGGGTCTCAGTGACACATTAATAGAGGGTCCCACAGGGTCTCAGTGATACATTAATAGGGGGTCCCAAAGGTTCTCAGTGACACATTAATAGAGGGTCCCACAGGGTCTCAGTGACACATTAATGGAGGGTCCCACTGAGTCTCAGTGACACGTTAACAGGGGGTCCCACAGGATCTGAGTGACACATTAGTAGAGGGTCCCACAGGGTCTCAGTGACACGTTAATAGAGGGTCCCACAGGGTCTCAGTGACACATTAATAGAGCGTCCCACAGGGCCTCAGTGACACATTAATAAAGGGTCCCACAGGGTTCCAGTGACACATTAATAAAGGGTCCCACAGGGTCTCAGTGACAAATTAATAAGGGGTCCCACAGGGTCTCGGTGACATGTTAATAGAGGGTCCCACAGGGTCTCAGTGACACATCAATAGAGGGTCCCACAGGGTCTCAGTGACACATTAAAAGAGGGTCCCACAGGGTCTCAGTGACACATTAATAGAGGGTCCTACAGGGTCTCAGTGACACATTAATAGAGGGTCCCACAGGGTCTCAGTGACACATTATTGAGGGTCCTACAGGGTCTCAGTGACACATTAATAGAGGGTCCCACAGGGTCCCAGTCACACATTAATAGAGGGTCCCACAGGGTCTCAGTGACACATTAATAGAGGGTCCCACAGGGTCTCAGTGACACATTAATAGAGGGTCCTACAGGGTCTCAGTGACACATTAATAGAGGGTCCCACAGGGTCTCAGTGACACATTATTGAGGGTCCTACAGGGTCTCAGTGACACATTAATAGAGGGTCCCACAGGGTCCCAGTGACACGTAAATAGAGGGTCCCACAGGGTCTCAGTGACACATTAATAGGGGGTAGCTCAGGGTCTCAGTGACACATTAGTAGAGGGTCCCACAGCGTCTCAGTGACACGTCAATAGAGGGTCCCACAGGGTCTCAGTGATACATTAGTAGAGGGTCCCACAGCGTCTCAATGACACATTAGTAGACGGTCCCACAGGGTCTCAGTGACACATTAAAAGAGGGTCCCACAGCGTCTTAGTGACACGTTAATAGAGGGTCCCACAGGAGCTGAGTGACACATTAATAGAGGGTCCCACAGGGTCTCAGTGACACATTAATAGAGGTTCCGACAGGGTCTTAGAGTGAGAGATTAATAGAGGGTCCCACAGGGTTTCAGTTACACATTAATAGAGGGTCCCACAGGGTCTCAGTGACACGTTAATAGAGGGTCCCACAGGGCCTCAGTGAGAGATTAATAGAGCGTCCCACAGGGTCTCAGTGACACATTAATGCAGGGTCCCACTGGGTCTCAGTGACACGTTAATAGAGGGTCCCACAGGATCTGAGTGACACATTAATAAAGGGTCCCACAGGTTCTCAGTGACACATTAATAGAGGGTCCCACAGGGTCTCAGTGACACATTAAAAGCGGGTCCCACAGGTTCTCAGTGACGCATTAATAGCGGGTCCCACTGGGTCTCAGTGACACATTAATAGAGGGTCCCTCAGGGTCCCAGTGACACATTAATAGAGGGTCCCATAGGGTCTGAGTGACAAATTAATAGGGGGTCCCACAGGGTCTCAGAGACACATTAATCGAGGGTCCCACAGGGTCTCAGGGACATGTTAATAGAGGGTCCCACAGGGTCTCAGTGACACGTTAATAGAGGGTCCCACAGGGTCTCAGTGACACGTTAGTAGAGGGTCCCACAGGGTCTCAGGGACATGTTAATAGAGGGTCCCACAGGGTCTCAGTGACACGTTAATAGAGGGTCCCACAGTGTCTCAGTGACACATTAATAGAGGGTCCCACAAGGTCTCAGTGACACATTAATAGAGGGTCCCACAAGGTCTCAGTGACACATTAATAGAGGGTCCCACAGGGTCTCAGTGACACGTTAATAGAGGGTCCCACAAGGTCTCAGTGACACATTAATAGAGGGTCCCACAGGGTCTCAGTGACACATTAATAGAGGGTCCCACAGGGTCTCAGTGACACATTAATAGAGGGTCCCACAGGGTCTCAGTGACACATTAATAGAGGGTCCCACAGGGTCTCAGTGACACATTAATAGAGGGTCCCACAGGGTCCCAGTGACACGTAAATAGAGGGTCCCTTAGGGTCTGAGTGACAAATTAATAGGGGGTCCCACAGGGTCTCAGTGACACATTAGTAGAGGGTCCCACAGCGTCTCAGTGACACGTTAATAGAGGGTCCCACACGGTCTCAGTGATACATTAGTAGAGGGTCCCACAGCGTCTCAATGACACATTAGTAGACGGTCACACAGGGTCTCAGTGACACATTAAAAGAGGGTCCCACAGCGTCTCAGTGAAACGTTAATAGAGGGTCCCACAGGATCTGAGTGACACATTAATAGAGGGTCCCACAGGGTCTCAGTGACACGTTAATAGAGGGTCCCACAGGGTCTCAGTGACACATTAATAGAGGGTCCCACAAGGTCTCAGTGACACATTAATAGAGGGTCCCACAAGGTCTCAGTGACACATTAATAGACGGTCCCACAGGGTCTCAGTGACACGTTAATAGAGGGTCCCACAAGGTCTCAGTGACACATTAATAGAGGGTCCCACAGGGTCTCAGTGACACATTAATAGAGGGTCCCACAGGGTCTCAGTGACACATTAATAGAGGGTCCCACAGCGTCTCAGTGACACGTTAATAGAGGGTCCCACACGGTCTCAGTGATACATTAGTAGAGGGTCCCACAGCGTCTCAATGACACATTAGTAGACGGTCACACAGGGTCTCAGTGACACATTAAAAGAGGGTCCCACAGCGTCTCAGTGAAACGTTAATAGAGGGTCCCACAGGATCTGAGTGACACATTAATAGAGGGTCCCACAGGGTCTCAGTGACACATTAATAGAGGGTCCCACAGGGTCCCAGTGACACATTAATAGAGGGTCCCATAGAGTCTGAGTGACAAATTAATAGGGGGTCCCACAGGGTCTCAGAGACACATTAATCGAGGGTCCCACAGGGTCTCAGTGACACATTAGTAGAGGGTCCCACAGCGCCTCAGTGACACGTTAATAGAGGGTCCCACAGGGTCCCAGTGACACATTGATAGGTGGTCCCACTGGGATCAGTGACACATTAATAGAATGTCCCGCAACATCTCAGTGACACATTAATAGAGGGTCCCACAGGGTCTCAGTGACACATTAATAGAGCGTCCCACAGGGTCTCAGTGACACATTAATAGAGGGTCCCACAGGGTCTCAGTGACACATTAATAGAGCGTCCCACAGGGTCTCAGTGACACATTAGTAGAGGGTCCCACAGGGTCTCAGTGACACGTTAATAGAGGGTCCCACAGGGTCCCAGTGACACATCAATAGAGGGTCCCATAAGGTCTCAGTGACACATTAATAGTGGGTCCCACAGGGTCTCAGTGACACATTAATGCAGGGTCCCACTGGGTCTCAGTGACACGTTAATAGAGGGTCCCGCAGGGTCTCAGTGACACATTAATAGCGGGTCCCACTGGGTCTCAGTGACACATGAATAGAGGGTCCCATAGGGTCTGAGTGCCAAATTAATAGGGGGTCCCACAGGGTCTCAGAGACACATTAATAGGGGGTCCCACAGGGTCTCAGTGACACGTTAATAGAGGGTCCCATAGGGTCTGAGTGACAAATTAATAGAGGGTCCCACAGGGTCTCAGTTACACATTAATAGAGGGTCCCTCAGGGTCCCAGTGACACATTAATAGAGGGTCCCACAGGGTCTGAGTGACAAATTAATAGAGGGTCCCACAGGGTCTCAGACACATTAATAGAGGGTCCCACAGGGTCTCAGACACATTAATCGAGGTTCCCACAGGGTCCCAGTGACACATTAATAGAGGGTCCCACAGGGTCTCAGTGACACATTAATAGAGGGTCCCACAGGGTCTCAGTGACACATTAATAGAGGGTCCCACAGGGTCTCAGTGACACATTAATAGAGGGTCCCACAGGGTCTCAGTGACACATTAATAGAGGGTCCCACAGGGTCTCAGTGACACATTAATAGAGGGTCCCACAGGGTCTCAGTGACACATTAATAGAGGGTCCCACAGGGTCTCAGTGACACATTAATAGAGGGTCCCACAGGGTCCCAGTGACACATTAATAGAGGGTCCCACTGGGTCTCAGTGACACATTAATAGAGGGTCCCACTGGGTCTCAGTGACACGTTAATAGAGGGTCCCACACGGCCTCAGTGACACATTAATAGAGGGTCCCACTGGGTCTCAGTGACACGTTAATAGAGGGTCCCACAGGGTCTCGGTGACACATTAATAGAGGGTCCCACAGGGCCTCAGTGACACATTAATAGAGGGTCCCACAGTGTCTTAGTGACATATTAATAGCGGGTCCCACAGGGTCTCAGTGACACATTAATACAGGGTCCCACAGTGTCTTAGTGACATATTAATAGAGGGTCCCACAGGGTCTCGGTGACATAATAATAGGGGGTCCCGCAGGGATCAGTGACACATTAATTGAGGGTCCCACAGAGGCTCAGTGACATATTAATAAAGGGTCCCACAGGGCCTCAGTGACACATTAATAGGTGGTCCCACTGGGATCAGTGACACATTAATAGAAGGTCCCGCAGCATCTCAGTGACACATTAATAGAGGGTCCCACAGGGTATCAGTGACATACTAATAGAGGGTCCCACAGGGTCTCAGTGTGACGTTAATAGAGGGTCCCACAGGGTCTCAGTTGCACATTAATATAGGGTCCCAGAGGATCTCAGAGACACACTATTAGATGGTCCCACAGGGTCTCAGTGACACATTAATAGAGGGTTCCACAGGGTCTCAGTGACATATTAATAGAGTGTCCTAGAAGGTCTCAGTGACACATCAATAGAGTCCCACAGGGTCTCAGTGTGACACGTTAATAGAGGGTCCCACAGGGCCTCAGTGACATATTAATAGAGGGTCCCACAGGGTCTCAGTGACACATTAATAGAGGGTCCCACAGGGGCTCAGTGACACATTATTAGAGAGTCCCTAAAGGCCTCAGTGTTACTCATTAATAGTGGGTCCCACAGGGTCTAAGCGACACATTAATAGAGGGTCCCACAGGGTCTCAGTGACACATTGATAGGTGGTCCCACTGGGATCAGTGACACATTAATAGAAGGTCCCGCAGGGTATCAGTGACATAATAATAGAGGGTCCCACAGGGTCTCAGTGTGACGTTAATAGAGGGTCCCACAGGGTCTAAGTGAGACATTAATAGAGGGTCCCACAGGGTCTCAGTGTGACGTTAATAGAGGGTCCCACAGGGTATCAGTGACACATTGATAGGTGGTCCCACTGGGATCAGTGACACATTAATAGAAGGTCCCGCAGGGTATCAGTGACATAATAATAGAGGGTCCCACAGGGTCTCAGTGTGACGTTAATAGAGGGTCCCACAGGGTCTAAGTGAGACATTAATAGAGGGTCCCACAGGGTCTCAGTGTGACGTTAATAGAGGGTCCCACAGGGTATCAGTGACATAATAATAGAGGGTCCCACAGGGTCTCAGTGTGACGTTAATAGAGGGTCCCACAGGGTCTAAGTGAGACATTAATAGAGGGTCCCACAGGGTCTCAGTGTGACGTTAATAGAGGGTCCCACAGGGTATCAGTGACATAATAATAGAGGGTCCCACAGGGTCTCAGTGTGACGTTAATAGAGGGTCCCACAGGGTCTTAGTGTGACGTTAATAGAGGGTCCCACAGGGTCTAAGTGAGACATTAATAGAGGGTCCCACAGGGTCTCAGTGACACATTAATAGAGGGACCCACAGAGGCTCAGTGACATTAATAGAGGGTCCCACAGGGCCTCAGTGACACATTAATAGAGGGTCCCACAGGGATCAGTGACACATTAATAGAGGGTCCCACAGGGATCAGTGACACATTAATAGAGGGTCCCACAGGGATCAGTGACACATTAATAGAGGGTCCCACAGGGTCTCAGTGACACATTAATAGACGGTCCCACAGGGTCTCAGTGACACATTAATAGAGGGCCCCACAGGGTCTTCGTGAAACATTAATAGAGGGTCCCACAGGGTCTTAGTGACACATTAATAGAGGGTCCCAAAGGGTCCCAGTGACTCATTAATAGAGGGTCCCGCAGGGTCTCAGTGACACATTAATAGAGTGTCCCACAGGGTCTCAGTGACACATTAATAGAGGGTCCCACAGGATCCCAGTGACTCATTAATAGAGGGTCCCGCAGGGTCTCAGTGACACATTAATAGAGTGTCCCACAGAGTCTCAGTGCCACATTAATACAGTGTCCCACAAGGTCTCAGTGACACATTAATAGAGGGTCCCACAGGATCCCAGTGACTCATTAATAGAGGGTCCCGCAGGGTCTCAGTGACACATTAATAGAGTGTCCCACAGGGTCTCAGTGACACATTAATACAGGGCCCCACAGGGTCTCAGTGACACATTAATAGAGTGTCCCACAGGGTCTCAGTGACACATTAATAGAGTGTCCCACAGGGTCTCAGTGACACATTAATACAGGGCCCCACAGGGTCTTAGTGACACATTAATAGAGTGTCCCACAGGGTCTCAGTGACACATTAATAGTGTGACCCACAGGGTCTCAGTGACACATTAATACAGGGTCCCGCAGGGTCTCAGTGACACATTAATAGAGTGTCCCACAGGGTCTCAGTGACACATTAATAGTGTGACCCACAGGGTCTTAGTGACACATTAATAGAGGGTCCCACAGGGTCTCAGTGACACATTAATAAAGGGTCCCACAGTGTCTCAGAGGCACATTAATAAAGGGTCCCACAGGGTCTCAGTGACACTTTAATAAGGGGTCCCACAGGATCTCAGTGACACATTAATAGAGGGGCCCACAGTGTCTCAGAGGCACATTAATAAAGGGTCCCACAGGGTCTCAGTGACACTTTAATAAGGGGTCCCACAGGATCTCAGTGACACATTAATAGAGGGTCCCACAGGATCTCAGTGACACATTAATAAAGGGTCCCACAGGGTCTCAGTGACACTTTAATAAGGGGTCCCACAGGGTCTCAGTGACACATTAATAAAGGGTCCCACAGGATCTCAGTGACACATTAATAAAGGGTCCCACAGGATCTCAGTGACACATTAATAGAGGGGCCCACATTGTCTCCGTGGCACATTAATAGAGTGTCCCACAGGGTCTCAGTGCCACATTATTACAGGGTCTCACAGCGCCTTAGTGACACATTAATGGGGGGTCCCACAGCATTTCATTGACACATTAATAGAGGGTCCCTTATGGTCCCAGTGACTCATTAATAGAGGGTCCCACAAAGTCTCAGTGACACATTAATACAAGGTCCCACAGTGTCTCCGTCACACATTAACAGAGGGTCCCACAGCATCTCAGTGAAACATTAATAGAGGGTCCCACAGGGTATCAGTGACACATTAATAGAGGGTTCCACAGGGCCTCTGTGAGACATAAATAGATGTTTCCACAGAGTCTCAGTGTGACGTTAATAGAGGGTCCCACTGGTTCTCAGTGATACATTAATAGAGGGTCCCACAGAGTCTCAGTTGCACATTAATAGAGGGCCCTACAGGGTCTCAGTGACACATTAATAGAGGGTCCCACAGGGTCTCAGTGACACATTAATAGAGGGCCCCACAGGGTCTCAGTGACACCTTAATAAGGGGTCCCACAGGGTCCCAGTATGACACGTTAATAGAGGGTCCCACAGGGTATCAGTGACACATTAATAGAGGGTCCCACAGGGTCCCAGTATGACACGTTAATAGAGGGTCCCACAGGGTATCAGTGACACATTAATAGAGGGTCCCACAGGGTCTAAGCGACACATTAATAGCTGGCCCCACAGTGTCTTAGTGACATATTAATCGAGGGTCCCTCAGGGTCTCGGTGACATATTAATAGGTGGTCCCACAGGGATCAGTGACACATTAATAGATGGTCCCACAGAGGCTCAGTGACATATTAATAAAGGGTCCCACAGGGTCTCTGTGACACATTAATAGGTGGTCCCACAGGGTCCCAGTGACACATTAATAGAGGGTCCCACAGCGTCTCAGTGACACATTAATACAGGGTCCCACAGTGTCTTAGTGACACATTAATAGAGGGTCCCACAGGGTCTCGGTGAAATATTAATAGGTGGTCCCACAGGGATCAGTGACACATTAATAGAGGGTCCCACAGGGTCCCAGTGACACATTAATAGAGGGTCCCACAGGTTCTCAGTGACATGTTAATACAGCGTCCCACAAGACCTTAGTGACACGTTAATTGACGGTCCCGAAGGGTCCCAGTGACTCATTAATAGAGGGTACCACAAAGTCTCAGTGACACATTAATAGAGGGTCCCACAGGGTCTCAGTGTGATGTTAATAGAGGGTCCCACAGGGTCTCAGTGTGATGTTAATAGAGGGTCCCACAGGGTCTCAGTGTGATGTTAATAGAGGGTCCCACAGGGTCTCAGTTGCACATTAATACAGGGTCCCAGAGGATCTCAGTGACACATTAATAAGAGGGTCCCACAGGGTCTCAGTGACATATTAATAGAGAGTCCCATAGGGTCTCATTGTGACACGTTAATAGAGTGTCACACAGGGTCTCAGTGAGACATTAATAGATGGTCACACATGGTCTCAGTGACACATTAATAGATGGTCACACATGGTCTCAGTGACAGATTAATAGAGGGTCCCACTGGTCTCAGTGACACATTAATAGAGGGTCCCACAGGGACTCAGTGAAACATTAACAGAGGGTCCCACAGGGTATCAGTGACACATTAAAAAGGGTCCCACAGGGTCTCAGTGACACATTAATAGAGAGTCCCACAGGGTCTAAGCGACACATTAATAGAGGGTCCCACAGGGTCCCAGTGACACATTAATAGAGGGTCCCACAGGGTCTAAGCGACACATTAATAGAGGGTCCCACAGGGTCTCAGTGACACATTAATAGAGGGTCCCACAGGGTCCCAGTGACTCATTAATAGAGGGTCCCACAGGGTCTCAGTGAAACATTAACAGAGGGTCCCACAGGGTATCAGTGACACATTAAAAAGGGTCCCACAGGGTCTCAGTGACACATTAATAGAGAGTCCCACAGGGTCTCAGTGACACATTAATAGAGGGTCCCACAGGGTCCCAGTGACTCATTAATAGAGGGTCCCACAGGGTCTCAGTGACACATTAATAGAGGGTCCCACAGGGTCCCAGTGACTCATTAATAGAGGGTCCCACAGGGTCTCAGTGACACATTAATACAGAGTCCCACAGGGTCTCAGTGACACATTAATAGAGGGTCCCACAGGGACTCGGTGACACATTAATAGAGGGTCCCACAGGGATCAGTGACACATTAATAGAGGGTCCCACAGGGTCTCAGTGACACATTAATAGGTGGTCCCACAGGGATCAGTGACACATTAATTGGTGGTCCCACAGGGATCAGTGACACATTAATAGAGGGTCCCACAGTGTCTCAGTTTGAGACATTAATAGAGGGACCCACAGGGACTCAGTGACAGATTAATAGAGGGTCCCACAGGGTCTCAGTGACAGATTAATAGAGGGTCCCACAGTGTCTCAGTGACACATTAATGGAGGATCCCACAGGGTCTTAGTGACACATTAATAGGGGGTCCCACAGTGTCTCAGTGACACATCAATTGAGGGTCCCACAGGGTCTCAGTAACACATTAATAGAGGGTCCCACAGTGTCTCAGTGACACATTAATAGGGGGTCCCACAGGGTCTCAGTGACACATTAATAGAGGGTCTCACAGGATCTCAGTGTGACACAATAATAGAGGGACCCACAGGTTCTTAGTGAGACGTTAATAGAGGGTCCTGCAGGGCTCTGTGACTCATTAATAGAGGGTCCCACAGGTTCTCAGTGACACATTAATAGAGGATCCTACAGTGTCTCAGTGACACATCAATAGAAAGTCCCACATGACCTCATTGAGCCAAATTAATAGGAGGTTCCACAGGGTCTCAGTAACACATTAATAGAGGGTCCCACAGGATCTCAGACACATTAATAGAGGGTCCCACAGGTTCTTAGTGAGACGTTAATAGAGGGTCCTGCAGGACTCTGTGACACATTAATAGAGGGTCCCACAGGTTCTCAGTGTGACACAATAATAGAGGGTCCCACAGGTTCTCAGTGACACATTAATAGAGGATCCTACAGTGTCTCAGTGACACGTTAATAGAAAGTCCCACATGACCTCATTGAGCCAAATTAATAGGAGGTTCCACAGGGTCTCTGTGACACATTAATAGAGGGTCCCACAGGTTCTTAATGAGACGTTAATAGAGGGTCCTGCAGGACTCTGTGACACATTAATAGAGGGTCCCACAGGGTCTCGGTGAGACATTAATAGAGGGTCCCACAGGGTCTCAGTGTCATATTAATAGAGGGTCCCACACGGACTCAGTGTGACACGTTAATAAAGGGTCCCACAGGGTCTCAGTGACACATTAATTTAGGGTCCCACAGGGTCTCAGTGACATATTAATAGGGTGTCCGAAAGGGTCTCAGTGTGACACATTAATGGAGGGTCCCACAGGGTCTCAGTGACACATTAATATAGGGTCCCACAGAGACTCAGTGACACATGAATAGAGGGTCAGACAGGGTCTTAGTGACACTTTAATGAAGGATCCCACAGGGTCCAAGTGACACATTAATACAAGGTCCCACAGGGTCTTAATGACACATTAATAGAGGGTGCCACAAGGTCTCAGTGAGACATTAATCGAGGGTCCCACAGGGTCTCAGAGACACGTTAATAGAGGTTCCCACAGGGTCTCAGTGACACATCAGTCGAGGGTCGCACAGGGTCACAGTGACACATTAATACAGCGTCCCACAGCGCCTCTGTGACACATTACTGAAGGGTCCCACATGGTCTCGTTGTCATATTAATAGCGGGTCCCACATGCTCTTAGTGTGCCACATTAATAGGGGGTTCCACAGGGTCTCAGTGACACATTAATAGAGGGTTGCACAGGCTCTCAGCGACACATTAATGTGTGTTGTGGGTGTTGTGTGTTGTGTGTGTGTGTTGTGTGTGTGTGTTGTGGGTGTGTGCGTTGTGTGTGTGTGTTGTGGGTGTGTGTGTTTTGGGTGTGTGTTTTGTGGGCGTGTTTGTTGTGGGTCTGTGTTGTGGGTTTGTGTGTTGTGTGTGTGTGTGTTGTAGGTGTGTGTGTGTTGTGGGTATATGTGTGCCTGTGTGTTGTGTGTGTGTGTTGTGGTTGTGCATGTTGTGGGTGTGTGTTGTGGGTGTGTGTGTGTTGTGGTTGTGTGTGTTGTGCGTGTGTGCTGTGCGTGTGGGTGTTGTGGGTGTGTGTGTTGTGGGTGTGTGTGTTGTGGGTGTGTGTGTTGTGGGTGTGTGTTGTGGGTGTGTGTGTTGTGGGTGTGTGTTGTGGGTGTGTGTGTTGTGGGTGTACGTGTTGTGAGGGTGTGTGTTGTGGGTGTTTGTGTTGTGGGTGTGTGTTGTGGGTGTGTGTGTTGTGGGTGTGTGTGTTTTGGCGTGTGTTGTGGGTGTGTTGTACTTATGTGTTGTGGGTGTCTGTTTTGTGGGCGGGTGTTGAGTGTGTGTGTCGTTGGTGTGTGTCGTTGGTGTGTGTCGTTGGTGTGTGTTGTGTGTGTGTGTGTTGTGGGTGGGTGTTGTGGGTGTGTGTGTTGTGGGCAGTTGTTGTGGATGTGTCTGTTGCGAGGTGTATGTTGTGGGTATGTGTGTTGTGGGTGTGTGTGTTGTGGGTGTGTGTGTTGTGGGTGTGTGTGTTGTGGGTGTGTGTGTTGTGGGTGTGTGTGTTGTGGGTGTGTGTGTTGTGGGTGTGGGTGTTGTGGGTGTGTGTGTTGTGGTGTGTGTGTGTGATGTGGCTGTGTTTTATGGATGTGTGAGTTGGGGGGTGTTGTGGGTGTTTGTTTTGGGTGTGTGTGTTGTGGATGTGTGTTGTGTGTGTGTGTTGGTGTGTGTTGTGGGTTTGTGTGTTGTGGGTGTGTCTTTTGTGGGTGTGTCTTTTGTGGGTGGGTGTGATGTAGGTGTGAGTTTTCTGAGTGTTTCTTTTGTGGGTGTGTGTGTTGTGGGTGTAGTGTATTTGCTTTAAGTCAGAACTACTTTTTACAGCTCCTGTATACTGTAGTACCAGCAGTGACCACACCGGTATATAAGCTGTGCGCATGCCTCTGTACCCCAGCCTAGATATTACCCTCCTCCAGTAAAGACTTGTTATTTGTTTATGTACAGCATCCGTGTAATTATTTATCCACTGAACCACGGATCTAACAGTGGGTGTGTCTTTTGCGGGTGTGTGTGATGTGGGTGTGTTTTGCGGGTGTGTGTTGTGGTTATCTGTGATGTGGGTGTGTGCTATGGGTGTGTGTTGTGGGTGTGTGTGTTGTGGGTGTGTGTGTTGTGGGTGTGTGTGTTGTGGGTGGGTGTGTGTGTTGTGGGTGTGTGTGTTGTGGGTGTGTGTGTTGTGGGTGTGTGTGTTGTGGGTGTGTGTTGTGGGTGTGTGTTGTGGGTGTGTGCGTGGCGGTGTGTGTTGTGGGTGTGGGTGTTGTGAGTGTGTGTGTTTTGGGTGTGTGTGTTTTGGGTGTTTGTGTTGTGGGCATGTGTGTTTTGTGTGTGTGTGTTGTGGGTATGTGTGTGCCTGTGTGTGTTGTGTGTGCCTGTGTGTTGTGAGTGTGTGTGTTGTGGGTGAGTGTGTTGTGGGTGAGTGTGTTGTGGGTGTGTGTTGTGAGTGTGTGTGTTGTGAGTGTGTGTGTTGTGAGTGTGTGTGTTGTGAGTGTGTGTGTTGTGTGTGTGTGTTGTGGGTGTGTATTGTGTGTGTGTTGTGAGAGTGTGTGTTGTGGGTGAGTGTGTTGTGGGTGTGTGTTGTGGGTGTGTGTGTTGTGGGTGTGTGTGTTGTGAGTGTGTGTGTTGTGAGTGTGTGTGTTGTGGGTGTGTGTTGTGGGTGTGTGTGTTGTGGGTGTGTGTGTTGTGGGTGTGTGTCTGAGGTGTGTGTTGTGGGTGTGTGTGTTGTGTGTGTGTGTTGTGTGTGTTGTGTGGGTGTGTGTTGTGGGTGTTTGTGTTGTGGGTGTTTGTGTTGTGGGTGTGTGTGTTGTGGGGGTGTGTGTTGTGTGGGTGTGTGTTGTGGGTGTTTGTGTTGTGGGTGTTTGTGTTGTGGGTGTGTGTGTTGTGGGGGTGTGTGTTGTGGGGGTGTGTGTTGTGGGGGTGTGTGTTGTGGGCGTGTGTTGTGGGTGTGTGTGTTGTGGGCGGGTGTTGAGTGTGTGTCGTTGGTGTGTGTTGTGTGTGTGTGTTTTGTGGGTGTGTGTTGTGGGTGGGTGTTGTGGGCGTGTGTGTTGTGGGCAGGTGTTGTGGATGTGTCTGTTGTGGGTATGTGTGTTGTGGGTATGTGTGTTGTGGGTGTGTGTGTTGTTGGTGTGTGTGTGTTGGGTGTGTGTGTGGTGGGCATGTGTTGCAGGTGTGTGTGTTGCGGTTGTGGGTGTGTGTGTTGTGGGTGTGTGTTGTGGGTGTGTGTGTTGTGGGTGTGTGTGTTGTGGGTGTGTGTGTTGTGGGTGTGTGTGTTGTGGGTGTGTGTGTTGTGGGTGTGTGTGTTGTGGGTGTGTGTGTTTTGGGTGTGTGTGTTGCGGGTGTGTGTGATTTGGGTGTGTGTGTTGTGGGTATGTGTGTGTCTGTGTGTGTTGTGGTTGTGTGTGTTGTGGGTGTGTGTTGTGTGTGTTGTGGGTGTGTGTGTTGTGGCTGTGTTTTCTGGGTGTGTGTGTTGTGGGTGTGTGTGTTGTGGGTGTGTGTGTTGTGGGTGTGTGTGTTGTGGGTGTGTGTGTTGTGGGTGTGTGTGTTGTGGGTGTGTGTGTTGTGTGTGTGTTGTGGGTGTGTGTGTTGTGGGTGTGTGTGTTGTGGGTGTGTGTGTTGTGGGTGTGTGTGTTGTGGGTGTGTGTTGTGGATGTGTGTCCGAGATGTCTGTTGTGGGTGTGTGTGTTGTGGGTGTGTGTTGTGGGTGTGTGTGTGTTGTGGCTCTGTGTTCTGTGTGTGTGAGTTGTGCGTGTGTGTTTTTTGGGTGTGTGTGTTGTGGTTTTGTGTTGTGGTTTTGTGTTGTGGGTGTGTGTCCGAGGTGTGTGTTGTGGGTGTGTTTTGTGGATGTGTGTGTTGTGGGTGTGTGTGTTGTGGGTGTGTGTGTTGTGGGTGTGTGTGTTGTGGGTGTGTGTGTTGTGGGTGTGTGTGTTGTGGGTGTGTGTGTTGTGGGTGTGTGTGGTTGGTGTGTGTGTTGTGGGTGTGTGTTTTGTGGGTGTGTGTTGTGGGTGTGTGTTGAGTTTGTGTATTGTCGTGTGTGTGTTGTGGGTGTGTGTTGTGTTGTGTGTGTTGTGGGTGTGTGTTGTGGGTGTGTGTTGTGGGTGTGTGTTGTGGGTGTGTGTTGTGGGTGTGTGTTGTGGGTGTGTGTTGTGGGTGTGTGTGTTGTGGGTGTGTGTGTTGTGGGTGTGTGTTTTGTGGGTGTGTGTTTTGTGGGTGTGTGTTGTGTGTGTGTGTTTTGTGGGTGTGCGTTGTAGGTGTGTGTGTTGCGGGTATGTGTGTGCCTATGTTTGTTGTGGGTGTGTGTGTTGTGCGTGTGTGTGTTTTGGGTGTGTGTGTTGTGATTGTGTTTGTTGTGGGTGTGTGTGGTGTGGGTGTGTGTTTTGTGGGAGTGCATGTTGTTAGTGTGTGTGTTGTGGGTGTGTGTGTTGTGGGTGTGTGTGTTGTGAATGTGTGTTGTGGGTGTGTGTGTTGTGGTGTGTGTGTTCTGGTTCTTTGTGTTTTGGGTGTGTGTGATGTGGCTGTGTTTTATGGATGTGTGAGTTGGGGGGGGTGTTGTGGGTGTTTGTTTTGGGTGTGTGTGTTTGTGTGTGTGTTGTGGATGTGTGTTGTGGGTGCTTGTGTTGTGTGTGTGTGTGTTGTGGATGTGTGTTGTGGGTGCTTGTGTTGTGAGAGTGTGTTTTGTGGGTGTGTGTGTTGTGTTTTGGGTGGGTGTTGTGGGTGTGTGTTGCGAGGTGTGTGTTGCGAGGTGTGTGTTGTGGGTGTGTGTTGTGGGTGTGTGTTGTGGGTGTGTGTTTTATGGCTGTGTGTTGTGGGTGTGCGTGTTCTGGGTGGGTGTTTTTTAGTGTGTGTGTTGTGGGTGTGTGTATTGTGTGTGTGTATTGTGTGTGTGTGTGTTGTGGGTGTGTGTGTTGTGGGTGTGTGTGTTGTGGGTGTGTGTGTTGTGGGTGTGTGTGTTGTGGGTGTGTGTTGTGGGTGTGTGTCCGAGGTGAGAATTGTGGGTGTGTGTGTTGTGGGTGTGCGTTGTGGGTGTGTGTTGTGGGTGTGTGTTGTGTTTGTGTGTTGTGCGTGTGTGTGTTGTGGGTCTGTGTTGTGTGTGTGTGTGTTTTGGGCAGGTGTTGTGCGTGTTTGTGTTGTGAGGTGTGTGTTGTGGGTGTGTGTGTTGTGGGTTCGTGTGTTATGGGTGTGTGTTGTGGGTGTGTGTGTTTTGGGCATGTGTTGTGGGTGCATGTGTTGCGAGTTGTGTGTTGTGGGTGTGTATGTTGTGGGTGTTTGTGTTGTGGGCATCTGTTGTGGGTGTGTGTGTTTTCGTTGTGTGTGTTGTGAGTGTGTGTTTTGTGTGTGTGTGTTGTGGGTATGTGTGTGTCTGTGACTGGTGTGGGTGTTGTGGGTATGTGTGTTGTGATTTGTGCATTCTAGTTGTGTGTTTTCTGGGTGTGTGTTGTGAGTGTGTGTTTTGTGGCTGTGTGTTGTGGGTGTGTTTTGGGTGTGTGTTGTGGGTGTGTGTTTTTGGTGTGAGTATTGTGGGTGGGTGTTGTGTGTGAGTGTTTTGTGGGTGTGTGTTGTGGGTTTGTATGTTGTGGATGTGTGTGTTGTGAGCGGGTGATGTGGGTGTGTGTGTTGCGAGGTGTGTGTTGTGGTTGTGTGTTGTGGGTGTGTGTGTTGGTGTGTGTGTTCTGGGTGTGTGTGTTGTGGGCTTGTGTGTGTTGTGAGTGAGTGTGTGTGTTGTGTGTGTGTTGTGGGTGTGTGTGTTGTGGTGTGTGTGTTCTGGTTGTGGGTGGGTGTTCTGGGTGCGTGTGTTGTGGCTGTGTGTTATGGGTGTGTGAGTTGGAGGGTGTGTGTTGTGGGTGTTTGTTTTGGGTGTGTGTGTTGTGGGTGTGTGTGTTGTGGCTGTGTGTTGTGTGTGTTGTGGGTGTTTGTGTTGTGGGTGGGTGTTGTGGGTGGGTGTTGTGGGTGTGTGTTTTGTGTGTGTGTGTTGTGGGTGTGTGTGTTGTGGGTGTGTGTTTTGTGGGTGTGTGTTTTGTGGGTGTGTGTTTTGTGGGTGTGTGTTTGTGTGTGTAGTGGTGTGTGTTGGTGTGTGTGTTGTGGGTGTGTGTTGTGTGTGTGTGTTGTGTGTGTGTGTTTTGTGGGTGTGTGTTGTGGATGTGTGTTTTGTGGGTGTGTGTTGAGTTTGTGTATTGTCGTGTGTGTGTTGTGGGTGTGTGTTGTGTGTTTTGTGGGTGTGTGTTGTGGGTGTGTTTTGTGGGTGTGTGTTGTGGGTGTGTGATGTGGGTGTGTGTGTTGTGGGTGTGTGTTGTGTGTGTTGTGGGTGTGTGTTTTGTGGGTGTGTGTTGTGTGTGTGTGTTTTGTGGGTGTGCGTTGTAGGTGTGTGTGTTGCGGGTATGTGTGTGCCTATGTTTGTTGTGGGTGTGTGTGTTGTGCGTGTGTGTGTTTTGGGTGTGTGTGTTGTGATTGTGTTTGTTGTGGGTGTGTGTGGTGTGGGTGTGTGTTTTGTGGGAGTGCATGTTGTTAGTGTGTGTGTTGTGTGTGTGTGTGTGTGTGTGTGTGTGTTGTGGGTGTGTGTGTTGTGAATGTGTGTTGTGGGTGTGTGTGTTGTGTGTGTGTTCTGGTTCTTTGTGTTTTGGGTGTGTGTGATGTGGCTGTGTTTTATGGATGTGTGAGTTGGGGGGGTGTTGGTGTTTGTTTTGGGTGTGTGTGTTGTTTGTGTGTGTGTTGTGGGTGCTTGTGTTGTGGGTGTGTGTTTTGTGGGTGTGTGTTGTGGGTGTGTGTGATGTGGGTACGTGTTGTGTGTGTGTGTTGTCGGTGTGTGTTGTGGGTTTGTGTGTTGTGGGTGTGTCTTTTGTGGGTGTGTCTTTTGTGGGTGGGTGTGATGTAGGTGTGAGTTTTCTGAGTGTTTCTTTTGTGGGTGTGTGTGTTGTGGGTGTAGTGTATGTGCTTTAAGTCAGAACTACTTTTTACAGCTCCTGTATACTGTAGTACCGGCAGTGACCACACCGGTATATAAGCTGTGCGCATGCCTCTGTACCCCAGCCTAGATATTACCCTCCTCCAGTAAAGACTTGTTATTTGTTTATGTACAGCATCCGTGTAATTATTTATCCACTGAACCACGGATCTAACAGTTGGTGTGTCTTTTGCGGGTGTGTGTGATGTGGGTGTGTTTTGCGGGTGTGTGTTGTGGTTATCTGTGATGTGGGTGTGTGCTATGGGTGTGTGTTGTGCGAGTTTCTGTTGTGGGTGTGGGTGTTGTGGGTGTGTGTGTTGTGGGTTTTTGTTTTGTGTGTGCGTGTTGTGGGTGTGCGTGTTGTGGGTGTGTGTGTTGTGGGCGTGTGTGTTGTGGGCGTGTGTGTTGTGGGCGTGTGTGTTGTGGGCGTGTGTGTTGTGGGCGTGTGTGTTGTGGGTGTGTGTGTTGTGGGTGTGTGTGTTGTGGGTGTGTGTTGTGGGTGTGTGTGTTGTGGGTGTGTGTGTTGTGGGTGTGTGTGTTGTGGGTGTGTGTGTTGTGGGTGTGTGTGTTGTGGGTGTGTGTGTTGTGGGTGTGTGTGTGGCGGTGTGTGTTGTGGGTGTGGGTGTTGTGAGTGTGTGTGTTTTGGGTGTGTGTGTTTTGGGTGTTTGTGTTGTGGGCATGTGTGTTTTGTGTGTGTGTGTTGTGGGTATGTGTGTGTCTGTGTGTGTTGTGAGTGTGTGTGCTGTGAGTGTGTGTGTTGTGGGTGAGTGTGTTGTGTGTGTGTGTGTGTTGTGGGTGTGTGTGTTGTGAGTGTGTGTGTTGTGTGTGTGTGTTGTGAGTGTGTGCGTTGTGTGTGTGTTGTGGGTGTGTATTGTGTGTGTGTTGTGAGAGTGTGTATTTTGGGTGTGTGTGTTTTGGGTGTTTGTGTTGTGGGTATGTGTGTTTTGTGTATGTGTTTTGTGGGTATGTGTGTGTCTGTGTGTGTTGTGGGTGTGTGTTGTGGGTGTGTGTGTTGTGAGTGTGTGTGTTGTGAGTGAGTGTGTTGTGGGTGTGTGTGTTGTGGGTGTGTGTGTTGTGGGTGTGTGTGTTGTGGGTGTGTGTGTTGTGGGTGTGTGTGTTGTGGGTGTGTGTGTTGTGGGTGTGTGTGTTGTGGGTGTGTGTGTTGTGGGTGTGTGTGGTTGGTGTGTGTGTTGTGGGTGTGTGTTTTGTGGGTGTGTGTTGTGGGTGTGTGTTGAGTTTGTGTATTGTCGTGTGTGTGTTGTGGGTGTGTGTTGTGTTGTGTGTGTTGTGGGTGTGTGTTGTGGGTGTGTGTTGTGGGTGGGTGTTGTGGGTGTGTGTTGTGGGTGTGTGTTGTGGGTGTGTGTTGTGGGTGTGTGTTGTGGGTGTGTGTTGTGGGTGTGTGTTGTGGGTGTGTGTTGTGGGTGTTGTGGGTGTGTGTTGTGGGTGTGTGTGTTGTGGGTGTGTGTGTTGTGGGTGTGTGTGTTGTGGGTGTGTGTGTTGTGGGTGTGTGTGTTGTGGGTGTGTGTTTTGTGGGTGTGTGTTTTGTGGGTGTGTGTTGTGTGTGTGTGTTTTGTGGGTGTGCGTTGTAGGTGTGTGTGTTGCGGGTATGTGTGTGCCTATGTTTGTTGTGGGTGTGTGTGTTGTGCGTGTGTGTGTTTTGGGTGTGTGTGTTGTGATTGTGTTTGTTGTGGGTGTGTGTGGTGTGGGTGTGTGTTTTGTGGGAGTGCATGTTGTTAGTGTGTGTGTTGTGGGTGTGTGTGTTGTGGGTGTGTGTGTTGTGAATGTGTGTTGTGGGTGTGTGTGTTGTGTGTGTGTTCTGGTTCTTTGTGTTTTGGGTGTGTGTGATGTGGCTGTGTTTTATGGATGTGTGAGTTGGGGGGGGTGTTGTGGGTGTTTGTTTTGGGTGTGTGTGTTGTTTGTGTGTGTGTTGTGGATGTGTGTTGTGGGTGCTTGTGTTGTGGGTGTGTGTGTTGTGGATGTGTGTTGTGGGTGCTTGTGTTGTGAGAGTGTGTTTTGTGGGTGTGTGTGTTGTGTTTTGGGTGGGTGTTGTGGGTGTGTGTTGCGAGGTGTGTGTTGTGAGGTGTGTGTTGTGGGTGTGTGTTGTGGGTGTGTGTTGTGGGTGTGTGTTTTATGGCTGTGTGTTGTGGGTGTGCGTGTTCTGGGTGGGTGTTTTTTAGTGTGTGTGTTGTGGGTGTGTGTATTGTGTGTGTGTGTTGTGGGTGTGTGTGTTGTGGGTGTGTGTGTTGTGGGTGTGTGTGTTGTGGGTGTGTGTGTTGTGGGTGTGTGTTGTGGGTGTGTGTCCGAGGTGAGAATTGTGGGTGTGTGTGTTGTGGGTGTGCGTTGTGGGTGTGTGTTGTGGGTGTGTGTTGTGTTTGTGTGTTGTGCGTGTGTGTGTTGTGGGTCTGTGTTGTGTGTGTGTGTGTTTTGGGCAGGTGTTGTGCGTGTTTGTGTTGTGAGGTGTGTGTTGTGGGTGTGTGTGTTGTGGGTTCGTGTGTTATGGGTGTGTGTTGTGGGTGTGTGTGTTTTGGGCATGTGTTGTGGGTGCATGTGTTGCGAGTTGTGTGTTGTGGGTGTGTATGTTGTGGGTGTTTGTGTTGTGGGCATCTGTTGTGGGTGTGTGTGTTTTCGTTGTGTGTGTTGTGAGTGTGTGTTTTGTGTGTGTGTGTTGTGGGTATGTGTGTGTCTGTGACTGGTGTGGGTGTTGTGGGTATGTGTGTTGTGATTTGTGCATTCTAGTTGTGTGTTTTCTGGGTGTGTGTTGTGAGTGTGTGTTTTGTGGCTGTGTGTTGTGGGTGTGTTTTGGGTGTGTGTTGTGGGTGTGTGTTTTTGGTGTGAGTATTGTGGGTGGGTGTTGTGTGTGAGTGTTTTGTGGGTGTGTGTTGTGGGTTTGTATGTTGTGGATGTGTGTGTTGTGAGCGGGTGATGTGGGTGTGTGTGTTGCGAGGTGTGTGTTGTGGTTGTGTGTTGTGGGTGTGTGTGTTGGTGTGTGTGTTCTGGGTGTGTGTGTTGTGGGCTTGTGTGTGTTGTGAGTGAGTGTGTGTGTTGTGGTGTGTGTGTTCTGGTTGTGGGTGGGTGTTCTGGGTGCGTGTGTTGTGGCTGTGTGTTATGGGTGTGTGAGTTGGAGGGTGTGTGTTGTGGGTGTTTGTTTTGGGTGTGTGTGTTGTGGGTGTGTGTGTTGTGGCTGTGTGTTGTGTGTGTTGTGGGTGTTTGTGTTGTGGGTGGGTGTTGTGGGTGGGTGTTGTGGGTGTGTGTTTTGTGTGTGTGTGTTGTGGGTGTGTGTGTTGTGGGTGTGTGTTTTGTGGGTGTGTGTTTTGTGGGTGTGTGTTTTGTGGGTGTGTGTTTGTGTGTGTAGTGGTGTGTGTTGGTGTGTGTGTTGTGGGTGTGTGTTGTGTGTGTGTGTTGTGTGTGTGTGTTTTGTGGGTGTGTGTTGTGGGTGTGTGTTTTGTGGGTGTGTGTTGAGTTTGTGTATTGTCGTGTGTGTGTTGTGGGTGTGTGTTGTGTGTGTTGTGGGTGTGTGTTGTGGGTGTGTGTTGTGGGTGTGTGTTGTGGGTGTGTGATGTGTGTGTGTGTGTTGTGGGTGTGTGTTGTGGGTGTGTGTTTTGTGGGTGTGTGTTGTGTGTGTGTGTTTTGTGGGTGTGCGTTGTAGGTGTGTGTGTTGCGGGTATGTGTGTGCCTATGTTTGTTGTGGGTGTGTGTGTTGTGCGTGTGTGTGTTTTGGGTGTGTGTGTTGTGATTGTGTTTGTTGTGGGTGTGTGTGGTGTGGGTGTGTGTTTTGTGGGAGTGCATGTTGTTAGTGTGTGTGTTGTGTGTGTGTGTGTTGTGTGTGTGTGTGTTGTGGGTGTGTGTGTTGTGAATGTGTGTTGTGGGTGTGTGTGTTGTGTGTGTGTTCTGGTTCTTTGTGTTTTGGGTGTGTGTGATGTGGCTGTGTTTTATGGATGTGTGAGTTGGGGGGGTGTTGGTGTTTGTTTTGTGTGTGCGTGTTGTGGGTGTGCGTGTTGTGGGTGTGTGTGTTGTGTGTGTGTTGTGGGTTTGTGTTGCAGGTGTGTGTTGTGGGTGTCTATGATGTGGGTGTGTGTTGTGGGTGTGTGTATTGTGGGTGTGTGTGACGTGGGTGTGTGTGATGTGGGTATGTGTGTTGTTGTGTTTTTTGTGGGTGTATGTTCTGGGTGTGTGTGTTTTGGGTGTGTGTGTTGTGTGTGTGTGTGTGTCTGTGTGTTGTGGATGTGTGTGTTGTGGGTGTGTGTCGTGGGTGTGTGTGTTGTGGGTTTTGTGTGTGTGTGTGTGTGTGTTGTAGGTTTGTGTGTTGTGGATGTGTGTGGTGTGGGTGTGTGTTGTGGGTGTGTGTTGTGGGTGTGTGTGTTTTGGGTGTGTGTGTTTGTGTGTGTTGTGGGTGTGTGTGTTGTGGGTATGTGTGTTGTGGATGTGTGTGTTGTGGGTGTGTGTTGTGTGTTTTGTGGGTGTGTGTTGTGGGTGTGTGTTGTCTGTGTGTGTTGTAGGTGTGTTTGTTTTGGGTGTGTGTGTCTGTGTGTGTTGTGGGTGTGTGTGATGTGAATGTGTGTGTTGTGGGTGTGTGTTGTGTGTTTTGTGGGTGTGTGTTGTGGGGGTGTGTTGTCTGTGTGTGTTGTAGGTGTGTTTGTTTTGGGTGTGTGTGTCTGTGTGTGATGTGGGTGTGTGTGATGTGGGTGTGTGTGATGTGGGTGTGTGTGATGTGGGTGTGTGTTGCGGGTGTGTGTTGTGTGTGTCTGTGATGTGGGTGTGTGTTGTGGGTGTGTGTGTTGTGGGTGTGAGTGTTGTGGGTGTGTGTATTGTGGGTGTGTGTGATGCGGGTGTGTGTTTTGTGTGTGCGTGTGTGTCTGTGTGTTGTGGATGTGTGTGTTGTGGGTGTGTGTCGTGGGTGTGTGTATTGTGGGTTTTGTGTGTGTGTGTGTGTGTTGTGGGTGTGTGTTGTAGGTTTGTGTGTTGTGGATGTGTGTGGTGTGGGGGTGTGTTGTGTGTGTGTTGTGGGTGTGTGTGTTTGTGTGTGTGTGTCTGTGTTGTGGATTTGTGTGTTGTGGGTGTGTGTGTTGTGGGTGTGTGTTGTGTGTGTGTTTGTGTGTGTTGTGGGTGTGTGTGTTGTGTGTGTTGTGGGTATGTGTGTTGTGGATGTGAGTGTTGTGGATGTGTGTTTTGTGGGTGTGTGTTGTGTGTGTGTTGTGGGTGTGTGTTGTGGGTGTGTGTTGTAGGTGTGTTTGTTTTGGGTGTGTGTGTGTTGTGGGTGTGTGTGATGTGGGTGTGGCTTTTGTCTGTGTGTGTTGTGTGTGTCTGTGATGTGGGTGTGTGTTGTGGGTGTGTGTGTTGTGGGTGTGAGTGTTGTGGGTGTGTGTGTTGTGGGTGGGTGATGTGTGTTGTGTGTGTCTGAGATGTGGGTGTGTGTTGCGTGGGGTGTGTGTTGTGGGTGTGTGTGATGTGGGTGTGTGTGAGTGTGTGTGTGATGTGGGCGTGTGATATGTGTGTTGTGGGTGTGTGTGTTGTGGGTGTGTGTGATATGGGCATGTGTTGTGGGTGGGTGTGTTGTGGGTTTGTGTGATATGGGTGTGTGTTGTGGGTCTGTGTGTTGTGGGGGGTGTGATATGGGTGTGTGATAAGGGTGTGTGTGTTGTGGGGATGTGTGTTGCGGGGGTGTGTGTTGTGGGTGTGTGTTGTGAGTCTGTGTGTTGTGGGTGTGTTTGTTGTGTGTGTGTGTGTTGTGGGTGTGTTTTTTGGGTGGGTCTGTTGTGGGTGTGTTTTGTGTGTGTTGTGGGCGTCTGTGTTGTGGGTGTTTGTTGTGGGTCTGTGTGTTGTGGGTGTGCGTGTTGTGGGTGTGTGTGTTGTGAGTGTGTGTTGTGGGTGTCGGTGTTGTGGGTGTCGGTGTTGTGGGTGTCGGTGTTGTGGGTGTGTGTGTGTTTTGGGTGTGTGTGTTGTGTGTGTGTTGTGGGTGTGTGTTGTGGGCGTGTGTGTTGTGGGTGTATGTGATGTTGGTGTGTGTGTTTTGGCTGTGTTTGTTGTGGGTGTATATGTTGTGGGTGTGTGTTGTGGGTGTGTGTTGGGGGGTGTATGTTGTGGGCATGTGTGTTGTGGGTGTGTGTGTTGTGTGTCTTTGTGGGAATGTGTGTTGTGGGTTGTGGGTTTGTGTGTTGTGTGTGTTTGTGTTGTGTGTGTGTGTTGTGGGTGTGTGTGTTGTGGGTGTTTGTGTTGTGGGTGTGTTTTGTGGGTGTGTGTGTTGTGGATGTGTGTGTTGTGGGTTTGTGTGTTGTGGTTGTTTGTGTTGTGGGTGTGTGTTGTGGTTGTGTGTGTTGTAGGTCTGTGTGTTGTGGGTCTGTGTGTTGTGAGTGTGTTTTTTGGGTGGGTGTGTTTTGGGTGTGTGTGTAGTGGGGGTGTGTGTTGTGGGTGTGTGTGTTGTGGATCTGTGTGTTGTGGGTGTGTTTTTTGGGTGGGTGTGTTGTGGGTGTGTGTGATTCGATTGTGTGTTGTCGGTGTGTTTGTTGTGCGTATGTGTGATTGGATTGTTTGTTGTGTGTGTGTGTGTTGTGGGTGTGTCTTTTGGGTGTGTGTGTTATGGGTGTGTGTGTTGTGGGTGTGTGTGTTGTGGGTCTGTGTGTTGTGGGTGTGTTTTTTGGGTGGGTGTGTTGTGGGTGTGTGCATTGTGGGTGTGTGCGATGTGGGTGTGTGTTGGTGTGTTTTTGGGTGTGTGTGTGTGATGTAAGTATGTGTGTTGTGGGTCTGTGTGTTGTGGGTGTGTGTTGTGGGTGTGTATGTTGTGGGTCTTTGATGTGGGTGTGTGTGTTGTGGCATGTGTGTTGTGGGTGTGTGCATTGTGGGTGTGTGTTTTGGGTGTGTGTGTTGTGTGTGTGTTGTGGGTGTGTTTTTTGGGTGGGTCTGTTGTGGGTGTGTGTTGTGAGTGTGTGTTGTGGGCGTCTGTGCTGTGGGTGTTTGTTGTGGGTCTGTGTGTTTTGTGTGTGTTTTGGGTGTGTGTGTTGTGGGTGTGTGTGTTGTGGGTGTGTGTGTTGCGGGTGCGTGTGTTGTGGGTGTCTGTTGTGGGTGTGTGTTGTGAGTCTGTGTGTTGTGGGTGTGTGTGTTGTGGGTGTTGTGTTGTGGGTGTTTGTTGTGGGTCTGTGTGATGTGGGTGTGTGTGTTGTGGGTCTGTTTTGTGGGTGTGTATGTTGTGGGTGGGTGTGTTGTGCGTTTGTATGTTGTGGGTCTTTGATGTGGGTGTGTGTGTTGTGGCATGTGTGCTGTGGGTGTATGTTGGCGTGTGAGTTGTGGGGTTGTGTGTTGTGGTTGTGTTTTTTGGGTGGGTCTGTTGTGGGTGTGTGTGTTGTGGGTGTTTGTTGTGGGTCTGTGTGTTGTGGGTGTGTGTGTTGTGGGTGTGTGTGTTGGGTGTGTGTGTTGCGGGTGCTTGTGTTGTGGGTGCCTGTGTTGTGGGTGTTTGTTGTGGGTGTGTGTGTTGTGGGTGTTGTGTTGTGGGTATTTGTTGTGAGTCTGTGTGATGTGGGTGTGTGTGTTGTGGGTCTGTTTTGTGGGTGTGTATGTTGTGGGTGGGTGTGTTGTGGGTGTGGGTGTTGTGGGTGTGTGTTATGGGTGTGTGTTGTGGGTGAGTGTGGTGTGGGTGTTGTGGGTGTGTGTGTTGTGTGTGTGTTTTGGGTGTGTGTGTTGTGTGTGTGTGTTGTGGGCGTGTGTGTTGGTGTGTGTTGTGGGTGTATGTGTTGTGGGTGTTTGTGTTGTGGGTGACTGTGTTGTGGGTGTGTGTTGTATGTGTGCTGTGGGTGTGTGTGTTGTTGGTGTGTGGGTGTGTGTGTTGTGGGTGTGTGTTGTGGGTGTGTGTTATGGGTGTGTGTTGTTGGTGTGTGTTGTGGGTGTATGTGTTGTGGGTGTTTGTGTTGTGGGTGCATGTGTTTTGGGTGTGTGTTGTATGTGTGTTGTGGGTGTGTGTTGTGGTTGTGTGTTATGGGTGTGTGTTGTGGGTGTGGGTGTTGTAGGTGTGTGTGTGTGTTTTGGGTGTGTGTGTTGTGTGTGTGTGTTGTGTGTGTGTTGTGGGTGTGTGTTGTGGGTGTGTGTGTGTCTGTGTGTTGTGGTTGTGTGTGTTGTAGGTCTGTGTGTTGTGGGTCTGTGTTTTGTGGGTCTGTGTGTTGTGGGTCTGTGTGTTGTGAGTGTGTTTTTTGGGTGGGTGTGTTTTGGGTATGTGTGTTGTGGGTGTGTGTGATTGGATTGTGTGTTGTCGGTGTGTTTGTTGTGCGTGTGTGTGATTGGATTGTTTGTTGTGTGTCTTTTGGGTGTGTGTGTTGTGGGTGTGTGTGTTGTGGGCCTGTGTGTTGTGGGTCTGTGTGTTGTGGGTGTGTGTGTTTTGGGTGTGTGTGTTTGTGTGTGTTGTGGGTGTGTGTGTTGTGGGTATGTGTGTTGTGGATGTGTGTGTTGTGGGTGTGTGTTGTGTGTTTTGTGGGTGTGTGTTGTGGGTGTGTGTTGTCTGTGTGTGTTGTATGTGTGTTGTAAGTGTGTTTGTTTTGGGTGTGTGTGTCTGTGTGTGTTGTGGGTGTGTGTGATGTGAATGTGTGTGTTGTGGGTGTGTGTTGTGTGTTTTGTGGGTGTGTGTTGTGGGGGTGTGTTGTCTGTGTGTGTTGTAGGTGTGTTTGTTTTGGGTGTGTGTGTCTGTGTGTGATGTGGGTGTGTGTGATGTGGGTGTGTGTGATGTGGGTGTGTGTGATGTGGGTGTGTGTTGCGGGTGTGTGTTGTGTGTGTCTGTGATGTGGGTGTGTGTTGTGGGTGTGTGTGTTGTGGGTGTGAGTGTTGTGGGTGTGTGTATTGTGGGTGTGTGTGATGCGGGTGTGTGTGATGTGGGTATGTGTGTTGGTGTGTTTTTTGTGAGTGTATGTTCTGGGTGTGTGTGTTTTGGGTGTGTGTTTTGTGTGTGCGTGTGTGTCTGTGTGTTGTGGATGTGTGTGTTGTGGGTGTGTGTCGTGGGTGTGTGTATTGTGGGTTTTGTGTGTGTGTGTGTGTGTTGTGGGTGTGTGTTGTAGGTTTGTGTGTTGTGGATGTGTGTGGTGTGGGGGTGTGTTGTGTGTGTGTTGTGGGTGTGTGTGTTTGTGTGTGTGTGTCTGTGTTGTGGATTTGTGTGTTGTGGGTGTGTGTGTTGTGGGTGTGTGTTGTGTGTGTGTTTGTGTGTGTTGTGGGTGTGTGTGTTGTGTGTGTTGTGGGTATGTGTGTTGTGGATGTGAGTGTTGTGGATGTGTGTTTTGTGGGTGTGTGTTGTGTGTGTGTTGTGGGTGTGTGTTGTGGGTGTGTGTTGTAGGTGTGTTTGTTTTGGGTGTGTGTGTGTTGTGGGTGTGTGTGATGTGGGTGTGGCTTTTGTCTGTGTGTGTTGTGTGTGTCTGTGATGTGGGTGTGTGTTGTGGGTGTGTGTGTTGTGGGTGTGAGTGTTGTGGGTGTGTGTGTTGTGGGTGGGTGATGTGTGTTGTGTGTGTCTGAGATGTGGGTGTGTGTTGCGTGGGGTGTGTGTTGTGGGTGTGTGTGATGTGGGTGTGTGTGAGTGTGTGTGTGATGTGGGCGTGTGATATGTGTGTTGTGGGTGTGTGTGTTGTGGGTGTGTGTGATATGGGCATGTGTTGTGGGTGGGTGTGTTGTGGGTTTGTGTGATATGGGTGTGTGTTGTGGGTCTGTGTGTTGTGGGGGGTGTGATATGGGTGTGTGATAAGGGTGTGTGTGTTGCGGGTGCGTGTGTTGTGGGTGTCTGTTGTGGGTGTGTGTTGTGAGTCTGTGTGTTGTGGGTGTGTTTGTTGTGTGTGTGTGTGTTGTGGGTGTGTTTTTTGGGTGGGTCTGTTGTGGGTGTGTTTTGTGTGTGTTGTGGGCGTCTGTGTTGTGGGTGTTTGTTGTGGGTCTGTGTGTTGTGGGTGTGCGTGTTGTGGGTGTGTGTGTTGTGAGTGTGTGTTGTGGGTGTCGGTGTTGTGGGTGTCGGTGTTGTGGGTGTCGGTGTTGTGGGTGTGTGTGTGTTTTGGGTGTGTGTGTTGTGTGTGTGTTGTGGGTGTGTGTTGTGGGCGTGTGTGTTGTGGGTGTATGTGATGTTGGTGTGTGTGTTTTGGCTGTGTTTGTTGTGGGTGTATATGTTGTGGGTGTGTGTTGTGGGTGTGTGTTGGGGGGTGTATGTTGTGGGCATGTGTGTTGTGGGTGTGTGTGTTGTGTGTCTTTGTGGGAATGTGTGTTGTGGGTTGTGGGTTTGTGTGTTGTGTGTGTTTGTGTTGTGTGTGTGTGTTGTGGGTGTGTGTGTTGTGGGTGTTTGTGTTGTGGGTGTGTTTTGTGGGTGTGTGTGTTGTGGATGTGTGTGTTGTGGGTTTGTGTGTTGTGGTTGTTTGTGTTGTGGGTGTGTGTTGTGGTTGTGTGTGTTGTAGGTCTGTGTGTTGTGGGTCTGTGTGTTGTGAGTGTGTTTTTTGGGTGGGTGTGTTTTGGGTGTGTGTGTAGTGGGGGTGTGTGTTGTGGGTGTGTGTGTGTCTGTTTGTTGTGAGTGTTTTTTGGGTGGGTGTGTTTTGGGTGTGTGTGATTCGATTGTGTGTTGTCGGTGTGTTTGTTGTGCGTATGTGTGATTGGATTGTTTGTTGTGTGTGTGTGTGTTGTGGGTGTGTCTTTTGGGTGTGTGTGTTATGGGTGTGTGTGTTGTGGGTGTGTGTGTTGTGGGTCTGTGTGTTGTGGTGTGTTTTTTGGGTGGGTGTGTTGTGGGTGTGTGCATTGTGGGTGTGTGCGATGTGGGTGTGTGTTGGTGTGTTTTTGGGTGTGTGTGTGTGATGTAAGTATGTGTGTTGTGGGTCTGTGTGTTGTGGGTGTGTGTTGTGGGTGTGTATGTTGTGGGTCTTTGATGTGGGTGTGTGTGTTGTGGCATGTGTGTTGTGGGTGTGTGCATTGTGGGTGTGTGTTTTGGGTGTGTGTGTTGTGTGTGTGTTGTGGGTGTGTTTTTTGGGTGGGTCTGTTGTGGGTGTGTGTTGTGAGTGTGTGTTGTGGGCGTCTGTGCTGTGGGTGTTTGTTGTGGGTCTGTGTGTTTTGTGTGTGTTTTGGGTGTGTGTGTTGTGGGTGTGTGTGTTGCGGGTGCGTGTGTTGTGGGTGTCTGTTGTGGGTGTGTGTTGTGAGTCTGTGTGTTGTGGGTGTGTGTGTTGTGGGTGTTGTGTTGTGGGTGTTTGTTGTGGGTCTGTGTGATGTGGGTGTGTGTGTTGTGGGTCTGTTTTGTGGGTGTGTATGTTGTGGGTGGGTGTGTTGTGCGTTTGTATGTTGTGGGTCTTTGATGTGGGTGTGTGTGTTGTGGCATGTGTGCTGTGGGTGTATGTTGGCGTGTGAGTTGTGGGGTTGTGTGTTGTGGTTGTGTTTTTTGGGTGGGTCTGTTGTGGGTGTGTGTGTTGTGGGTGTTTGTTGTGGGTCTGTGTGTTGTGGGTGTGTGTGTTGTGGGTGTGTGTGTTGGGTGTGTGTGTTGCGGGTGCTTGTGTTGTGGGTGCCTGTGTTGTGGGTGTTTGTTGTGGGTGTGTGTGTTGTGGGTGTTGTGTTGTGGGTATTTGTTGTGAGTCTGTGTGATGTGGGTGTGTGTGTTGTGGGTCTGTTTTGTGGGTGTGTATGTTGTGGGTGGGTGTGTTGTGGGTGTGGGTGTTGTGGGTGTGTGTTATGGGTGTGTGTTGTGGGTGAGTGTGGTGTGGGTGTTGTGGGTGTGTGTGTTGTGTGTGTGTTTTGGGTGTGTGTGTTGTGTGTGTGTGTTGTGGGCGTGTGTGTTGGTGTGTGTTGTGGGTGTATGTGTTGTGGGTGTTTGTGTTGTGGGTGACTGTGTTGTGGGTGTGTGTTGTATGTGTGCTGTGGGTGTGTGTGTTGTGGGTGTGTGTGTTGTGGGTGTGTGTTGTGGGTGTGTGTTATGGGTGTGTGTTGTTGGTGTGTGTTGTGGGTGTATGTGTTGTGGGTGTTTGTGTTGTGGGTGCATGTGTTTTGGGTGTGTGTTGTATGTGTGTTGTGGGTGTGTGTTGTGGTTGTGTGTTATGGGTGTGTGTTGTGGGTGTGGGTGTTGTAGGTGTGTGTGTGTGTTTTGGGTGTGTGTGTTGTGTGTGTGTGTTGTGTGTGTGTTGTGGGTGTGTGTTGTGGGTGTGTGTGTGTCTGTGTGTTGTGGTTGTGTGTGTTGTAGGTCTGTGTGTTGTGGGTCTGTGTTTTGTGGGTCTGTGTGTTGTGGGTCTGTGTGTTGTGAGTGTGTTTTTTGGGTGGGTGTGTTTTGGGTATGTGTGTTGTGGGTGTGTGTGATTGGATTGTGTGTTGTCGGTGTGTTTGTTGTGCGTGTGTGTGATTGGATTGTTTGTTGTGTGTCTTTTGGGTGTGTGTGTTGTGGGTGTGTGTGTTGTGGGCCTGTGTGTTGTGGGTCTGTGTGTTGTGGGTGTGTTTGTTGGATGGGTGTGTTATGGGTGTGTGTGATGTGGGTGTGTTTTTTGGGTGTGTGTATTGTGGGTGTGTGTGTTGTGCGTGTGTGTGTTGTAGGTGTGTGTGTTGTGGGTGTGTGTGATGTGGGTGTGTTTTTTGGTTGGGTGTGTGTGTTGTGGGTGTGTGTGTTGCGGGTGCGTGTGTTGTAGGTGTCTGTTTTGTGGGTGTTTGTTGGTCTGTGTGTTGTGGGTGTGTGTGTTGTGGGTGTTGTGTTGTGGGTGTTTGTTGTGGGTCTGTGTGATGTGTGTGTGTTGTGGGTCTGTTTTGAGGGTGTGTATGTTGTGGGTGTGTGTGTTGTGGGTGGGTGTTGTGGGTGTGGGTGTGTGTGTTTTGGGTGTGTGTGTTGTGTGTGTGTGTTGTGTGTGTGTGTTGTGTGTGTGTTGTGGGTTTGTGTTGCAGGTGTGTGTTGTGGGTGTCTATGATGTGGGTGTGTGTTGTGGGTGTGTGTATTGTGGGTGTGTGTGACGCGGGTGTGTGTGATGTGGGTATGTGTGTTGTCGGTGTGTTTTTTGTGGGTGCATGTTCTGGGTGTGTGTGTTTTGGGTGTGTGTGTTGTGTGTGTGTGTGTCTGTCTGTTGTGGATGTGTGTGTTGTGGGTGTGTGTCGTGGGTGTGTGTTGTGGGTGTGTGTGTTGTGGGTTTTGTGGGTGGGTGTGTTGTGGGTGTGTGTGTCATGTGTGTGTGTTTTGGTGTGTGTGTTGTGTGTGTGTGTGTGTGTCTGTGTGTTGTGGATGTGTGTGTTGTGGATGTGTGTGTTGTGGATGTGTATGTTGTGGGTGTGTGTCGTGGGTGTGTGTGTTGTGGGTTTTGTGGGTGTGTGTGTGTTGTGGGTGTGTGTCGTGGGTGTGTGTTGTGGGTGTGTGTTGTGGGTGTGTGTGTTGTGGGTTTTGTGTGTGTGTGTGTGTGTTGTGGGTGTGTGTTGTAGGTTTGTGCGTTGTGGATGTGTGTGGTGTGGGTGTGTGTTGTGGGTGTGTGTGTTGTGGGTGTGTGTGATATGGGCATGTGTTGTGGGTGGGTGTGTTGTGGGTTTGTGTGATATGGGTGTGTGTTGTGGGTCTGTGTGTTGTGGGGGTGTGATATGGGTGTGTGATATGGGTGTGTGTGTTGTGGGGATGTGTGTTGCGGGGGTGTGTGTGATATGGGTGTGTGTGTTGTGGGTGTGCGTGATATGGGTGTGTGTGTCGTGGGTGTGTGTTGTGGGTGTGTGTTGTGTGTTTGTGTGTGTGTCTGTGTTGTGGATGTGTGTGTTGTGGTGGTGTGTGTTGTGGGTGTGTGTGTTGTGGGTGTGTGTGTTGTGTGTGTTGTGGGTTGCGGGTATGTGTTGTGTTGTAAGTTTGTGTGTTGCAGATGTGTGTGTTGTAGGTGTGTGTTGAGGGTGTGTGTGTTGAGGGTGTGTGTATTGTGGGTGTGTGTGTTGTGCGTGTGTGTGTTGTGGGTGTGTGTGTTGTGTGTGTGTGTGTCTGTGTGTTGTGGATTTGTGTGTTGTGGGTGTGTGTGTTGTGGGTGTGCATTGTGGGTTGTGTGTTGTGTATGTGTTGTGGGTGTGTGTTGTAGGTGTGTTTGTTTTGGGTGTGTGTGTCTGTGTGTGTTGTGGGTGTGTGTGATGTGGGTGTGGCTTTTGTCTGTGTGTGTTGTGGGTGTGTGTGATGTCGGTGTGTGTGATGTGGGTGTGTGTTGCGGGTGTGTGTTGTGTGTGTCTGTGATGTGGGTGTGTGTTGTGGGTGTGTGTGTTGTGGGTGTGAGTGTTGTGGGTGTGTGTGTTGTGGGTGGGTGATGTGTGTTGTGTGTGTCTGAGATGTGGGTGTGTGTTGCGTGGGGTGTGTGTTGTGGGTGTGTGTGATGTGTGTGTGTCTGAGTGTGTGTGTGATATGGGTGTGTGATATGTGTGTTGTGGGTGTGTGTGTTGTGGGTGTGTGTGATATGGGCATGTGTTGTGGGTGGGTGTGTTGTGGGTTTGTGTGATATGGGTGTGTGTTGTGGGTCTGTGTTTTGTGGGGGGTGTGATATGGGTGTGTGATATGGGTGTGTGTGTTGTGGGGATGTGTGTTGCGGGGGTGTGTGTTGTGGGTGTGTGTGATATGGGTGTGTTTCTTGTGGGTGTGTGTGTTGTGGGTGTGTGTGATATGGGTGTGTGTGTCGTGGGTGTGTGTTGTGGGTGTGTGTTGTGTGTTTGTGTGTGTGTCTGTGTTGTGGATGTGTGTGTTGTGGTGGTGTGTGTTGTGGGTGTGTGTGTTGTGGGTGTGTGTGTCATGGGTGTGTGTTGTGGGTGTGTGTGTTGTGGGTTGCGGGTATGTGTTGTGGGTGTGTGTTGTAAGTTTGTGTGTTGCAGATGTGTGTGTTGTAGGTGTGTGTTGTAGGTGTGTGTTGAGGGTGTGTGTGTTGAGGGTGTGTGTTGTGGGTGTGTGTGTTGTGGGTGTGTGTGTTGTGGGTGTGTGTGTTGTGGATTTGTGTGTTGTAAGTGTGTGTTGAGGGTGTGTGTGTTGTGTGTGTCTGTGTGTTGTGGATTTGTGTGTTGTGGGTGTGTGTGTTGTGGGTGTGCATTGTGGGTGTGTGTGTTGTGGTTGTGTGTGTTGTGTGTGTGTGTGTGTCTGTGTTGTGGGTGTGTGTGTTGTGTGTGTGTGTTGGTGTGTGTGTTGTGGGTTGCGGGTATGTGTTGTGGGTGTGTGTTGTAAGTTTGTGTGTTGCAGATGTGTGTGTTGAGGGTGTGTGTGTTGTGGGTGTGTGTGTTGTGTGTGTGTGTGTCTGTGTGTTGTGGATTTGTGTGTTGTGGGTGTGTGTGTTGTGGGTGTGCATTGTGGGTGTGTGTGTTGTGGTTGTGTGTGTTGTGTGTGTGTGTGTGTGTGTTGTGGGTGTGTGTGTTTGTGTCTGTGTTGTGGATGTGTGTGTTGTGGGTGTGTGTTGTGTGTATGTGTGTTGTGGATGTGTATATTGTGTGTGTGTGTGTTGTGTGTTTGTGTTTGTGCCTGTGTGTTGTGGATGTGTGTGTTGTGGGTGTGTGTGTTGTGTGTGTGTGTGTGTCGTGGATGTGTGTGTTGTGGGTGTGTGTGTTATGGGTTTTGTGGCTGTGTGTTGTGTGTGTGTTGTGGGTGTGTGTTGTGGGTGTGTGTTGTCTGTGTGCGTTGTAGGTGTGTTTGTTTTGGATGTGTGTGTCTGTGTGTGTTGTGGGTGTGTCTTTTGTGTGTGTGTGTATTGTGTGTGTGTGTGTTGTGTGTGTGTGTGTTGTGGGTGTGTGTGTTGTGGGTGTGTGTGTTGCGGGTGCGTGTGTTGTAGGTGTCTGTTTTGTGGGTGTTTGTTGTGGGTGTGTGTGTTGTGGGTGTGTGTGTTGTGGGTGTGTGTGTTGTGGGTGTGTGTGTTGTGGGTGTGTGTGTTGTGGGTGTGTGTGTTGTGGGTGTGTGTGTTGTGGGTGTGTGTGTTGTGGGTGTGTGTGTTGTGGGTGTGTGTGTTGCGGGTGCGTGTGTTGCAGGTGTCTGTTTTGTGGGTGTTTGTTGTGGGTCTGTGTGTTGTGGGTGTGGGTGTGTGTGTTGTGGGTGTTGTGTTGTGGGTGTTTGTTGTGGGTGTGTGTGTTGTGGGTGTGTGTGATGTGGGTGTGGCTTTTGTCTGTGTGTGTTGTGGGTGTGTGTGATGTCGGTGTGTGTGTTGTGGGTGTGTGTGTTGTGGGTGTGTGTGTTGTGGGTGTGTGTGTTGTGGGTGTGTGTTGCGGGTGCGTGTGTTGTAGGTGTCTGTTTTGTGGGTGTTTGTTGTGGGTCTGTGTGTTGTGGGTGTGTGTGTTGTGGGTGTGTGTGTTGTGGGTGTGTGTGTTGTGGGTGTTTGTTGTGGGTCTGTGTGATGTGGGTGTGTGTGTTGTGGGTCTGTTTTGTGGGTGTGTATGTTGTGGGTGTGTGTGTTGTGGGTGTGGGTGTTGTGGGTGGGTGTTGTGGGTGTGTGTGTTGTGGGTGTGTGTGGTGTGGGTGTTGTGGGTGTGTGTGTTGTGTGTGTGTTGTGGGTTTGTGTTGCAGGTGTGTGTTGTGGGTGTCTATGATGTGGGTGTGTGTTGTGGGTGTGTGTATTGTGGGTGTGTGTGACGTGGGTGTGTGTGATGTGGGTATGTGTGTTGTTGGTGTGTTTTTTGTGGGTGTATGTTCTGGTGTGTGTGTTTTGGGTGTGTGTGTTGTGTGTGTGTGTGTGTCTGTGTGTTGTGGATGTGTGTGTTGTGGGTGGGTGTCGTGGGTGTGTGTGTTGTGGGTTTTGTGTGTGTGTGTGTGTGTTGTAGGTTTGTGTGTTGTGGATGTGTGTGGTGTGGGTGTGTGTTGTGGGTGTGTGTTGTGGGTGTGTGTGTTTTGGGTGTGTGTGTTTGTGTGTGTTGTGGGTGTGTGTGTTGTGGGTATGTGTGTTGTGGATGTGTGTGTTGTGGGTGTGTGTTGTGTGTTTTGTGGGTGTGTGTTGTGGGTGTGTGTTGTCTGTGTGTGTTGTAGGTGTGTTTGTTTTGGGTGTGTGTGTCTGTGTGTGTTGTGGGTGTGTGTGATGTGGATGTGTGTGTTGTGGGTGTGTGTTGTGTGTTTTGTGGGTGTGTGTTGTGGGTGTGTGTTGTCTGTGTGTGTTGTAGGTGTGTTTGTTTTGGGTGTGTGTGTCTGTGTGTGATGTGGGTGTGTGTGATGTGGGTGTGTGTGATGTGGGTGTGTGTGATGTGGGTGTGTGTTGCGGGTGTGTGTTGTGTGTGTCTGTGATGTGGGTGGGTGTTGTGGGTGTGAGTGTTGTGGGTGTGTGTATTGTGGGTGTGTGTGATGCGGGTGTGTGTGATGTGGGTATGTGTGTTGGTGTGTTTTTTGTGAGTGTATGTTCTGGGTGTGTGTGTTTTGGGTGTGTGTTTTGTGTGTGCGTGTGTGTCTGTGTGTTGTGGATGTGTGTGTTGTGGGTGTGTGTCGTGGGTGTGTGTGTTGTGGGTTTTGTGTGTGTGTGTGTGTGTTGTGGGTGTGTGTTGTAGGTTTGTGTGTTGTGGATGTGTGTGGTGTGGGGGTGTGTTGTGTGTGTGTTGTGGGTGTGTGTGTGTCGTGGATGTGTGTGTTGTGGGTGTGTGTGTTATGGGTTTTGTGGCTGTGTGTTGTGTGTGTGTTGTGGGTGTGTGTTGTGGGTGTGTGTTGTCTGTGTGTGTTGTAGGTGTGTTTGTTTTGGATGTGTGTGTCTGTGTGTGTTGTGGGTGTGTCTTTTGTGTGTGTGTGTATTGTGAGTGTGTGTGTTGTGTGTGTGTGTGTTGTGTGTGTATGTGTTGTGGGTGTGTGTGTTGTGGGTGTGTGTGTTGCGGGTGCGTGTGTTGTAGGTGTCTGTTTTGTGGGTGTTTGTTGTGGGTGTGTGTGTTGTGGGTGTGTGTGTTGTGGGTGTGTGTGTTGTGGGTGTGTGTGTTGTGGGTGTGTGTGTTGTGGGTGTGTGTGTTGTGGGTGTGTGTGTTGTGGGTGTGTGTGTTGTGGGTGGGTGTTGCGGGTGCGTGTGTTGTAGGTGTCTGTTTTGTGGGTGTTTGTTGTGGGTCTGTGTGTTGTGGGTGTGTGTGTTGTGGGTGTGTGTGTTGTGGGTGTGTGTGTTGTGGGTGTTGTGTTGTGGGTGTTTGTTGTGGGTCTGTGTGATGTGGGTGTGTGTGTTGTGGGTCTGTTTTGTGGGTGTGTATGTTGTGGGTGTGTGTGTTGTGGGTGTGTGTGTTGTGGGTGGGTGTTGTGGGTGTGTGTGTTGTGGGTGTGTGTGGTGTGGGTGTTGTGGGTGTGGGTGTTGTGTGTGTGTGTTGTGGGTTTGTGTTGCAGGTGTGTGTTGTGGGTGTCTATGATGTGGGTGTGTGTTGTGGGTGTGTGTATTGTGGGTGTGTGTGACGTGGGTGTGTGTGATGTGGGTATGTGTGTTGGTGTGTTTTTTGTGGGTGTATGTTCTGGGTGTGTGTGTTTTGGGTGTGTGTGTTGTGTGTGTGTGTGTGTCTGTGTGTTGTGGATGTGTGTGTTGTGGGTGTGTGTCGTGGGTGTGTGTGTTGTGGGTTTTGTGTGTGTGTGTGTGTGTGTTGTAGGTTTGTGTGTTGTGGATGTGTGTGGTGTGGGTGTGTGTTGTGGGTGTGTGTGTTTTGGGTGTGTGTGTTTGTGTGTGTTGTGGGTGTGTGTGTTGTGGGTATGTGTGTTGTGGATGTGTGTGTTGTGGGTGTGTGTTGTGTGTTTTGTGGGTGTGTGTTGTGGGTGTGTGTTGTCTGTGTGTGTTGTAGGTGTGTTTGTTTTGGGTGTGTGTGTCTGTGTGTGTTGTGGGTGTGTGTGATGTGGATGTGTGTGTTGTGGGTGTGTGTTGTGTGTTTTGTGGGTGTGTGTTGTGGGTGTGTGTTGTCTGTGTGTGTTGTAGGTGTGTTTGTTTTGGGTGTGTGTGTCTGTGTGTGATGTGGGTGTGTGTGATGTGGGTGTGTGTGATGTGGGTGTGTGTGATGTGGGTGTGTGTTGCGGGTGTGTGTTGTGTGTGTCTGTGATGTGGGTGTGTGTTGTGGGTGTGTGTGTTGTGGGTGTGAGTGTTGTGGGTGTGTGTATTGTGGGTGTGTGTGATGCGGGTGTGTGTGATGTGGGTATGTGTGTTGGTGTGTTTTTTGTGGGTGTATGTTCTGGGTGTGTGTGTTTTGGGTGTGTGTTTTGTGTGTGCGTGTGTGTCTGTGTTGTGGATGTGTGTGTTGTGGGTGTGTGTCGTGGGTGTGTGTGTTGTGGGTTTTGTGTGTGTGTGTGTGTGTGTGTTGTGGGTGTGTGTTGTAGGTTTGTGTGTTGTGGATGTGTGTGGTGTGGGGGTGTGTTGTGGGGGTGTTGTGGGTGTGTGTGTTTGTGTGTGTGTGTCTGTGTTGTGGATTTGTGTGTTGTGGGTGTGTGTGTTGTGGGTGTGTGTTGTGTGTGTGTTTGTGTGTGTTGTGGGTGTGTGTGTTGTGTGTGTTGTGGGTATGTGTGTTGTGGATGTGTGTGTTGTGGATGTGTGTTTTGTGGGTGTGTGTTGTGGGTGTGTGTTGTGGGTGTGTGTTGTAGGTGTGTTTGTTTTGGGTGTGTGTGTGTTGTGGGTGTGTGTGATGTGGGTGTGGCTTTTGTCTGTGTGTGTTGTGTGTGTCTGTGATGTGGGTGTGTGTTGTGGGTGTGTGTGTTGTGGGTGTGAGTGTTGTGGGTGTGTGTGTTGTGGGTGGGTGATGTGTGTTGTGTGTGTCTGAGATGTGGGTGTGTGTTGCGTGGGGTGTGTGTTGTGGGTGTGTGTGATGTGGGTGTGTGTGAGTGTGTGTGTGATGTGGGTGTGTGATATGTGTGTTGTGGGTGTGTGTGTTGTGGGTGTGTGTGATATGGGCATGTGTTGTGGGTGGGTGTGTTGTGGGTTTGTGTGATATGGGTGTGTGTTGTGGGTCTGTGTGTTGTGGGGGGTGTGATATGGGTGTGTGATAAGGGTGTGTGTGTTGTGGGGATGTGTGTTGCGGGGGTGTGTGTTGTGGGTGTGTGATATATGGGTGTGTTTCTTGTGGCTGTGTGTGTTGTGGGTGTGTGATATGGGTGTGTGTGTCGTGGGTGTGTGTTGTGTGTTTGTGTGTGTGTCTGTGTTGTGGATGTGTGTGTTGTGGTGGTGTGTGTTGTGGTGGTGTGTGTTGTGGGTGTGTGTGTTGTGGGTGTGTGTGTCATGGGTGTGTGTTGTGGGTGTGTGTTGGTTGCGGGTATGTGTTGTGGGTGTGTGTTGTAAGTTTGTGTGTTGCAGATGTGTGTGTTGTAGGTGTGTGTTGTAGGTGTGTGTTCAGGGTGTGTGTGTTGTGGGTGTGTGTGTTGTGTGTGTGTGTGTCTGTGTGTTGTGGATTTGTGTGTTGTGGGTGTGTGTGTTGTGGGTGTGCATTGTGGGTGTGTGTGTTGTGGTTGTGTGTGTGTGTGTCTGTGTGTTGTGGGTGTGTGTGTATTGTGGGTGTGTGTGTTGTGGGTTGCGGGTATGTGTTGTGGGTGTGTGTTGTAAGTTTGTGTGTTGCAGATGTGTGTGTTGTAGGTGTGTGTTGAGGGTGTGTGTGTTGTGTGTGTGTGTGTCTGTGTTGTGGATTTGTGTGTTGTGGGTGTGTGTGTTGTGGGTGTGCATTGTGGGTGTGTGTGTTGTGGTTGTGTGTGTGTCTGTTGTGGGTGTGTGTGTTGTGTGTGTGTGTTGTGGGTGTGTGTGTTGTGGGTTGCGGGTATGTGTTGTGGGTGTGTGTTGTAAGTTTGTGTGTTGCAGATGTGTGTGTTGTAGGTGTGTGTTGAGGGTGTGTGTGTTGTGGGTGTGTGTGTTGTGTGTGTGTGTGTCTGTGTGTTGTGGATTTGTGTGTTGTGGGGGTGTGTGTTGTGGGTGTGCATTGTGGGTGTGTGTGTTGTGGTTGTGTGTGTTGTGTGTGTGTGTGTCTGTGTGTTGTGGGTGTGTGTGTTGTGTGTGTGTGTTGTGGGTGTGTGTGTTTGTGTTTGTGTCTGTGTTGTGGATGTGTGTGTTGTGGGTGTGTGTTGTGTGTCTGTGTGTTGTGGATGTGTATATTGTGTGTGTGTGTGTTGTGTGTTTGTGTTTGTGCCTGTGTGTTGTGGATGTGTGTGCTGTGTGTGTGTTGTGGGTGTGTGTGTTGTGTGTGTGTGTGTGTGTCGTGGATGTGTGTGTTGTGGGTGTGTGTGTTGTGGGTGTGTGTTGTGGGTGTGTGTTGTCTGTGTGTGTTGTAGGTGTGTTTGTTTTGGATGTGTGTGTCTGTGTGTGTTGTGGGTGTGTCTTTTGTGTGTGTGTGTATTGTGAGTGGTTGTGGGTGTGTGTGTTGTGGGTGTGGGTGTTGTGGGTGTGTGTGTTGCGGGTGCGTGTGTTGCAGGTGTCTGTTTTGTGGGTGTTTGTTGTGGGTCTGTGTGTTGTGGGTGTGTGTGTTGTGGGTGTGTGTGTTGTGGGTGTTGTGTTGTGGGTGTTTCTTGTGAGTCTGTGTGATGTGGGTGTGTGTGTTGTGGGTCTGTTTTGTGGGTGTGTATGTTGTGGGTGTGTGTGTTGTGGGTGTGTGTGTTGTGGGTGTTGTGGGTGTGTGTTGTGTGTGTGTTGTGGGTGTGGGTGTTGTGGGTGTGTGTGTTGTGTGTGTGTTTTGGGTGTGTGTGTTGTGTGTGTGTGTATTGTGAGTGTGTGTGTTGTGGGTGTGTGTGTTGTGGGTGTGTGTGTTGTGGGTGTGTGTGTTGTGGGTGTGTGTGTTGTGGGTGTGTGTGTTGTGGGTGTGTGTGTTGCGGGTGCGTGTGTTGTGGGTGTGTGTGTTGTGGGTGTTGTGTTGTGGGTGTTTGTTGTGGGTCTGTGTGATGTGGGTGTGTGTGTTGTGGGTCTGTTTTGTGGGTGTGTATGTTGTGGGTGTGTGTGTTTTGTGGGTGGGTGTTGTGTGTGTCTGTGATGTGGGTGTGTGTTGTGGGTGTGTGTGTTGTGGGTGTGAGTGTTCTGGGTGTGTGTGTTGTGGGTGGGTGATGTGTGTTGTGTGTGTCTGAGATGTGGGTGTGTGTTGCGTGGGGTGTGTGTTGTGGGTGTGCCTTTTGTGTGTGTGTGTGTTGTGGGTGTGTGTGTTGTGGGCGTGTGTGTTGTGGGTGTGTGTGTTGCGGGTGCGTGTGTTGTAGGTGTCTGTTTTGTGGGTGTTTGTTGTGGGTCTGTGTGGTGTGGGTGTTGTGGGTGTGTGTGTTGTGTGTGTGTTTTGGGGGGGTGTGTTGTGTGTGTGTGTGTTGTGGGTTTGTGTTGCAGGTGTGTGTTGTGGGTGTCTATGATGTGGGTGTGTGTTGTGGGTGTGTGTATTGTGGGTGTGTGTGACGCGGGTGTGTGTGATGTGGGTATGTGTGTTGGTGTGTTTTTTGTGGGTGTATGTTCTGGGTGTGTGTGTTTTGGGTGTGTGTGTTGTGTGTGTGTGTGTCTGTGTGTTGTGGATGTGTGTGTTGTGGGTGTGTGTCGTGGGTGTGTGTGTTGTGGGTTTTGTGTGTGTGTGTGTGTGTTGTAGGTTTGTGTGTTGGGGATGTGTGTGGTGTGGGTGTGTGTTGTGTGTGTGTTGTGGGTGTGTGTGTTGTGTGTGTGTCTGTGTGTTGTGGATTTGTGTGTTGTGGGTGTGTGTTATGGGTGTGTGTGTTGTGGGTGTGTGTTGTGGGTGTGTGTGTTTGTGTGTGTTGTGGGTGTGTGTGTTGTGTGTGTTGTGGGTATGTGTGTTGTGGATGTGTGTTTTGTGGGTGTGTGTTGTGTGTGTGTTGTGGGTGTGTGTTGTCTGTGTGTGTTGTAGGTGTGTTTGTTTTGGGTGTGGGTGTCTGTGTGTGTTGTGGGTGTGTGTGATGTGGGTGTGGCTTTTGTCTGTGTGTGTTGTGGGTGTGTGTGATGTCGGTGTGTGTGATGTGGGCGTGTGTTGTGGGTGTGTGTGTTGTGGGTGTGAGTGTTGTGGGTGTGTGTGTTGTGGGTGGGTGATGTGTGTTGTGTGTGTCTGAGATGTGGGTGTGTGTTGCGTGGGGTGTGTGTTGTGGGGGTGTGTGTGTGATATGGGTGTGTGATATGTGTGTTGTGGGTGTGTGTGTTGTGGGTGTGTGTGATATGGGCATGTGTTGTGGGTGGGTGTGTTGTGGGTTTGTGTGATATGGGTGTGTGTTGTGGGTCTGTGTGTTGTGGGGGGTGTGATATGGGTGTGTGATATGGGTGTGTGTGTTGTGGGGATGTGTGTTGCGGGGGTGTGTGTTGTGGGTGTGAGTGATATGGGTGTGTTTCTTGTGGGTGTGTGTGTTGTGGGTGTGTGTGATATGGGTGTGTGTGTCGTGGGTGTGTGTTGTGGGTGTGTGTTGTGTGTTTGTGTGTGTGTCTGTGTTGTGGATGTGTGTGTTGTGGTGGTGTGTGTTGTGGGTGTGTGTGTTGTGGGTGTGTGTGTCATGGGTGTGTGTTGTGGGTGTGTGTGTTGTGGGTTGCGGGTATGTGTTGTGTGTGTTGTAAGTTTGTGTGTTGCAGATGTGTGTGTTGTAGGTGTGTGTTGAGGCTGTGTGTGTTGTGGGTGTGTGTGTGTGTCTGTGTGTTGTGGATTTGTGTATTGTGGGTGTGTGTGTTGTGGGTGTGCATTGTGGGTGTGTGTGTTGTGGTTGTGTGTGTTGTGTGTGTGTGTGTCTGTGTGTTGTGGGTGTGGGTGTGTGTGTTGTGGGTTGCGGGTATGTGTTGTGGGTGTGTGTTGTAAGTTTGTGTGTTGCAGATGTGTGTGTTGTAGGTGTGTGTTGAGGGTGTGTGTGTTGTGGGTGGGTGTGTTTGTGTGTGTGTCTGTGTGTTGTGGATTTGTGTGTTGTGGGTGTGTGTGTTGTGGGTGTGCATTGTGGGTGTGTGTGTTGTGGTTGTGTGTGTTTGTGTGTGTGTCTGTGTGTTGTGGATGTGTGTGTTGTGGGTGTGTGTTGTGTGTCTGTGTGTTGTGGATGTGTATATTGTGTGTGTGTGTGTTGTGTGTTTGTGTTTGTGCCTGTGTGTTGTGGATGTGTGTGCTGTGTGTGTGTTGTGGGTGTGTGTGTTGTGTGTGTGTGTGTGTCGTGGATGTGTGTGTTGTGGGTGTGTGTGTTGTGGGTTTTGTGTGTGTTGTGGGTGTGTGTTGTGGGTGTGTGTTGTCTGTGTGTGTTGTAGGTGTGTTTGTTTTGGATGTGTGTGTCTGTGTGTTGTGGGTGTGTCTTTTGTGTGTGTGTGTATTGTGAGTGTGTGTGTTGTGGGTGTGTGTGTTGTGGGTGTGTGTGTTGTGGGTGTTGTGTTGTGGGTGTTTCTTGTGAGTCTGTGTGATGTGGGTGTGTGTGTTGTGGGTCTGTTTTGTGGGTGTGTATGTTGTGTGTGTGTGTGTTGTGGGTGTGTGTGTTGTGGGTGTGTGTTGTGTGTGTGTTGTGGGTGTGGGTGTTGTGGGTGTGTGTGTTTTGGGTGTGTGTGTTGTGTGTGTTGTGTCTGTGTGTGTTGTGGGTGTGTCTTTTGTGTGTGTGTGTATTGTGGGTGTGTGTGTTGTGGGTGTGTGTGTTGTGGGTGTGTGTGTTGCGGGTGCGTGTGTTGTAGGTGTCTGTTTTGTGGGTGTTTGTTGTGGGTCTGTGTGTTGTGGGTGTGTGTGTTGTGGGTGCTGTGTTGTGGGTGTTTGTTGTGGGTCTGTGTGATGTGGGTGTGTGTGTTGTGGGTCTGTTTTGTGGGTGTGTGTGTTTTGTGGGTGGGTGTTGTGTGTGTCTGTGATGTGGGTGTGTGTTGTGGGTGTGTGTGTTGTGGGTGTGAGTGTTGTGGGTGTGTGTGTTGTGGGTGGGTGATGTGTGTTGTGTGTGTCTGAGATGTGGGTGTGTGTTGCGTGGGGTGTGTGTTGTGGGTGTGCCTTTTGCGTGTGTGTTTATTGTGAGTGTGTGTGTTGTGGGTGTGTGTGTTGTGGGTGTGTGTGTTGCGGGTGCGTGTGTTGTAGGTGTCTGTTTTGTGGGTGTTTGTTGTGGGTCTGTGTGTTGTGGGTGTGTGTGTTGTGGGTGTGTGTGTGTTTTGGGTGTGTGTGTTGTGTGTGTGTGTGTTGTGGGTTTGTGTTGCAGGTGTGTGTTGTGGGTGTCTATGATGTGGGTGTGTGTTGTGGGTGTGTGTATTGTGGGTGTGTGTGATGCGGGTGTGTGTGATGTGGGTATGTGTGTTGTTGGTGTGTTTTTTGTGGGTGTATGTTCTGGGTGTGTGTGTTTTGGGTGTGTGTGTTGTGTGTGTGTGTGTGTCTGTGTGTTGTGGATGTGTGTCGTGGGTGTGTGTGTTGTGGGTTTTGTGTGTGTGTGTTGTAGGTTTGTGTGTTGTGGATGTGTGTGGTGTGGGTGTGTGTTGTGTGTGTGTTGTGGGTGTGTGTGTTGTGTGTGTGTGTGTCTGTGTTGTGGATTTGTGTGTTGTGGGTGTGTGTTGTGGGTGTGTGTTGTGGGTGTGTGTGTTTGTGTGTGTTGTGGGTGTGTGTGTTGTGTGTGTTGTGGGTATGTGTGTTGTGGATGTGTGTGTTGTGGGTGTGTGTTGTGTGTTTTGTGGGTGTGTGTTGTGGGTGTGTGTTGTGGGTGTGTGTTGTCTGTGTGTGTTGTAGGTGTGTTTGTTTTGGGTGTGTGTGTCTGTGTGTGTTGTGGGTGTGTGTGATGTGGGTGTGTGTGATGTGGGTGTGTGTTGCGGGTGTGTGTTGTGTGTGTCTGTGATGTGGGTGTGTATTGTGGGTGTGTGTGTTGTGGGTGTGATTGTTGTGGATGTGTGTGTTGTGGGTGGGTGATGTGTGTTGTGTGTGTCTGAGATGTGGGTGTGTGTTGCGTGGGGTGTGTGTTGTGGGTGTGCCTTTTGCGTGTGTGTTTATTGTGAGTGTGTGTGTTGTGGGTGTGTGTGTTGTGGGTGTGTGTGTTGCGGGTGCGTGTGTTGTAGGTGTCTGTTTTGTGGGTGTTTGTTGTGGGTCTGTGTGTTGTGGGTGTGGGTGTTGTGGGTGTGTGTGTTGTGTGTGTGTTTTGGGTGTGTGTGTTGTGTGTGTGTGTGTTGTGGGTTTGTGTTGCAGGTGTGTGTTGTGGGTGTCTATGATGTGGGTGTGTGTTGTGGGTGTGTGTATTGTGGGTGTGTGTGACGCGGGTGTGTGTGATGTGGGTATGTGTGTTGTTGGTGTGTTTTTTGTGGGTGTGTGTGTTTTGGGTGTGTGTGTTGTGTGTGTGTGTGTGTCTGTGTGTTGTGGATGTGTGTCGTGGGTGTGTGTGTTGTGGGTTTTGTGTGTGTGTGTTGTAGGTTTGTGTGTTGTGGATGTGTGTGGTGTGGGTGTGTGTTGTGGGTGTGTGTGTTGTGTGTGTGTGTGTCTGTGTTGTGGATTTGTGTGTTGTGGGTGTGTGTTGTGGGTGTGTGTGTTGTGGGTGGGTGTTGTGGGTGTGTGTGTTTGTGTGTGTTGTGGGTGTGTGTGTTGTGTGTGTTGTGGGTATGTGTGTTGTGGATGTGTGTGTTGTGGGTGTGTGTTGTGTGTTTTGTGGGTGTGTGTTGTGGGTGTGTGTTGTGGGTGTGTGTTGTCTGTGTGTGTTGTAGGTGTGTTTGTTTTGGGTGTGTGTGTCTGTGTGTGTTGTGGGTGTGTGTGATGTGGGTGTGGTTTTTGTCTGTGTGTGTTGTGGGTGTGTGTGATGTGGGTGTGTGTGATGTGGGTGTGTGTTGCGGGTGTGTGTGATGTGGGTGTGTGTTGCGGGTGTGTGTTGTGTGTGTCTGTGATGTGGGTGTGTATTGTGGGTGTGTGCGTTGTGGGTGTGATTGTTGTGGATGTGTGTGTTGTGGGTGGGTGATGTGTGTTGTGTGTGTCTGAGATGTGGGTGTGTGTTGCGTGGGGTGTGTGTTGTGGGTGTGTGTGATGTGGGTGTGTGTGAGTGTGTGTGTGATATGGGTGTGTGATATGTGTGTTGTGGGTGTGCGTGTTGTGGGTGTGTGTGATATGGGCATGTGTTGTGGGTGGGTGTGTTGTGGGTTTGTGTGATATGGGTGTGTGTTGTGGGTCTGTGTGTTGTGGGGGGTGTGATATGGGTGTCTGATATGGGTGTGTGTGTTGTGGGGATGTGTGTTGCGGGGGTGTGTGTTGTGGGTGTGTGTGTCATGGGTGTGTGTTGTGGGTGTGTGTGTTGTGGGTTGCGGGTATGTGTTGTGGGTGTGTGTTGTAAGTTTGTGTGTTGCAGATGTGTGTGTTGTAGGTGTGTGTTGAGGGTGTGTGTGTTGTGTGTGTGTGTCTGTGTGTTGTGGATTTGTGTGTTGTGGGTGTGTGTGTTGTGGGTGTGCATTGTGGGTGTGTGTGTTGTGGTTGTGTGTGTTGTGTGTGTGTGTGTCTGTGTGTTGTGGGTGGGTGTGTTGTGTGTGTGTGTTGTGGGTGTGTGTGTTGTGGGTTGCGGTTATGTGTTGTGGGTGTGTGTTGTAAGTTTGTGCGTTGCAGATGTGTGTGTTGTAGGTGTGTGTTGAGGGTGTGTGTCGTGTGTGTGTGTGTCTGTGTGTTGTGGGTGTGTGTGTTGTGTGTGTGTGTTGTGTTTCTTTTGTGTCTGTGTTGTGGATGTGTGTGTTGTGGGTGTGTGTTGTGTGTCTGTGTGTTGTGGATGTGTATATTGTGTGTGTGTGTGTTGTGTGTTTGTGTTTGTGCCTGTGTGTTGTGGATGTGTGTGCTGTGTGTGTGTTGTGGGTGTGTGTGTTGTGTGTGTGTGTGTGTGTCGTGGATGTGTGTGTTGTGGGTGTGTGTTGTGGGTGTGTGTGTTGTGGGTTTTGTGGGTGTGTGTTGTGTGTGTGTTGTGGGTGTGTGTTGTGGGTGGGTGTTGTCTGTGTGTGTCTGTGTGTGTTGTGGGTGTGTCTTTTGTGTGTGTGTGTTTGTGTGTGTGTTGTGGGTGTGTGTGTTGTGGGTGTGTGTGTTGCGGGTGCGTGTGTTGTAGGTGTCTGTTTTGTGGGTGTTTGTTGTGGGTCTGTGTGTTGTGTGTTGTGGGTGTGTGTGTTGTGGGTGTTGTGTTGTGGGTGTTTGTTGTGAGTCTGTGTGATGTGGGTGTGTGTGTTGTGGGTCTGTTTTGTGGGTGTGTATGTTGTGGGTGTGTGTGTTGTGGGTGTGTGTGTTGTGGGTGTGTGTTGTGGGTGTGGGTGTTGTGTTGTGTGTGTGTTTTGGGTGTGTGTGTTGTGTGTGTGTGTGTTGTGTGTGTGTTGTGGGTTTGTGTTGCAGGTGTGTGTTGTGGGTGTCTATGATGTGGGTGTGTGTTGTGGGTGTGTGTATTGTGGGTGTGTGTGACGCGGGTGTGTGTGATGTGGGTATGTGTGTTGGTGTGTTTTTTGTGGGTGTATGTTCTGGGTGTGTGTGTTTTGGGTGTGTGTGTTGTGTGTGTGTGTGTGTCTGTGTGTTGTGGATGTGTGTGTTGTGGGTGTGTGTTGTGGGTGTGTGTGTTGTGGGTTTTGTGGGTGTGTGTGTGTCGTGGGTGTGTGTCGTGGGTGTGTGTGTTGTGGGTTTTGTGTGTGTGTGTGTGTGTTGTGGGTGTGTGTTGTAGGTTTGTGTGTTTGTGTGTGTTGTGGGTGTGTGTGTTGTGTTGTGGGTATGTGTGTTGTGGATGTGTGTGTTGTGGGTGTGTGTTGTGTGTTTTGTGGGTGTGTGTTGTGTGTGTGTTGTGGGTGTGTGTTTGTGTGTGTTGTAGGTGTGTTTGTTTTGGGTGTGTGTGTCTGTGTGTGTTGTGGGTGTGTGTGATGTTGGTGTGGCTTTTGTCTGTGTGTGTTGTGGGTGTGTGTGATGTGGGTGTGTGTTGCGGGTGTGTGTTGTGTGTGTCTGTGATGTGGGTGTGTGTTGTGGGTGTGTGTGTTGTGGGTGTGAGTGTTGTGGGTGTGTGTGTTGTGGGTGGGTGATGTGTGTTGTGTGTGTCTGAGATGTGGGTGTGTGTTGCGTGGGGTGTGTGTTGTGGGTGTGTGTGATGTGGGTGTGTGTGAGTGTGTGTGTGATATGTGTGTTGTGGGTGTGTGTGATATGGGCATGTGTTGGTGGGTGTGTTGTGGGTTTGTGTGATATGGGTGTGTGCTGTGGGTCTGTGTGTTGTGGGGGGTGTGATATGGGTGTGTGATATGGGTGTGTGTGTTGTGGGGATGTGTGTTGCGGGGGGGGGTGTTGTGGGTGTGTGTGATATGGGTGTGTTTCTTGTGGGTGTGTGTGTTGTGGGTGTGTGTGTTGTGGGTGGGTGTGATATGGGTGTGTGTGTCGTGGGTGTGTGTTGTGGTGGTGTGTGTTTGTGTGTGTGTGTGTGTTGTGTGTGTGTGTGTGTTGTGGGTGTGTGTGTTGTGGGTGTGATTGTTGTGGATGTGTGTGTTGTGGGTGGGTGATGTGTGTTGTGTGTGTCTGAGATGTGGGTGTGTGTTGCGTGGGGTGTGTGTTGTGGGTGTGTGTGATGTGGGTGTGTGTGAGTGTGTGTGTGATATGGGTGTGTGATATGTGTGTTGTGGGTGTGCGTGTTGTGGGTGTGTGTGATATGGGCATGTGTTGTGGGTGGGTGTGTTGTGGGTTTGTGTGATATGGGTGTGTGTTGTGGGTCTGTGTGTTGTGGGGGGTGTGATATGGGTGTCTGATATGGGTGTGTGTGTTGTGGGGATGTGTGTGTCATGGGTGTGTGTTGTGGGTGTGTGTGTTGTGGGTTGCGGGTATGTGTTGTGGGTGTGTGTTGTAAGTTTGTGTGTTGCAGATGTGTGTGTTGTAGGTGTGTGTTGAGGGTGTGTGTGTTGTGTGTGTGTGTCTGTGTGTTGTGGATTTGTGTGTTGTGGGTGTGTGTGTTGTGGGTGTGCATTGTGGGTGTGTGTGTTGTGGTTGTGTGTGTTGTGTGTGTGTGTGTCTGTGTGTTGTGGGTGGGTGTGTTGTGTGTGTGTGTTGTGGGTGTGTGTGTTGTGGGTTGCGGTTATGTGTTGTGGGTGTGTTGTAAGTTTGTGCGTTGCAGATGTGTGTGTTGTAGGTGTGTGTTGAGGGTGTGTGTTGTGTGTGTGTGTGTCTGTGTGTTGTGGGTGTGTGTGTTGTGTGTGTGTGTTGTGTTTGTGTTTGTGTCTGTGTTGTGGATGTGTGTGTTGTGGGTGTGTGTTGTGTGTCTGTGTGTTGTGGATGTGTATATTGTGTGTGTGTGTGTTGTGTGTTTGTGTTTGTGCCTGTGTGTTGTGGATGTGTGTGCTGTGTGTGTGTTGTGGGTGTGTGTGTTGTGTGTGTGTGTGTGTGTCGTGGATGTGTGTGTTGTGGGTGTGTGTTGTGGGTGTGTGTGTTGTGGGTTTTGTGGGTGTGTGTTGTGTGTGTGTTGTGGGTGTGTGTTGTGGGTGGGTGTTGTCTGTGTGTGTCTGTGTGTGTTGTGGGTGTGTCTTTTGTGTGTGTGTGTTTGTGTGTGTGTTGTGGGTGTGTGTGTTGTGGGTGTGTGTGTTGCGGGTGCGTGTGTTGTAGGTGTCTGTTTTGTGGGTGTTTGTTGTGGGTCTGTGTGTTGTGTGTTGTGGGTGTGTGTGTTGTGGGTGTTGTGTTGTGGGTGTTTGTTGTGAGTCTGTGTGATGTGGGTGTGTGTGTTGTGGGTCTGTTTTGTGGGTGTGTATGTTGTGGGTGTGTGTGTTGTGGGTGTGTGTGTTGTGGGTGTTGTGGGTGTGTGTTGTGGGTGTGGGTGTTGTGTTGTGTGTGTGTTTTGGGTGTGTGTGTTGTGTGTGTGTGTGTTGTGTGTGTGTTGTGGGTTTGTGTTGCAGGTGTGTGTTGTGGGTGTCTATGATGTGGGTGTGTGTTGTGGGTGTGTGTATTGTGGGTGTGTGTGACGCGGGTGTGTGTGATGTGGGTATGTGTGTTGGTGTGTTTTTTGTGGGTGTATGTTCTGGGTGTGTGTGTTTTGGGTGTGTGTGTTGTGTGTGTGTGTGTGTCTGTGTGTTGTGGATGTGTGTGTTGTGGGTGTGTGTTGTGGGTGTGTGTGTTGTGGGTTTTGTGGGTGTGTGTGTGTCGTGGGTGTGTGTCGTGGGTGTGTGTGTTGTGGGTTTTGTGTGTGTGTGTGTGTGTTGTGGGTGTGTGTTGTAGATTTGTGTGTGTGTGTGTGTTGTGGGTGTGTGTTGTAGATTTGTGTGTTTGTGTGTGTTGTGGGTGTGTGTGTTGTGTTGTGGGTATGTGTGTTGTGGATGTGTGTGTTGTGGGTGTGTGTTGTGTGTTTTGTGGGTGTGTGTTGTGTGTGTGTTGTGGGTGTGTGTTTGTGTGTGTTGTAGGTGTGTTTGTTTTGGGTGTGTGTGTCTGTGTGTGTTGTGGGTGTGTGTGATGTTGGTGTGGCTTTTGTCTGTGTGTGTTGTGGGTGTGTGTGATGTGGGTGTGTGTTGCGGGTGTGTGTTGTGTGTGTCTGTGATGTGGGTGTGTGTTGTGGGTGTGTGTGTTGTGGGTGTGAGTGTTGTGGGTGTGTGTGTTGTGGGTGGGTGATGTGTGTTGTGTGTGTCTGAGATGTGGGTGTGTGTTGCGTGGGGTGTGTGTTGTGGGTGTGTGTGATGTGGGTGTGTGTGAGTGTGTGTGTGATATGTGTGTTGTGGGTGTGTGTGATATGGGCATGTGTTGGTGGGTGTGTTGTGGGTTTGTGTGATATGGGTGTGTGCTGTGGGTCTGTGTGTTGTGGGGGGTGTGATATGGGTGTGTGATATGGGTGTGTGTGTTGTGGGGATGTGTGTTGCGGGGGGGGGTGTTGTGGGTGTGTGTGATATGGGTGTGTTTCTTGTGGGTGTGTGTGTTGTGGGTGTGTGTGTTGTGGGTGTGTGTGATATGGGTGTGTGTGTCGTGGGTGTGTGTTGTGGTGGTGTGTGTTTGTGTGTGTGTGTGTGTTGTGTGTGTGTGTGTGTTGTGGGTGTGTGTGTTGTGGGTTGCGGGTATGTGTTGTGGGTGTGTGTTGTAAGTTTGTGTGTTGCAGATGTGTGTGTTGTAGGTGTGTGAGGGTGTGTGTGTTGTGGTTGTGTGTGTGTCTGTGTGTTGTGGATTTGTGTGTTGTGGGTGTGTGTGTTGTGGGTGTGCATTGTGGGTGTGTGTGTTGTGGGTGTGTGTGTTTGTGTGTGTTGTGGGTGTGTGTGTTTGTGTTTGTGTCTGTGTTGTGGATGTGTGTGTTGTGGGTGTGTGTTGTGTGTCTGTGTGTTGTGGATGTGTATATTGTGTGTGTGTGTGTTGTGTGTTTGTGCCTGTGTGTTGTGGATGTGTGTGCTGTGTGTGTGTTGTGTGTGTGTGTGTCGTGGATGTGTGTGTTGTGGGTGTGTGTTGTGGGTTTTGTGGGTGTGTGTTGTGGGTGTGTGTTGTCTGTGTGTGTTGTAGGTGTGTTTGTTTTGGATGTGTGTGTCTGTGTGTGTTGTGGGTGTGTCTTTTGTGTGTGTGTGTATTGTGAGTGTGTGTGTTGTGGGTGTGTGTGTTGTGGGTGTGTGTGTGGTGGGTGTTGTGTGTTGTGGGTGTGTGTTGTGTGTGTCTGTGATGTGGGTGTGTGTTGTGGGGGTGTGTGTTGTGGGTGTGTGTGATGTGGGTGTGTGTGAGTGTGTGTGTGATATGTGTGTGTGTTGTGGGTGTGTGTGTTGTGGGTGTGTGTGATATGGGCATGTGTTGTGGGTGTGTGTGTTGTGTGTGTGTGTTGTGGGTGTGTGTGTTGTGGGTTGCGGTTATGTGTTGTGGGTGTGTGTTGTAAGTTTGTGTGTTGCAGATGTGTGTGTTGTAGGTGTGTGTTGAGGGTGTGTGTTGTGTGTGTGTGTGTCTGTGTGTTGTGGGTGTGTGTGTGTGTTGTGGGTGTGTGTGTTTGTGTCTGTGTTGTGGATGTGTGTGTTGTGGGTGTGTGTTGTGTGTCTGTGTGTTGTGGATGTGTATATTGTGTGTGTGTGTGTTGTGTGTTTGTGTTTGTGCCTGTGTGTTGTGGATGTGTGTGCTGTGTGTGTGTTGTGGGTGTGTGTGTGTTGTGTGTGTGTGTGTGTGTCGTGGATGTGTGTGTTGTGGGTGTGTGTTGTGGGTGTGTGTGTTGTGGGTTTTGTGGGTGTGTGTTGTGTGTGTGTTGTGGGTGTGTGTTGTGGGTGGGTGTTGTCTGTGTGTGTCTGTGTGTGTTGTGGGTGTGTCTTTTGTGTGTGTGTGTTTGTGTGTGTGTTGTGGGTGTGTGTGTTGTGGGTGTGTGTGTTGCGGGTGCGTGTGTTGTAGGTGTCTGTTTTGTGGGTGTTTGTTGTGGGTCTGTGTGTTGTGTGTTGTGGGTGTGTGTGTTGTGGGTGTTGTGTTGTGGGTGTTTGTTGTGAGTCTGTGTGATGTGGGTGTGTGTGTTGTGGGTCTGTTTTGTGGGTGTGTATGTTGTGGGTGTGTGTGTTGTGGGTGTGTGTGTTGTGGGTGTTGTGGGTGTGTGTTGTGGGTGTGGGTGTTGTGTTGTGTGTGTGTTTTGGGTGTGTGTGTTGTGTGTGTGTGTGTTGTGTGTGTGTTGTGGGTTTGTGTTGCAGGTGTGTGTTGTGGGTGTCTATGATGTGGGTGTGTGTTGTGGGTGTGTGTATTGTGGGTGTGTGTGACGCGGGTGTGTGTGATGTGGGTATGTGTGTTGGTGTGTTTTTTGTGGGTGTATGTTCTGGGTGTGTGTGTTTTGGGTGTGTGTGTTGTGTGTGTGTGTGTGTCTGTGTGTTGTGGATGTGTGTGTTGTGGGTGTGTGTCGTGGGTGTGTGTCGTGGGTGTGTGTTGTGGGTGTGTGTGTTGTGGGTTTTGTGTGTGTGTGTGTGTGTTGTGGGTGTGTGTTGTAGGTTTGTGTGTTGTGGATGTGTGTGTTGTGGGTGTGTGTTGTGGGTGTGTGTGTGTGTGTGTTGTGGGTGTGTGTTGTAGGTTTGTGTGTTGTGGATGTGTGTGTTGTGGGTGTGTGTTGTGGGTGTGTGTGTTTGTGTGTGTTGTGGGTGTGTGTGTTGTGGGTATGTGTGTTGTGGATGTGTGTGTTGTGGGTGTGTGTTGTGTGTTTTGTGGGTGTGTGTTGTGTGTGTGTTGTGGGTGTGTGTTGTGGGTGGGTGTTGTCTGTGTGTGTTGTAGGTGTGTTTGTTTTGGGTGTGTGTGTCTGTGTGTGTTGTGGGTGTGTGTGATGTGGGTGTGGCTTTTGTCTGTGTGTGTTGTGGGTGTGTGTGATGTGGGTGTGTGTTGCGGGTGTGTGTTGTGTGTGTCTGTGATGTGGGTGTGTGTTGTGGGTGTGTGTGTTGTGGGTGTGAGTGTTGTGGGTGTGTGTGTTGTGGGTGGGTGATGTGTGTTGTGTGTGTCTGAGATGTGGGTGTGTATTGCGTGGGGTGTGTGTTGTGGGTGTGTGTGATGTGGGTGTGTGTGAGTGTGTGTGTGATATGTGTGTTGTGGTTGTGTGTGTTGTGGGTGTGTGTGATATGGGCATGTGTTGTGGGTGGGTGTGTTGTGGGTTTGTGTGATATGGGTGTGTGCTGTGGGTCTGTGTGTTGTGGGGGGTGTCATATGGGTGTGTGATATGGGTGTGTGTGTTGTGGGGATGTGTGTTGCGGGGGGGGTGTTGTGGGTGTGTGTGATATGGGTGTGTTTCTTGTGGGTGTGTGTGTTGTGGGTGTGTGTGTTGTGGGTGTGTGTGATATGGGTGTGTGTGTCGTGGGTGTGTGTTGTGGGTGTGTGTTGTGTGTTTGTGTGTGTGTCTGTGTTGTGGATGTGTGTGTTGTGGTGGGGTGTGTTGTGGGTGTGTGTGTTGTGGGTGTGTGTGTCATGGGTGTGTGTTGTGGGTGTGTGTGTTGTGGGTTGCGGGTATGTGTTGTGGGTCTGTGTTGTAAGTTTGTGTGTTGCAGATGTGTGTGTTGTAGGTGTGTGTTGTGGGTGTGTGTGTTCTGTGTGTTGTGGATTTGTGTGTTGTGGGTGTGTGTGTTGTGGGTGTGCATTGTGGGTGTGTGTGTTGTGGTTGTGTGTGTTGTGTGTGTGTGTGTGTGTTGTGTGTGTGTGTGTGTGTTGTGGGTGTGTGTGTTGTGGGTTGCGGGTATGTGTTGTGGGTGTGTGTTGTAAGTTTGTGTGTTGCAGATGTGTGTGTTGTAGGTGTGTGTTGAGGGTGTGTGTGTTGTGGGTGTGTGTGTTGTGTGTGTGTTGTGGGTTTGTGTTGCAGGTGTGTGTTGTGGGTGTCTATGATGTGGGTGTGTGTTGTGGGTGTGTGTATTGTGGGTGTGTGTGACGCGGGTGTGTGTGATGTGGGTATGTGTGTTGTTGGTGTGTTTTTTGTGGGTGTGTGTGTTTTGGGTGTGTGTGTTGTGTGTGTGTGTGTGTCTGTGTGTTGTGGATGTGTGTCGTGGGTGTGTGTGTTGTGGGTTTTGTGTGTGTGTGTTGTAGGTTTGTGTGTTGTGGATGTGTGTGGTGTGGGTGTGTGTTGTGGGTGTGTGTGTTGTGTGTGTGTGTGTCTGTGTTGTGGATTTGTGTGTTGTGGGTGTGTGTTGTGGGTGTGTGTGTTGTGGGTGGGTGTTGTGGGTGTGTGTGTTTGTGTGTGTTGTGGGTGTGTGTGTTGTGTGTGTTGTGGGTATGTGTGTTGTGGATGTGTGTGTTGTGGGTGTGTGTTGTGTGTTTTGTGGGTGTGTGTTGTGGGTGTGTGTTGTGGGTGTGTGTTGTCTGTGTGTGTTGTAGGTGTGTTTGTTTTGGGTGTGTGTGTCTGTGTGTGTTGTGGGTGTGTGTGATGTGGGTGTGGTTTTTGTCTGTGTGTGTTGTGGGTGTGTGTGATGTGGGTGTGTGTGATGTGGGTGTGTGTTGCGGGTGTGTGTGATGTGGGTGTGTGTTGCAGGTGTGTGTTGTGTGTGTCTGTGATGTGGGTGTGTATTGTGGGTGTGTGCGTTGTGGGTGTGATTGTTGTGGATGTGTGTGTTGTGGGTGGGTGATGTGTGTTGTGTGTGTCTGAGATGTGGGTGTGTGTTGCGTGGGGTGTGTGTTGTGGGTGTCTGTGATGTGGGTGTGTGTGAGTGTGTGTGTGATATGGGTGTGTGATATGTGTGTTGTGGGTGTGCGTGTTGTGGGTGTGTGTGATATGGGCATGTGTTGTGGGTGGGTGTGTTGTGGGTTTGTGTGATATGGGTGTGTGTTGTGGGTCTGTGTGTTGTGGGGGTGTGATATGGGTGTCTGATATGGGTGTGTGTGTTGTGGGGATGTGTGTTGCGGGGGTGTGTGTTGTGGGTGTGTGTGTCATGGGTGTGTGTTGTGGGTGTGTGTGTTGTGGGTTGCGGGTATGTGTTGTGGGTGTGTGTTGTAAGTTTGTGTGTTGCAGATGTGTGTGTTGTAGGTGTGTGTTGAGGGTGTGTGTGTTGTGTGTGTGTTGTGGATTTGTGTGTTGTGGGTGTGTGTGTTGTGGGTGTGCATTGTGGGTGTGTGTGTTGTGGTTGTGTGTGTTGTGTGTGTGTGTGTCTGTGTGTTGTGGGTGTGTGTGTTGTGTGTGTGTGTTGTGGGTGTGTGTGTTGTGGGTTGCGGTTATGTGTTGTGGGTGTGTGTTGTAAGTTTGTGCGTTGCAGATGTGTGTGTTGTAGGTGTGTGTTGAGGGTGTGTGTTGTGTGTGTGTGTGTCTGTGTGTTGTGTGTGTGTTGTGTGTGTGTGTTGTGTTTGTGTTTGTGTCTGTGTTGTGGATGTGTGTGTTGTGGGTGTGTGTTGTGTGTCTGTGTGTTGTGGATGTGTATATTGTGTGTGTGTGTGTTGTGTGTTTGTGTTTGTGCCTGTGTGTTGTGGATGTGTGTGCTGTGTGTGTGTTGTGGGTGTGTGTGTTGTGTGTGTGTGTGTGTGTCGTGGATGTGTGTGTTGTGGGTGTGTGTTGTGGGTGTGTGTGTTGTGGGTTTTGTGGGTGTGTGTTGTGTGTGTGTTGTGGGTGTGTGTTGTGGGTGGGTGTTGTCTGTGTGTGTCTGTGTGTGTTGTGGGTGTGTCTTTTGTGTGTGTGTGTTTGTGTGTGTGTTGTGGGTGTGTGTGTTGTGGGTGTGTGTGTTGCGGGTGCGTGTGTTGTAGGTGTCTGTTTTGTGGGTGTTTGTTGTGGGTCTGTGTGTTGTGTGTTGTGGGTGTGTGTGTTGTGGGTGTTGTGTTGTGGGTGTTTGTTGTGAGTCTGTGTGATGTGGGTGTGTGTGTTGTGGGTCTGTTTTGTGGGTGTGTATGTTGTGGGTGTGTGTGTTGTGGGTGTGGGTGTTGTGGGTGTGTGTTGTGGGTGTGGGTGTTGTGTTGTGTGTGTGTTTTGGGTGTGTGTGTTGTGTGTGTGTGTGTTGTGTGTGTGTTGTGGGTTTGTGTTGCAGGTGTGTGTTGTGGGTGTCTATGATGTGGGTGTGTGTTGTGGGTGTGTGTATTGTGGGTGTGTGTGACGCGGGTGTGTGTGATGTGGGTATGTGTGTTGGTGTGTTTTTTGTGGGTGTATGTTCTGGGTGTGTGTGTTTTGGGTGTGTGTGTTGTGTGTGTGTGTGTGTCTGTGTGTTGTGGATGTGTGTGTTGTGGGTGTGTGTCGTGGGTGTGTGTTGTGGGTGTGTGTGTTGTGGGCGTGTGTGTTGTGGGTGTGTGTGTTGCGGGTGCGTGTGTTGTAGGTGTCTGTTTTGTGGGTGTTTGTTGTGGGTCTGTGTGTTGTGGGTGTGGGTGTTGTGGGTGTGTGTGTTGTGTGTGTGTTTTGGGTGTGTGTGTTGTGTGTGTGTGTGTTGTGGGTTTGTGTTGCAGGTGTGTGTTGTGGGTGTCTATGATGTGGGTGTGTGTTGTGGGTGTGTGTATTGTGGGTGTGTGTGACGCGGGTGTGTGTGATGTGGGTATGCGTGTTGGTGTGTTTTTTGTGGGTGTGTGTGTTTTGGGTGTGTGTGTTGTGTGTGTGTGTGTGTCTGTGTGTTGTGGATGTGTGTCGTGGGTGTGTGTGTTGTGGGTTTTGTGTGTGTGTGTTGTAGGTTTGTGTGTTGTGGATGTGTGTGGTGTGGGTGTGTGTTGTGGGTGTGTGTGTTGTGTGTGTGTGTGTCTGTGTTGTGGATTTGTGTGTTGTGGGTGTGTGTTGTGGGTGTGTGTGTTGTGGGTGGGTGTTGTGGGTGTGTGTGTTTGTGTGTGTTGTGGGTGTGTGTGTTGTGTGTGTTGTGGGTATGTGTGTTGTGGATGTGTGTGTTGTGGGTGTGTGTTGTGTGTTTTGTGGGTGTGTGTTGTGGGTGTGTGTTGTGGGTGTGTGTTGTCTGTGTGTGTTGTAGGTGTGTTTGTTTTGGGTGTGTGTGTCTGTGTGTGTTGTGGGTGTGTGTGATGTGGGTGTGGTTTTTGTCTGTGTGTGTTGTGGGTGTGTGTGATGTGGGTGTGTGTGATGTGGGTGTGTGTTGCGGGTGTGTGTGATGTGGGTGTGTGTTGCGGGTGTGTGTTGTGTGTGTCTGTGATGTGGGTGTGTATTGTGGGTGTGTGCGTTGTGGGTGTGATTGTTGTGGATGTGTGTGTTGTGGGTGGGTGATGTGTGTTGTGTGTGTCTGAGATGTGGGTGTGTGTTGCGTGGGGTGTGTGTTGTGGGTGTGTGTGATGTGGGTGTGTGTGAGTGTGTGTGTGATATGGGTGTGTGATATGTGTGTTGTGGGTGTGCGTGTTGTGGGTGTGTGTGATATGGGCATGTGTTGTGGGTGGGTGTGTTGTGGGTTTGTGTGATATGGGTGTGTGTTGTGGGTCTGTGTGTTGTGGGGGGTGTGATATGGGTGTCTGATATGGGTGTGTGTGTTGTGGGGATGTGTGTTGCGGGGGTGTGTGTTGTGGGTGTGTGTGTCATGGGTGTGTGTTGTGGGTGTGTGTGTTGTGGGTTGCGGGTATGTGTTGTGGGTGTGTGTTGTAAGTTTGTGTGTTGCAGATGTGTGTGTTGTAGGTGTGTGTTGAGGGTGTGTGTGTTGTGTGTGTGTGTCTGTGTGTTGTGGATTTGTGTGTTGTGGGTGTGTGTGTTGTGGGTGTGCATTGTGGGTGTGTGTGTTGTGGTTGTGTGTGTTGTGTGTGTGTGTGTCTGTGTGTTGTGGGTGTGTGTGTTGTGTGTGTGTGTTGTGGGTGTGTGTGTTGTGGGTTGCGGTTATGTGTTGTGGGTGTGTGTTGTAAGTTTGTGCGTTGCAGATGTGTGTGTTGTAGGTGTGTGTTGAGGGTGTGTGTTGTGTGTGTGTGTGTCTGTGTGTTGTGGGTGTGTGTGTTGTGTGTGTGTGTTGTGTTTGTGTTTGTGTCTGTGTTGTGGATGTGTGTGTTGTGGGTGTGTGTTGTGTGTCTGTGTGTTGTGGATGTGTATATTGTGTGTGTGTGTGTTGTGTGTTTGTGTTTGTGCCTGTGTGTTGTGGATGTGTGTGCTGTGTGTGTGTTGTGGGTGTGTGTGTTGTGTGTGTGTGTGTGTGTCGTGGATGTGTGTGTTGTGGGTGTGTGTTGTGGGTGTGTGTGTTGTGGGTTTTGTGGGTGTGTGTTGTGTGTGTGTTGTGGGTGTGTGTTGTGGGTGGGTGTTGTCTGTGTGTGTCTGTGTGTGTTGTGGGTGTGTCTTTTGTGTGTGTGTGTTTGTGTGTGTGTTGTGGGTGTGTGTGTTGTGGGTGTGTGTGTTGCGGGTGCGTGTGTTGTAGGTGTCTGTTTTGTGGGTGTTTGTTGTGGGTCTGTGTGTTGTGTGTGTGTGTGTTGTGGGTGTTGTGTTGTGGGTGTTTGTTGTGAGTCTGTGTGATGTGGGTGTGTGTGTTGTGGGTCTGTTTTGTGGGTGTGTATGTTGTGGGTGTGTGTGTTGTGGGTGTGTGTGTTGTGGGTGTTGTGGGTGTGTGTTGTGGGTGTGGGTGTTGTGTTGTGTGTGTGTTTTGGGTGTGTGTGTTGTGTGTGTGTGTGTTGTGTGTGTGTTGTGGGTTTGTGTTGCAGGTGTGTGTTGTGGGTGTCTATGATGTGGGTGTGTGTTGTGGGTGTGTGTATTGTGGGTGTGTGTGACGCGGGTGTGTGTGATGTGGGTATGTGTGTTGGTGTGTTTTTTGTGGGTGTATGTTCTGGGTGTGTGTGTTTTGGGTGTGTGTGTTGTGTGTGTGTGTGTGTCTGTGTGTTGTGGATGTGTGTGTTGTGGGTGTGTGTCGTGGGTGTGTGTTGTGGGTGTGTGTGTTGTGGGTTTTGTGGGTGTGTGTGTGTCGTGGGTGTGTGTCGTGGGTGTGTGTTGTGGGTGTGTGTGTTGTGGGTTTTGTGTGTGTGTGTGTGTGTTGTGGGTGTGTGTTGTAGGTTTGTGTGTTTGTGTGTGTTGTGGGTGTGTGTGTTGTGTGTGTTGTGGGTATGTGTGTTGTGGATGTGTGTGTTGTGGGTGTGTGTTGTGTGTTTTGTGGGTGTGTGTTGTGTGTGTGTTGTGGGTGTGTGTTTGTGTGTGTTGTAGGTGTGTTTGTTTTGGGTGTGTGTGTCTGTGTGTGTTGTGGGTGTGTGTGATGTGGGTGTGGCTTTTGTCTGTGTGTGTTGTGGGTGTGTGTGATGTGGGTGTGTGTTGCGGGTGTGTGTTGTGTGTGTCTGTGATGTGGGTGTGTGTTGTGGGTGTGTGTGTTGTGGGTGTGAGTGTTGTGGGTGTGTGTGTTGTGGGTGGGTGATGTGTGTTGTGTGTGTCTGAGATGTGGGTGTGTGTTGCGTGGGGTGTGTGTTGTGGGTGTGTGTGATGTGGGTGTGTGTGAGTGTGTGTGTGATATGTGTGTTGTGGGTGTGTGTGATATGGGCATGTGTTGGTGGGTGTGTTGTGGGTTTGTGTGATATGGGTGTGTGCTGTGGGTCTGTGTGTTGTGGGGGGTGTGATATGGGTGTGTGATATGGGTGTGTGTGTTGTGGGGATGTGTGTTGCGGGGGGGGGTGTTGTGGGTGTGTGTGATATGGGTGTGTTTCTTGTGCGTGTGTGTGTTGTGGGTGTGTGTGTTGTGGGTGTGTGTGATATGGGTGTGTGTGTCGTGGGTGTGTGTTGTGGTGGTGTGTGTTTGTGTGTGTGTGTGTGTTGTGTGTGTGTGTGTGTTGTGGGTGTGTGTGTTGTGGGTTGCGGGTATGTGTTGTGGGTGTGTGTTGTAAGTTTGTGTGTTGCAGATGTGTGTGTTGTAGGTGTGTGAGGGTGTGTGTGTTGTGGTTGTGTGTGTGTCTGTGTGTTGTGGATTTGTGTGTTGTGGGTGTGTGTGTTGTGGGTGTGTGTGTTTGTGTGTGTTGTGGGTGTGTGTGTTTGTGTTTGTGTCTGTGTTGTGGATGTGTGTGTTGTGGGTGTGTGTTGTGTGTCTGTGTGTTGTGGATGTGTATATTGTGTGTGTGTGTGTTGTGTGTTTGTGCCTGTGTGTTGTGGATGTGTGTGCTGTGTGTGTGTTGTGGGTGTGTGTGTTGTGTGTGTGTGTGTAGTGGATGTGTGTGTTGTGGGTGTGTGTTGTGGGTTTTGTGGGTGTGTGTTGTGGGTGTGTGTTGTCTGTGTGTGTTGTAGGTGTGTTTGTTTTGGACGTGTGTGTCTGTGTGTGTTGTGGGTGTGTCTTTTGTGTGTGTGTGTATTGTGAGTGTGTGTGTTGTGGGTGTGTGTGTTGTGGGTGTGTGTGTGGTGGGTGTTGTGTGTTGTGGGTGTGTGTTGTGTGTGTCTGTGATGTGGGTGTGTGTTGTGGGGGTGTGTGTTGTGGGTGTGTGTGATGTGGGTGTGTGTGAGTGTGTGTGTGATATGTGTGTGTGTTGTGGGTGTGTGTGTTGTGGGTGTGTGTGATATGGGCATGTGTTGTGGGTGTGTGTGTTGTGTGTGTGTGTTGTGGGTGTGTGTGTTGGTTGCGGTTATGTGTTGTGGGTGTGTGTTGTAAGTTTGTGTGTTGCAGATGTGTGTGTTGTAGGTGTGTGTTGAGGGTGTGTGTTGTGTGTGTGTGTGTCTGTGTGTTGTGGGTGTGTGTGTGTGTTGTGGGTGTGTGTGTTTGTGTTTGTGTCTGTGTTGTGGATGTGTGTGTTGTGGGTGTGTGTTGTGTGTCTGTGTGTTGTGGATGTGTATATTGTGTGTGTGTGTGTTGTGTGTTTGTGTTTGTGCCTGTGTGTTGTGGATGTGTGTGCTGTGTGTGTGTTGTGGGTGTGTGTGTGTTGTGTGTGTGTGTGTGTGTGTCGTGGATGTGTGTGTTGTGGGTGTGTGTTGTGGGTGTGTGTGTTGTGGGTTTTGTGGGTGTGTGTTGTGTGTGTGTTGTGGGTGTGTGTTGTGGGTGGGTGTTGTCTGTGTGTGTCTGTGTGTGTTGTGGGTGTGTCTTTTGTGTGTGTGTGTTTGTGTGTGTGTTGTGGGTGTGTGTGTTGTGGGTGTGTGTGTTGCGGGTGCGTGTGTTGTAGGTGTCTGTTTTGTGGGTGTTTGTTGTGGGTCTGTGTGTTGTGTGATGTGGGTGTGTGTGTTGTGGGTCTGTTTTGTGGGTGTGTATGTTGTGGGTGTGTGTGTTGTGGGTGTGTGTGTTGTGGGTGTTGTGGGTGTGTGTTGTGGGTGTGGGTGTTGTGTTGTGTGTGTGTTTTGGGTGTGTGTGTTGTGTGTGTGTGTGTTGTGTGTGTGTTGTGGGTTTGTGTTGCAGGTGTGTGTTGTGGGTGTCTATGATGTGGGTGTGTGTTGTGGGTGTGTGTATTGTGGGTGTGTGTGACGCGGGTGTGTGTGATGTGGGTATGTGTGTTGGTGTGTTTTTTGTGGGTGTATGTTCTGGGTGTGTGTGTTTTGGGTGTGTGTGTTGTGTGTGTGTGTGTGTCTGTGTGTTGTGGATGTGTGTGTTGTGGGTGTGTGTCGTGGGTGTGTGTTGTGGGTGTGTGTGTTGTGGGTTTTGTGGGTGTGTGTGTGTCGTGGGTGTGTGTCGTGGGTGTGTGTTGTGGGTGTGTGTGTTGTGGGTTTTGTGTGTGTGTGTGTGTGTTGTGGGTGTGTGTTGTAGGTTTGTGTGTTGTGGATGTGTGTGTTGTGGGTGTGTGTTGTGGGTGTGTGTGTGTGTGTGTTGTGGGTGTGTGTTGTAGGTTTGTGTGTTGTGGATGTGTGTGTTGTGGGTGTGTGTTGTGGGTGTGTGTGTTTGTGTGTGTTGTGGGTGTGTGTGTTGTGGATGTGTGTGTTGTGGGTGTGTGTTGTGTGTTTTGTGGGTGTGTGTTGTGTGTGTGTTGTGGGTGTGTGTTGTGGGTGTGTGTTGTCTGTGTGTGTTGTAGGTGTGTTTGTTTTGGGTGTGTGTGTTGTGGGTGTGTGTGATGTGGGTGTGGCTTTTGTCTGTGTGTGTTGTGGGTGTGTGTGATGTGGGTGTGTGTTGCGGGTGTGTGTTGTGTGTGTCTGTGATGTGGGTGTGTGTTGTGGGTGTGTGTGTTGTGGGTGTGAGTGTTGTGGGTGTGTGTGTTGTGGGTGGGTGATGTGTGTTGTGTGTGTCTGAGATGTGGGTGTGTATTGCGTGGGGTGTGTGTTGTGGGTGTGTGTGATGTGGGTGTGTGTGAGTGTGTGTGTGATATGTGTGTTGTGGGTGTGTGTGTTGTGGGTGTGTGTGATATGGGCATGTGTTGTGGGTGGGTGTGTTGTGGGTTTGTGTGATATGGGTGTGTGCTGTGGGTCTGTGTGTTGTGGGGGGTGTGATATGGGTGTGTGATATGGGTGTGTGTGTTGTGGGGATGTGTGTTGCGGGGGTGTGTGTTGTGGGTGTGTGTGATATGGGTGTGTTTCTTGTGGGTGTGTGTGTTGTGGGTGTGTGTGTTGTGGGTGTGTGTGATATGGGTGTGTGTGTCGTGGGTGTGTGTTGTGGGTGTGTGTTGTGTGTTTGTGTGTGTGTCTGTGTTGTGGATGTGTGTGTTGTGGTGGTGTGTGTTGTGGGTGTGTGTGTTGTGGGTGTGTGTGTCATGGGTGTGTGTTGTGGGTGTGTGTGTTGTGGGTTGCGGGTATGTGTTGTGGGTCTGTGTTGTAAGTTTGTGTGCTGCAGATGTGTGTGTTGTAGGTGTGTGTTGTGGGTGTGTGTGTTCTGTGTGTTGTGGATTTGTGTGTTGTGGGTGTGTGTGTTGTGGGTGTGCATTGTGGGTGTGTGTGTTGTGGTTGTGTGTGTTGTGTGTGTGTGTGTGTGTTGTGTGTGTGTGTGTGTGTTGTGGGTGTGTGTGTTGTGGGTTGCGGGTATGTGTTGTGGGTGTGTGTTGTAAGTTTGTGTGTTGCAGATGTGTGTGTTGTAGGTGTGTGTTGAGGGTGTGTGTGTTGTGGGTGTGTGTGTTGTGTGTGTGTTGTGGGTTTGTGTTGCAGGTGTGTGTTGTGGGTGTCTATGATGTGGGTGTGTGTTGTGGGTGTGTGTATTGTGGGTGTGTGTGACGCGGGTGTGTGTGATGTGGGTATGTGTGTTGGTGTGTTTTTTGTGGGTGTATGTTCTGGGTGTGTGTGTTTTGGGTGTGTGTGTTGTGTGTGTGTGTGTGTCTGTGTGTTGTGGATGTGTGTGTTGTGGGTGTGTGTCGTGGGTGTGTGTTGTGGGTGTGTGTGTTGTGGGTTTTGTGGGTGTGTGTGTGTCGTGGGTGTGTGTCGTGGGTGTGTGTTGTGGGTGTGTGTGTTGTGGGTTTTGTGTGTGTGTGTGTGTGTTGTGGGTGTGTGTTGTAGGTTTGTGTGTTGTGGATGTGTGTGTTGTGGGTGTGTGTTGTGGGTGTGTGTGTGTGTGTGTTGTGGGTGTGTGTTGTAGGTTTGTGTGTTGTGTTTGTGTGTGTTGTGGGTGTGTGTGTTGTGGGTATGTGTGTTGTGGATGTGTGTGTTGTGGGTGTGTGTTGTGTGTTTTGTGGGTGTGTGTTGTGTGTGTGTTGTGGGTGTGTGTTGTGGGTGTGTGTTGTCTGTGTGTGTTGTAGGTGTGTTTGTTTTGGGTGTGTGTGTCTGTGTGTGTTGTGGGTGTGTGTGATGTGGGTGTGGCTTTTGTCTGTGTGTGTTGTGGGTGTGTGTGATGTGGGTGTGTGTTGCGGGTGTGTGTTGTGTGTGTCTGTGATGTGGGTGTGTGTTGTGGGTGTGTGTGTTGTGGGTGTGAGTGTTGTGGGTGTGTGTGTTGTGGGTGGGTGATGTGTGTTGTGTGTGTCTGAGATGTGGGTGTGTATTGCGTGGGGTGTGTGTTGTGGGTGTGTGTGATGTGGGTGTGTGTGAGTGTGTGTGTGATATGTGTGTTGTGGGTGTGTGTGTTGGTGTGTGTGATATGGGCATGTGTTGTGGGTGGGTGTGTTGTGGGTTTGTGTGATATGGGTGTGTGCTGTGGGTCTGTGTGTTGTGGGGGGTGTGATATGGGTGTGTGATATGGGTGTGTGTGTTGTGGGGATGTGTGTTGCGGGGGGGTGTGTTGTGGGTGTGTGTGATATGGGTGTGTTTCTTGTGGGTGTGTGTGTTGTGGGTGTGGGTGTTGTGGGTGTTTGTGATATGGGTGTGTGTGTCGTGGGTGTGTGTTGTGTGTGTTGTGTGTTTGTGTGTGTGTCTGTGTTGTGGATGTGTGTGTTGTGGTGGTGTGTGTTGTGGGTGTGTGTGTTGTGGGTGTGTGTGTCATGGGTGTGTGTTGTGGGTGTGTGTGTTGTGGGTTGCGGGTATGTGTTGTGGGTCTGTGTTGTAAGTTTGTGTGTTGCAGATGTGTGTGTTGTAGGTGTGTGTTGTGGGTGTGTGTGTTCTGTGTGTTGTGGATTTGTGTGTTGTGGGTGTGTGTGTTGTGGGTGTGCATTGTGGGTGTGTGTGTTGTGGTTGTGTGTGTTGTGTGTGTGTGTGTGTGTTGTGTGTGTGTGTGTGTGTTGTGGGTGTGTGTGTTGTGGGTTGCGGGTATGTGTTGTGGGTGTGTGTTGTAAGTTTGTGTGTTGCAGATGTGTGTGTTGTAGGTGTGTGTTGAGGGTGTGTGTGTTGTGGGTGTGTGTGTTGTGTGTGTGTCTGTGTGTTGTGGATTTGTGTGTTGTGGGTGTGTGTGTTGTGGGTGTGCATTGTGGGTGTGTGTGTTGTGGGTGTGTGTGTTGTGGATGTGTGTGTTGTGGGTGTGTGTTGTGTGTCTGTGTGTTGTGGATGTGTATATTGTGTGTGTTGTGTGTTTGTGCCTGTGTGTTGTGGATGTGTGTGCTGTGTGTGTGTTGTGGGTGTGTGTGTTGTGTGTGTGTGTGTCGTGGATGTGTGTGTTGTGGGTGTGTGTTGTGTGTGTTGTGGGTTTTGTGGGTGTGTGTTGTGGGTGTGTGTTGTCTGTGTGTGTTGTAGGTGTGTTTGTTTTGGATGTGTGTGTCTGTGTGTGTTGTGGGTGTGTCTTTTGTGTGTGTGTGTATTGTGAGTGTGTGTGTTGTGGGCGTGTGTGATGTGGGTGTGTGTTGTGGGTGTGTGTGTTGTGGGTGTGTGTGTTGTGGGTGGGTGTTGTGTGTTGTGGGTGTGTGTTGTGTGTGTCTGTGATGTGGGTGTGTGTTGCGGGGGTGTGTGTTGTGGGTGTGTGTGATGTGGGTGTGTGTGAGTGTGTGTGTTGTGGGTGTGTGTGTTGTGGGTGTGTGTGATATGGGCATGTGTTGTGGGTGTGTGTGTTGTGGGTGTGTGTGATATGGGCATGTGTTGTGTGTGTGTGTGATGTGGGTGTGTGTGAGTGTGTGTGTGATATGGGTGTGTGATATGTGTGTGTGTTGTGGGTGTGTGTGTTGTGGGTGTGTGTGATATGGGCATGTGTTTGTGTGTGTGTTGTGGGTGTGTGTGATATGGGCATGTGTTGTGGGTGTGTGTGTGTTGTGGGTGTGTGTGATATGGGTGTGTGTTGTGGGTCTGTGTGTTGTGGGGGGTGTGATATGGGTGTCTGATATGGGTGTGTGTATTGTGGGGATGTGTGTTGCGGGGGTGTGTGTTGTGGGTGTGTGTGATATGGGTGTGTTTGTTGTGGGTGTGTGTGATATGGGTGTTTGATATGTCTGTGTGTGTTGTGGGCGTGTGTGATATGGGTGTGTGATATGGGTGTGTGTGTTGTGGGGGTGTGTGATATGGGTGTGTGTGTTTTGGGGGTGTTTGTGTCTGTGTGTTGTGGAGATGCTCTCAATTCTTATGGGGACTGTGTGTGATCTCATTCTGAGAATTTTAATTATTAAGAGGGCCAAGGTATCTTGATTCTCCTGAGGGACATTTGTACTGAGCTCAGGATTGTATACATCCAGTTGTGGTAAACTACGAGAAGAACTTGTAAAGCATGTTTCCATTTCATCAGCTGATCCCCTCAAGTTAAATCGCAACATGAACAGGTTGTAACTTGGTATTCTAATTGCCTCAGCTAATAGCATGGTTGTGATGGACCTGATGAACACCAGCATTGGGATCCTGGTGAGTGCTGCTGTAGACCTTCGCATCTATGGGAAGTCCCTGAAACCTGCAGGTACGTCAATCTGTTCCACACACCAACTCATCATCTTCCAATGTACTCAATTTCTTCCCAGATTTTCCAAGTTTGCAGAATCGTGTCCCTAATTCGATCTTCTCCTACTGGCTGTGTTTGTTGCAGTGGTTGGAGTGAAGCTGGACTATGAAGCCTGGGTATCAAAGTTTAAAATTCTGGCCAGTAACCAGACGAACCGAGACCAGATGGAACCACGAAAGGTAACACCATGAGGCTCAGTGCACAACGGTATAGGTCTAGCCATCTCAGCCAGAGTAGTACATCACTGGTACTTCATATCTTCTTCTTCTTAGGCAGTCCCTCGGAACTGAGGATAAATTGCTTCCACACTAACAATGAGTTCTCAGGTGACTGATGAGTCCAATGCAGTCTCTGTCACAGGTGGGGCAGATGGTGGTTGAAGGGGCGGTTGGGTGGGGTGCTTGGGTTGACGCGCGCTCCTTCTGCTGTTTGTGCTTGACTTCCGCTTGCTCCCGGCAAAGAGACTCGAGGTGTTCGGCGCCTTCCCGGATGCCTCTCCTCCACTTTGTGCGGTCTTGGGCCAGAGATTCCCAGGTGTCAGTGGGGATGTTACACTTTTTCAAGGAGGCTTTGAGGGTGTCCTTGAAGCGTTTCCTCTGCCCACCTGGGGTTCTCTTGCCGTGCCGGAGCTCCGGGTAGAGCACTTGTTTTGGGAGTCTCGTATCGGGCATGCGGACAATTTGACACGTCCATCGAAGCTGATTGAGCGTGGTCAGAGCTTCGATGCTGGGGATGTTGGCCTGAGCGAGAACACTGACATTGGTGCGCCTATCCTGCCAATGGATTTGCAGGATCTTGCGGAGGCAGCGTTGTTGGTACCTCTCCAGTGCTTTGAGGTGCCTGCTGTACATGGTCCATGCCTCTGAGGCATACAGCAGGGCGGGTATCACTGCTGCTCTGTAGACCATGAGTTTAGTGCCGGGTTTGAGGTCCTGGTCTTCAAACACTCTCTTCCTCAGGCGACCGAAGGCTGCACTGGCACACTGAAGGCGGTGTTGGACTTCGTCGTCGACGTCTGCCCTTGTTGACAGTAGGCTCCCAAGGTATGGAAAGTGGTCCACGTTGTCCAAGGCCTTGTCGTGGCTCTTGATAATCGGGGGGCAGTACTGTGTGGTGGGGGCAGGTTGGTAGAGGACCTTTGTCTTACAGATGTTTAGTGTAAGGCCCATGCTCTCGTACGCTTCGGTGAAGGTGTTGACGATGGTTTGCAGTTCAACCTCCGAGGGAGCGCAGACGCAAGCGTCATCTGCATTCTGTAATTCGACGACAGAGGTTAGGACGACTTTGGATATGGACTGGAGGCGACGGAGGTTGAACAGTTTCCCGTTTGTTCTATAAATTAGCTCCACTTCATTTAGAGACATCCCGACCCTTGTTATTGGACAGTGAGTGTGTGTCAGTGATGGTCCTTATACTGATCCCTGCCCTGTTATCAAACAGTGTGTGTGTGTCAGTGATGGTCCTTATACTGATCCCTGCCCTGTTATCAAACAGTGTGTGTGTGTCAGTGATGGTCCTTATACTGACCCCTGCCCTGTTATTGGACAGTTTGTGTGTGTCAGTGATGGTCCTTATACTGATCCCTGCCCTGTTATCGAACAGTGTGTGTGTGTCAGTGATGGTCCTTACACTGATCCCTGCCCTGTTATCAAACAGTGTGTGTGTGTCAGTGATGGTCCTTATACTGATCCCTGCCCTGTTATTGGACAGTGTGTGTGTGTCAGTGACCTCCTATACTGACCCCTGCCCTGTTATTGGACAGTGTGTGTGTGTCAGTGATGGTCCTTATACTGATCCCTGCCCTGTTATTGGACAGTGTGTGTGTGTCAGTGACCTCCTGAAACTGACCCCTGCCCTGTTATTGGACAGTGTGTGTGTGTCAGTGACCTCCTATACTGACCCCTGCCCTGTTATTGGACAGTGTGTGTGTGTCAGTGACCTCCTAATACTGACCCCTGCCCTGTTATTGGACAGTGTGTGTGTGTCAGTGACCTCCTATACTGACCCCTGCCCTGTTATTGGACAGTGTGTGTGTGTCAGTGACCTCCTATACTGACCCCTGCCCTGTTATTGGACAGTGTGTGTGTGTCAGTGACCTCATAATACTGACCCCTGCCCTGTTACTGGACAGTGTGTGTGTGTCAGTGACCTCCTAATACTGACCCCTGCCCTGTTATTGGACAGTGTGTGTGTGTCAGTGACCTCTTATACTGACCCCTGCCCTGTTATTGGACAGTGTGTGTGTGTCAGTGACCTCTTATACTGACCCCTGCCCTGTTATTGGACAGTGTGTGTGTGTCAGTGACCACTTATACTGACCCCTGCCCTGTTATTGGACAGTGAGTGTGTGTCAGTGACGGTCCTTATACTGACCCCTGCCCTGTTATTCGACAGTGTGTGTGTGTCAGTGACCTCTTATACTGACCCCTGCCCTGTTATTGCACGGTGTGTGTGTGTCAATGGTGGTCCTTATACTGACACCTGCCCTGTTATCGAACAGTGTGTGTGTGTGTCAGTGACCTCCTTATACTGACCCCTGCCCTGTTATTGGACAGTGTGTGTGTGTCAGTGATGGTCCTTATACTGACCCCTGCCCTGTTATTGGACAGTGTGTGTGTGTCACTGACCTCCTTATACTGACCCCTGCCCTGTTATTGGACAGTGTGTGTGTGTCATTGATGGTCCTTATACTGACCCCTGCCCTGTTATCGAACAGTGTGTGTGTGTCAGTGACCTCCCATACTGACCCCTGCCCTGTTATTGGACAGTGTGTGCATGTCAGTGACCTCCTTATACTGACTCCTGCCCTGTTATTGGACAGTGTGTGTGTGTCAGTGACCTCCTTATTCTGACCCCTGCCATTTTATCGGATAGTGTGTGTGTGTCAGTGATGGTCCTTATACCGACCCCTGCCCTGTTATTGGACAGTGTGTGTGTGTCAGTGACCTCCTTATACTGACCCCTGCCCTGTTATTGGACAGTGAGTGTGTGTCAGTGATGGCCCTTATACTGACCCCTGCCCTGTTATTGGACAGTGTGTGTGTGTCAGTGACCTCTTATACTGACCCCTGCCCTGTTATTGGACAGTGTGTGTGTGTCAGTGACCTCCTTATACTGACCCCTGCCCTGTTGTTGGACAGTGTGTGTGTCTCAGTGGTGGTCCTTATACTGACCCCTGCCCTGTTATTGGACAGAGTATGTGTGTCAGTGACCTCCTATACTGAACCCTGCCCTGTAATCGGACAGTATGTGTGTGTCAGTGATGGTCCTTATACTGACCCCTGCCCTGTTATTGGACAGTGTGTGTGTGTCAGTGACCTCCGTATACTGACCCCTGCCCTGTTATTGGACCGTTTGTGTGTGTCAGTGACCTCCATTTACTGAGCCCTGCTCTGTTATTGGCCAGTGTGTGTTTTCAGTGATGGTCCTTATACTGACCCCTGCCCTGTTATTGGACACTGTGTGTGTGTCAGTGATGGTACTTATACTGACCCCTGCCCTGGTATTGGACAGTGTGTGTGTGTCAGTGACCTCCTAATACTGACCCCCGCCCTGTTATTGGACAGTGTGTGTGTGTCAGTGATGGTCCTTAAACTGACCCCTGCCCTGTTATTGGACAGTTTATGTGTGTCAGTGACCTCCTATACTGACCGCTGCCCTGGTGTTGGACAGTGAGTGTGTGTCAGTGACCTCCTTATACTGACCCCTACCCTGTTATTGGACAGTGTGTGTGTGTCAGTGATGGTCCTTATACTGACCCCTGCCCTGTTATTGGACAGTGTGTGTGTGTCAGTGACCTCCTATACTGACCCTTGCCCTGTTATTGGACAGTGTGTGTGTGTCAGTGATGGTCCTTATACTGACCCCGGCCCTGTTATTGGTCAGCATGTGTGTGTCAGTGACCTCCTTATTCTGACCCCTGCCCTGTTATCGAACAGTGTGTATGTGTCAGTGACCTCCTTATTCTGACCCCTGCCCTGTTATCGGACAGTCTGTGTGTGTCAGTGATGGTCCTTATACTGACCCCTGCCCTGTTATTGGACAGTGTGTGTGTGTCAGTGACCTCCTTATACTGACTCCTGCCCTGTTATTCGACAGTGTGTGTGTGTCAGTGACCTCCTTATTCTGACCCCTGCCATTTTATCGGATAGTATGTGTGTGTCAGTGATGGTCCTTATACTGACCCCTGCCCTGTTATTGGACAGTGGGTGTGTGTCAGTGATGGTCCTTACACTGACCCCTGCCCTGTTATTGGACAGTGTGTGTGTGTCAGTGACCTACTTATACTGACCCCTGCCCTGTTATTGGACAGTGAGTGTGTGTCAGTGATGGCCCTTATACTGACCCCTGCCCTGTTATTGGACAGTGTGTGTGTGTCAGTGATGGTCCTTATACTGACCCCTGCCCTGTTATTGGACAGTGTGTGTGTGTCAGTGACCTCCTATACTGACCCTTGCCCTGTTATTGGACAGTGTGTGTGTGTCAGTGATGGTCCTTATACTGACCCCGGCCCTGTTATTGGTCAGTATGTGTGTGTCATTGACCTCCTTATTCTGACCCCTGCCCTGTTATCGAACAGTGTGTATGTGTCAGTGACCTCCTTATACTGACTCCTGCCCTGTTATTCGACAGTGTGTGTGTGTCAGTGACCTCCTTATTCTGACCCCTGCCATTTTATCGGATAGTTTGTGTGCGTCAGTGATGGTCCTTATACTGACCCCTGCCCTGTTATTGGACAGTGTGTGTGTGTCAGTGATGGTCCTTATACTGACCCCTGCCCTGTTATTGGACAGTGTGTGTGTGTCAGTGACCTCCTTATACTGACCCCTGCCCTGTTACTGGACAGTGTGTGTGTGTCAGTGATGGTCCTTATACTGACCCCTGCCCTGCTTTTGGACAGTGTGTGTGTGTCAGTGGTGGTCCTAATACTGACCCCTGCCCTGTTATTGGACAGTGTGTGTGTGTCAGTGATGGTCCTTATACTATCCCCTGCCCTGTTATTGGACAGTGTGTGTGTGTCAGTGACCTCCTGTACTGACCCCTGCCCTGTTATGGACAGTGCGTGTGTGTTTCAGTGATGGTCCTTATACTGACCCCTGCCTTGTTATTGGACAGTGTGTGTGTGACAGTGACCTCCTTATACTGACCCCTGCCCTGTTATCGGACAGTATGTGTGTGTCAGTGATGGTCCTTATACTGACCCCTGCCCTGTTATTGGACCGTTTGTATGTGTCAGTGACCTCCATTTACTGAGCCCTGCTCTGTTATTGGCCAGTGTGTGTTTTCAGTGATGTTCCTTATACTGACCCCTGCCCTGTTATTGGACACTGTGTGTGTGTCAGTGACCTCTTATACTGACCCCTGCCCTGTTATTGGACAGTGTGTGTTTGTCAGTGATGGTCCTTAAACTGACCCCTGCCCTGTTATTGGACAGTTTATGTGTGTCAGTGACCTCCTATACTGACCCCAGCCCTGGTATTGGACAGTGAGTGTGTGTCAGTGACCTCCTAATACTGACCCCTGCCCTGTTATTGGACATTGTGTGTGTGTCAGTGATGGTCCTCATACTGACCCCTGCCCTGTTATTGGACAATGTGTGTGTGTCAGTGACCTCCTAATACTGACCCCTGCCCTGTTATTGGACAGTGTGTGTGTGTGTCAGTGATGGTCCTTATACTGACCCCTGCCCTGTTATTGGACAGTGTGTGTGTGTCAGTGACATCCTATACTGACCCTTGCCCTGTTATTGGACAGTGTGTGTGTGTCAGTGATGGTCCTTATACTGACCCCTGCCCTGTTATTGGACAGTGAGTGTGTGTCAGTGACCTCATATACTGACCACTGCCCTGCTTTTGGACAGTGTGTGTGTGTCAGTAATGGTCCTTATACTGACCCCTGCCCTGTTATTGGACAGTGTGTGTGTGTCAGTGATGGTCCTTATACTATCCCCTGCCCTGTTATTGGACAGTGAGTGTGTGTCAGTGACTTCCTTATACTATCCCCTGCCCTGTTATTGGACAGTGAGTGTGTGTCAGTGACTTCCTTATACTGACCCCTGCCCTGTTATTGGACAGTGTGTGTGGTTCAGTGATGGCACTTATACTGACCCCGGCCCTGTTATTGGTCAGTATGTGTGTGTCAGTGACCTCCTTATTCTGACCCCTGCCCTGTTATCGAACAGTGTGTATGTGTCAGTGACCTCCTTATTCTGACCCCTGCCCTGTTATCGGACAGTCTGTGTGTGTCAGTGATGGTCCTTATACTGACCCCTGCCCTGTTATTGGACAGTGTGTGTGTGTCAGTGACCTCCTTATACTGACTCCTGCCCTGTTATTGGACAGTGTGTGTGTGTCAGTGACCTCCTTATACTGACCCCTGCCCTGTTATTGGAAAGTGAGTGTGTGTCAGTGATGGCCCTTATAATGACCCCTGCCCTGTTATTGGACAGTGTGTGTGTGTCAGTGACCTCCTTATACTGACCTCTGCCCTGTTACTGGACAGTGTGTGTGTGTCAGTGATGGTCCTTATACTGACCCCTGCCCTGTTATTGGACAGTGTGTGTGTGTCAGTGACCTCCTAATACTGACCCCTGCCCTGTTATTGTACAGTGTGTTTGTGTCAGTGATGGTCCTTATACTGACCCCTGCCCTGTTATTGGACAGTGTGTGTGTATCAGTGACCTCCTATACTGACCCTTGCCCTGTTATTGGACAGTGTGTGTGTGTCAGTGATGGTCCTTATACTGACCCCTGCCCTGTTATTGGATAGTGAGTGTGTGTCAGTGACCTCCTATACTGACCCCTGCCCTGTTATTGGACAGTGTGTGTGTGTCAGTGACCTCCTATACTGACCCCTGCCCTGTTATTGGACAGTGTGTGTGTGTCAGTGACCTCATAATACTGACCCCTGCCCTGTTACTGGACAGTGTGTGTGTGTCAGTGACCTCCTAATACTGACCCCTGCCCTGTTATTGGACAGTGTGTGTGTGTCAGTGACCTCTTATACTGACCCCTGCCCTGTTATTGGACAGTGTGTGTGTGTCAGTGACCTCTTATACTGACCCCTGCCCTGTTATTGGACAGTGTGTGTGTGTCAGTGACCACTTATACTGACCCCTGCCCTGTTATTGGACAGTGAGTGTGTGTCAGTGACGGTCCTTATACTGACCCCTGCCCTGTTATTCGACAGTGTGTGTGTGTCAGTGACCTCTTATACTGACCCCTGCCCTGTTATTGCACGGTGTGTGTGTGTCAATGGTGGTCCTTATACTGACACCTGCCCTGTTATCGAACAGTGTGTGTGTGTGTCAGTGACCTCCTTATACTGACCCCTGCCCTGTTATTGGACAGTGTGTGTGTGTCAGTGATGGTCCTTATACTGACCCCTGCCCTGTTATTGGACAGTGTGTGTGTGTCACTGACCTCCTTATACTGACCCCTGCCCTGTTATTGGACAGTGTGTGTGTGTCATTGATGGTCCTTATACTGACCCCTGCCCTGTTATCGAACAGTGTGTGTGTGTCAGTGACCTCCCATACTGACCCCTGCCCTGTTATTGGACAGTGTGTGCATGTCAGTGACCTCCTTATACTGACTCCTGCCCTGTTATTGGACAGTGTGTGTGTGTCAGTGACCTCCTTATTCTGACCCCTGCCATTTTATCGGATAGTGTGTGTGTGTCAGTGATGGTCCTTATACCGACCCCTGCCCTGTTATTGGACAGTGTGTGTGTGTCAGTGACCTCCTTATACTGACCCCTGCCCTGTTATTGGACAGTGAGTGTGTGTCAGTGATGGCCCTTATACTGACCCCTGCCCTGTTATTGGACAGTGTGTGTGTGTCAGTGACCTCTTATACTGACCCCTGCCCTGTTATTGGACAGTGTGTGTGTGTCAGTGACCTCCTTATACTGACCCCTGCCCTGTTGTTGGACAGTGTGTGTGTCTCAGTGGTGGTCCTTATACTGACCCCTGCCCTGTTATTGGACAGAGTATGTGTGTCAGTGACCTCCTATACTGAACCCTGCCCTGTAATCGGACAGTATGTGTGTGTCAGTGATGGTCCTTATACTGACCCCTGCCCTGTTATTGGACAGTGTGTGTGTGTCAGTGACCTCCGTATACTGACCCCTGCCCTGTTATTGGACCGTTTGTGTGTGTCAGTGACCTCCATTTACTGAGCCCTGCTCTGTTATTGGCCAGTGTGTGTTTTCAGTGATGGTCCTTATACTGACCCCTGCCCTGTTATTGGACACTGTGTGTGTGTCAGTGATGGTACTTATACTGACCCCTGCCCTGGTATTGGACAGTGTGTGTGTGTCAGTGACCTCCTAATACTGACCCCCGCCCTGTTATTGGACAGTGTGTGTGTGTCAGTGATGGTCCTTAAACTGACCCCTGCCCTGTTATTGGACAGTTTATGTGTGTCAGTGACCTCCTATACTGACCGCTGCCCTGGTGTTGGACAGTGAGTGTGTGTCAGTGACCTCCTTATACTGACCCCTACCCTGTTATTGGACAGTGTGTGTGTGTCAGTGATGGTCCTTATACTGACCCCTGCCCTGTTATTGGACAGTGTGTGTGTGTCAGTGACCTCCTATACTGACCCTTGCCCTGTTATTGGACAGTGTGTGTGTGTCAGTGATGGTCCTTATACTGACCCCGGCCCTGTTATTGGTCAGCATGTGTGTGTCAGTGACCTCCTTATTCTGACCCCTGCCCTGTTATCGAACAGTGTGTATGTGTCAGTGACCTCCTTATTCTGACCCCTGCCCTGTTATCGGACAGTCTGTGTGTGTCAGTGATGGTCCTTATACTGACCCCTGCCCTGTTATTGGACAGTGTGTGCGTGTCAGTGACCTCCTTATACTGACTCCTGCCCTGTTATTCGACAGTGTGTGTGTGTCAGTGACCTCCTTATTCTGACCCCTGCCATTTTATCGGATAGTTTGTGTGTGTCAGTGATGGTCCTTATACTGACCCCTGCCCTGTTATTGGACAGTGTGTGTGTGTCAGTGATTGTCCTTACACTGACCCCTGCCCTGTTATTGGACAGTGTGTGTGTGTCAGTGACCTACTTATACTGACCCCTGCCCTGTTATTGGACAGTGAGTGTGTGTCAGTGATGGCCCTTATACTGACCCCTGCCCTGTTATTGGACAGTGTGTGTGTGACAGTGATGGTCCTTATACTGACCCCTGCCCTGTTATTGGACAGTGTGTGTGTGTCAGTGACCTCCTATACTGACCCTTGCCCTGTTATTGGACAGTGTGTGTGTGTCAGTGATGGTCCTTATACTGACCCCGGCCCTGTTATTGGTCAGTATGTGTGTGTCAGTGACCTCCTTATTCTGACCCCTGCCCTGTTATCGAACAGTGTGTATGTGTCAGTGACCTCCTTATACTGACTCCTGCCCTGTTATTCGACAGTGTGTGTGTGTCAGTGACCTCCTTATTCTGACCCCTGCCATTTTATCGGATAGTTTGTGTGCGTCAGTGATGGTCTTTATACTGACCCCTGCCCTGTTATTGGACATGTGTGTGTGTCAGTGATGGTCCTTATACTGACCCCTGCCCTGTTATTGGACAGTGTGTGTGTGTCAGTGACCTCCTTATACTGACCCCTGCCCTGTTACTGGACAGTGTGTGTGTGTCAGTGATGGTCCTTATACTGACCCCTGCCCTGCTTTTGGACAGTGTGTGTGTGTCAGTGGTGGTCCTAATACTGACCCCTGCCCTGTTATTGGACAGTGTGTGTGTGTCAGTGATGGTCCTTATACTATCCCCTGCCCTGTTATTGGACAGTGTGTGTGTGTCAGTGACCTCCTGTACTGACCCCTGCCCTGTTATGGACAGTGCGTGTGTGTTTCAGTGATGGTCCTTATACTGACCCCTGCCTTGTTATTGGACAGTGTGTGTGTGACAGTGACCTCCTTATACTGACCCCTGCCCTGTTATCGGACAGTATGTGTGTGTCAGTGATGGTCCTTATACTGACCCCTGCCCTGTTATTGGACAGTGTGTGTGTGTCAGTGACCTCCGTATACTGACCCCTGCCCTGTTATTGGACCGTTTGTATGTGTCAGTGACCTCCATTTACTGAGCCCTGCTCTGTTATTGGCCAGTGTGTGTTTTCAGTGATGTTCCTTATACTGACCCCTGCCCTGTTATTGGACACTGTGTGTGTGTCAGTGACCTCTTATACTGACCCCTGCCCTGTTATTGGACAGTGTGTGTTTGTCAGTGATGGTCCTTAAACTGACCCCTGCCCTGTTATTGGACAGTTTATGTGTGTCAGTGACCTCCTATACTGACCCCTGCCCTGGTATTGGACAGTGAGTGTGTGTCAGTGACCTCCTAATACTGACCCCTGCCCTGTTATTGGACATTGTGTGTGTGTCAGTGATGGTCCTCATACTGACCCCTGCCCTGTTATTGGACAATGTGTGTGTGTCAGTGACCTCCTAATACTGACCCCTGCCCTGTTATTGGACAGTGTGTGTGTGTGTCAGTGATGGTCCTTATACTGACCCCTGCCCTGTTATTGGACAGTGTGTGTGTGTCAGTGACATCCTATACTGACCCTTGCCCTGTTATTGGACAGTGAGTGTGTGTCAGTTTATGGCATGACGGTTTATTCCTGAAACTTATCGAAAGTGGGGTAGGAGGGAAAACATATGATGTAATTAAATCAATGTATACAAACAACAAATGTGCAGTTAAAATTGGAGACAAACAAACAAAATACTTCCCACAGGGGCGGGGGGTGACGCAGGGCTCGCCAATCTCACCGACACTCTTTAATATTTACATAAATGGATTGGCAAAACTACTTGAACAATCTACAGCACCCGGCCTCACCCTATATGAATCCAAGGTTAAATTCCTCCTCTATGCAGACGACCTGGTTCTGCTGTCACCTACTAAAGAGGGGCTACAGCAAAACCTGGACCTGCTGGAGTCGTACTGCCAGACTTGGGCCCTGACAATAAATCCCCAAAAAACCAAAGTCCTTGTGTTCCAGCAAAGATCCAAACATCAGGGACCCAAAATAAATTTCACAGTAGGAACAACCAAAATTGAACAAACCACTAACTACACATACTTGGGCTTAAAAATCAGTTCTACGGGAAACTTCAAACTGGCTGTGAATGAACTGAAAGAGAAAGCAAGAAGGGCTTTCTATGCCATCAAAAAATCAATCCAAATAGAAATCCCAATTAGCATTTGGCTCAAAATTTTCAAATCAGTAATTGAACCAATTGCACTCTATGGCAGTGAGGTATGGGGACCGCTAACTCAACAAGAATTTGCAAAATGGGACAAACACCCAATTGAGATCCTACATGCAGAATTCTGTAAAAGTATCCTCCGGACTCAAAGGAAAACAGTAAACAATGCATGCAGGGCGGAACTAGGCCAATATCCATTAATAATCACTATCCAAAAAAGAGCCACCAAATTTTGGAATCACCTACAAATGAGCAATCCCCAATGCTATCACTACGACGCCCTGAAATGCCAAGAGCTGACCATAAAGAAGAATACCCTCAGTCAATTAGTCCTGGGACTCAGTGAAGTAACTACTAACAATACTAACAATAACCAGCCCCAGGACAGTGACAGGGTAACACAAAGAATTCGACCCAACACAATCGTCACTAAGCAAAAGGAAAAATATCTGACATATTGGGCAGAAACAACAAAAACCCAAAGCAAACTCAATTGCTACTTGGCCCTAAACAGACAATACAACATAGCTGATTACCTGACCATGGTAAAGGATAACAAACTGAGAAGAACCTTGACAAGGTACAGACTTAGCGAACATAGCCTAGCGATCGAAAAAGGCAGACACAGGCAGACCAGGCTGCCAAGAGAGGACAGGATATGCTCTCACTGCAGTCAGGGAGTGGTGGAGACAGAGATGCACTTCCTCACAGCTTGTGGAAAATATCAGGGCATCAGGGAGAATTTCTACCAAAAATTCTCACAAATATGCCCTGATTTCAGAAATCTGAATGACAACCAAAAACTCCCATTCCTACTGGGAGAGGAGAGAAGCTGTATAACACTGGCGGCGCACTATGTTACAGCTTGCCATGAACAGAGGGACAACCAGTAAACTAAGAAAAAAATATATATAAACAATGCGAATGTATATTTATACACTCAGGGATATACCTGTTTATACACTGTATGAATAGAACTGCGTTTATGTGCTAAACCATAAATGTATTTTGATGCTTTGGCAACATAAGATGTAACTTATCATGCCAATAAAGCGATTTAAATTGTAAAATTGTAAAATTGTGTGTCAGTGACCTCATATACTGACCACTGCCCTGCTTTTGGACAGTGTGTGTGTGTCAGTGATGGTCCTTATACTGACCCCTGCCCTGTTATTGGACAGTGTGTGTGTGTCAGTGATGGTCCTTATACTATCCCCTGCCCTGTTATTGGACAGTGAGTGTGTGTCAGTGACTTCCTTATACTATCCCCTGCCCTGTTATTGGACAGTGAGTGTGTGTCAGTGACTTCCTTATACTGACCCCTGCCCTGTTATTGGACAGTGTGTGTGGTTCAGTGATGGTACTTATACTGACCCCGGCCCTGTTATTGGTCAGTATGTGTGTGTCAGTGACCTCCTTATTCTGACCCCTGCCCTGTTATCGAACAGTGTGTATGTGTCAGTGACCTCCTTATTCTGACCCCTGCCCTGTTATCGGACAGTCTGTGTGTGTCAGTGATGGTCCTTATACTGACCCCTGCCCTGTTATTGGACAGTGTGTGTGTGTCAGTGACCTCCTTATACTGACTCCTGCCCTGTTATTGGACAGTGTGTGTGTGTCAGTGACCTCCTTATTCTGACCCCTGCCATTTTATCGGATAGTGTGTGTGTGTCAGTGATGGTCCTTATACTGACCCCTGCCCTGTTATTGGAAAGTGTGTGTGTGTCAGTGATGGTCCTTATACTGACCCCTGCCCTGTTATTGGACAGTGTGTGTGTGTCAGTGACCTCCTTATACTGACCCCTGCCCTGTTATTGGAAAGTGAGTGTGTGTCAGTGATGGCCCTTATAATGACCCCTGCCCTGTTATTGGACAGTGTGTGTGTGTCAGTGACCTCCTTATACTGACCTCTGCCCTGTTACTGGACAGTGTGTGTGTGTCAGTGATGGTCCTTATACTGACCCCTGCCCTGTTATTGGACAGTGTGTGTGTGTCAGTGACCTCCTAATACTGACCCCTGCCCTGTTATTGTACAGTGTGTTTGTGTCAGTGATGGTCCTTATACTGACCCCTGCCCTGTTATTGGACAGTGTGTGTGTATCAGTGACCTCCTATACTGACCCTTGCCCTGTTATTGGACAGTGTGTGTGTGTCAGTGATGGTCCTTATACTGACCCCTGCCCTGTTATTGGATAGTGAGTGTGTGTCAGTGACCTCCTATACTGACCCCTGCCCTGTTATTCGACAGTGAGTGTCTGTCAGTGACCTCATATACTGACGCGTGCCCTGTTATTGGACAGTGTGTGTGTGTCAGTGACCTCCTGTACTGACCCCTGCCCTGTTATTGGACAGTGCGTGTGTGTTTCAGTGATGGTCCTTATACTGACCCCTGCCTTGTTATTGGACAGTGTGTGTGTGACAGTGACCTCCTTATACTGACCTCTGCCCTGTTACTGGACAGTGTGTGTGTGTCAGTGATGGTCCTTATACTGACCCCTGCCCTGTTATTGGACAGTGTGTGTGTGTCAGTGACCTCTTATACTGACCCCTGCCCTGTTATTGGACAGTGTGTGTGTGTCAGTGACCTCTTATATTGACCCCTGCCCTGTTATTCGACAGTGAGTGTTTGTCAGTGACCTCATATACTGACCCCTGCCCTGTTATTGGACAGTGTGTGTGTGTCAGTGACCACCTAATATTGACCCTGCCCTGTTATTGGACAGTGTGTGTGTGTAAGTGATGGTCCTGAAACTGACCCCTGCCCTGTTATTGGACAGTGTGTGTGTGTCATTGATGGTCCTTATACTGACCCCTGCCCTGTTATTGGACAGTGTGTGTGTGTCAGTGACCTCCTTATACTGACCCCTGCCCTGTTATTGGACAGTGTGTGTGTGTCATTGATGGTCCTTATACTGACTCCTGCCCTGTTATCGAACAGTGTGTGACAACCAGTAAACTAAGACAAGAGTATATATAAACAAGGCGAAAATATATTTATAAACTCAGGGATATACCTGTTTATACACTGTATGAATGGAACCGCGTTTATGTGTTCAACCATAAATGTATTTTGATGCTTTGGCAACATAAGATGTACCTTATCATGCCAATAAAGCGATTTGTATTGTATTGTATTGTGTGTCAGTGACCTCCCATACTGACCCCTGCCCTGTTATTGGACAGTGTGTGCATGTCAGTGACCTCCTTATGCTGACCCCTGACCTGTTATTGGACAGTGTGTGTGTGTCAGTGACCTTCTTATACTGACCCCTGCCCTATTATTGGACAGTGTGTGTGTGTCAGTGGTGGTCCTTATACTGACCCCTGCCCTGTTCTTGGACAGTGTGTGTGTGTCAGTGACCTCCTTATACTGACCCCTGCCCTGTTATTGGACAGTGTGTGTGTGTCAGTGACCTCCTAATACTGACCCCTGCCCTGTTATTGGACATTGTGTGTGTGTCAGTGATGGTCCTTATACTGACCCCTGCCCTGTTATTGGACAGTGTGTGTGTATCAGTGACCTCCTATACTGACCCTTGCCCTGTTATTGGACAGTGTGTGTGTGTCAGTGATGGTCCTTATACTGACCCCTGCCCTGTTATTGGATAGTGAGTGTGTGTCAGTGACCTCCAAAACTGACCCCTGCCCTGTTATTCGACAGTGAGTGTGTGTCAGTGACCTCATATACTGACGCGTGCCCTGTTATTGGACAGTGTGTGTGCGTCAGTGACCACCTAATACTGATCCCTGCCCTGTTATTGGACAGTGTGTGTGTGTCAGTGACCTCCTAATACTGACCCCTGCCCTGTCATTGGACAGTGTGTGTGTGTCAGTGATGGTCCTTATACTGACCCCTGCCCTGTTATTGGACAGTGTGTGTGTGTTAGTGATGGTCCTTATACTGTCCCCTGCCCTGTTATTGGACAGTGAGTGTGTGTCAGTGACCTCCTTATACTGACCCCTGCCCTGTTATTGGACAGTGTGTGTGTGTCAGTGACCTCCTGTACTGACCCCTGCCCTGTTATTGGACAGTGCGTGTGTGTTTCAGTGATGGTCCTTATACTGACCCCTGCCTTGTTATTGGACAGTGTGTGTGTGACAGTGACCTCCTTATACTGACCCCTGCCCTGTTATCGAACAGTATGTGTGTGTCAGTGATGGTCCTTATACTGACCCCTGCCCTGTTATTGGACAGTGTGTGTGTGTCAGTGACCTCCGTATACTGACCCCTGCCCTGTTATTGGACCGTTTGTATGTGTCAGTGACCTCCATTTACTGAGCCCTGCTCTGTTATTGGCCAGTATGTGTGTGTCAGTGACCTCCTTATTCTGACCCCTGCCCTGTTATCGAACAGTGTGTATGTGTCAGTCACCTCCTTATACTGACTCCTGCCCTGTTATTCGACAGTGTGTGTGAGTCAGTGATGGTCCTTAAACTGACCCCTGCCCTGTTATTGGACAGTGTGTGTGTGTCAGTGACCTCCTATACTGACCGCTGCCCTGGTATTGGACAGTGAGTGTGTGTCAGTGACCTCCTTATACTGACCCCTACCCTGTTATTGGACAGTGTGTGTGTGTCAGTGATGGTCCTTATACTGACCCCTGCCCTGTTATTGGACAGTGTGTGTGTGTCAGTGACCTCCTATACTGACACTTGCCCTATTATTGGACAGTGTGTGTGTGTCAGTGATGGTCCTTATACTGACCCCGGCCCTGTTATTGGTCAGTATGTGTGTGTCAGTGACCTCCTTATTCTGACCCCTGCCCTGTTATCGAACAGTGTGTATGTGTCAGTGACCTCCTTATTCTGACCCCTGCCCTGTTATCGGACAGTTTGTGTGTGTCAGTGATGGTCCTTATACTGACCCCTGCCCTGTTATTGGACAGTGTGTGTGTGTCAGTGACCTCCTTAGACTGACTCCTGCCCTGTTATTGGACAGTGTGTGTGTGTCAGTGACCTCCTTATTCTGACCCCTGCCATTTTATCGGATAGTGTGTGTGTGTCAGTGATGGTCCTTATACTGACCCCTGCCCTGTTATTGGAAAGTGTGTGTGTGTCAGTGATGGTCCTTATACTGACCCCTGCCCTGTTATTGGACAGTGTGTGTGTGTCAGTGACCTCCTTATACTGACCCCTGCCCTGTTATTGGACAGTAAGTGTGTGTCAGTGACCTCTTATACTGACCCCTGCCCTGTTATTGCACAGTGTGTGTGTGTCAGTGACCTCCTTATACTGACCCCTGCCCTGTTATTGGACAGTGTGTGTGTCTCAGTGGTGGTCCTTATACTGACCCCTGCCCTGTTATTGGACAGAGTATGTGTGTCAGTGACCTCCTATACTGAACCCTGCCCTGTTATTAGACGGTGTATGTGTGTCAGTGATGGTCCTTATACTGACCCCTGCCCTGTTATTGGACAGTGTGTGTGAGTCAATGACCTCCTAACACTGACCTCTGCCCTGTTATTGGACAGTGTGTGTGTGTCAGTGATGGTCCTTCTACTGACCCCTGCCCTGTTATTGGACAGTGTGTGTGTGTCAGTGACCTCCTTATACTGACTCCTGCCCTGTTATTGGACAGTGTGTGTGTGTCAGTGACCTCCTTATTCTGACCCCTGCCATTTTATCGGATAGTGTGTGTGTGTCAGTGATGGTCCTTATACTGACCCCTGCCCTGTTATTGGACAGTGTGTGTGTGTCAGTGACCTCCTTATACTGACCCCTGCGCTGTTATTGGACAGTGAGTGTGTGTCAGTGATGGCCCTTACACTGACCCCTGCCCTGTTATTGGACAGTGTGTGTGTGTCAGTGACCTCTTATACTGACCCCTGCCCTGTTATTGGACAGTGTGTGTGTGTCAGTGACCTCCTTATACTGACCCCTGCCCTGTTGTTGGACAGTGTGTGTGTCTCAGTGGTGGTCCTTATACTGACCCCTGCCCTGTTATTGGACAGAGTATGTGTGTCAGTGACCTCCTATACTGAACCCTGCCCTGTTATTAGACAGTGTATGTGTGTCAGTGATGGTCCTTATACTGACCCCTGCCCTGTTATTGGACAGTGTGTGTGAGTCAATGACCTCCTAACACTGACCCCTGCCCTGTTATTGGACAGTGTGTGTGTGTCAGTGACCTCCTAATACTGACCCCTGCCCTGTTATTGGACAGTGTGTGTGTGTCAGTGATGGTCCTTCTACTGACCCCTGCCCTGTTATTGGACAGTGTGTGTGTGTCAGTGACCTCTTATATTGACCCCTGCCCTGTTATTCGACAGTGTGTGTGTGTCAGTGACCTCCTATACTGACCCTTGCCCTGTTATTGGACAGTGTGTGTGTGTCAGTGATGGTCCTTATACTGACCCCGGCCCTGTTATTGGTCAGTATGTGTGTGTCAGTGACCTCCTTATTCTGACCCCTGCCCTGTTATCGAACAGTGTGTATGTGTCAGTGACCTCCTTATACTGACTCCTGCCCTGTTATTCGACAGTGTGTGTGTGTCAGTGACCTCCTTATTCTGACCCCTGCCATTTTATCGGATAGTTTGTGTGCGTCAGTGATGGTCTTTATACTGACCCCTGCCCTGTTATTGGACATGTGTGTGTGTCAGTGATGGTCCTTATACTGACCCCTGCCCTGTTATTGGACAGTGTGTGTGTGTCAGTGACCTCCTTATACTGACCCCTGCCCTGTTACTGGACAGTGTGTGTGTGTCAGTGATGGTCCTTATACTGATCCCTGCCCTGCTTTTGGACAGTGTGTGTGTGTCAGTGGTGGTCCTAATACTGACCCCTGCCCTGTTATTGGACAGTGTGTGTGTGTCAGTGATGGTCCTTATACTATCCCCTGCCCTGTTATTGGACAGTGTGTGTGTGTCAGTGACCTCCTGTACTGACCCCTGCCCTGTTATGGACAGTGCGTGTGTGTTTCAGTGATGGTCCTTATACTGACCCCTGCCTTGTTATTGGACAGTGTGTGTGTGACAGTGACCTCCTTATACTGACCCCTGCCCTGTTATCGGACAGTATGTGTGTGTCAGTGATGGTCCTTATACTGACCCCTGCCCTGTTATTGGACAGTGTGTGTGTGTCAGTGACCTCCGTATACTGACCCCTGCCCTGTTATTGGACCGTTTGTATGTGTCAGTGACCTCCATTTACTGAGCCCTGCTCTGTTATTGGCCAGTGTGTGTTTTCAGTGATGTTCCTTATACTGACCCCTGCCCTGTTATTGGACACTGTGTGTGTGTCAGTGACCTCTTATACTGACCCCTGCCCTGTTATTGGACAGTGTGTGTTTGTCAGTGATGGTCCTTAAACTGACCCCTGCCCTGTTATTGGACAGTTTATGTGTGTCAGTGACCTCCTATACTGACCCCTGCCCTGGTATTGGACAGTGAGTGTGTGTCAGTGACCTCCTAATACTGACCCCTGCCCTGTTATTGGACATTGTGTGTGTGTCAGTGATGGTCCTCATACTGACCCCTGCCCTGTTATTGGACAATGTGTGTGTGTCAGTGACCTCCTAATACTGACCCCTGCCCTGTTATTGGACAGTGTGTGTGTGTGTCAGTGATGGTCCTTATACTGACCCCTGCCCTGTTATTGGACAGTGTGTGTGTGTCAGTGACATCCTATACTGACCCTTGCCCTGTTATTGGACAGTGAGTGTGTGTCAGTTTATGGCATGACGGTTTATTCCTGAAACTTATCGAAAGTGGGGTAGGAGGGAAAACATATGATGTAATTAAATCAATGTATACAAACAACAAATGTGCAGTTAAAATTGGAGACAAACAAACAAAATACTTCCCACAGGGGCGGGGGGTGACGCAGGGCTCGCCAATCTCACCGACACTCTTTAATATTTACATAAATGGATTGGCAAAACTACTTGAACAATCTACAGCACCCGGCCTCACCCTATATGAATCCAAGGTTAAATTCCTCCTCTATGCAGACGACCTGGTTCTGCTGTCACCTACTAAAGAGGGGCTACAGCAAAACCTGGACCTGCTGGAGTCGTACTGCCAGACTTGGGCCCTGACAATAAATCCCCAAAAAAACAAAGTCCTTGTGTTCCAGCAAAGATCCAAACATCAGGGACCCAAAATAAATTTCACAGTAGGAACAACCAAAATTGAACAAACCACTAACTACACATACTTGGGCTTAAAAATCAGTTCTACGGGAAACTTCAAACTGGCTGTGAATGAACTGAAAGAGAAAGCAAGAAGGGCTTTCTATGCCATCAAAAAATCAATCCAAATAGAAATCCCAATTAGCATTTGGCTCAAAATTTTCAAATCAGTAATTGAACCAATTGCACTCTATGGCAGTGAGGTATGGGGACCGCTAACTCAACAAGAATTTGCAAAATGGGACAAACACCCAATTGAGATCCTACATGCAGAATTCTGTAAAAGTATCCTCCGGACTCAAAGGAAAACAGTAAACAATGCATGCAGGGCGGAACTAGGCCAATATCCATTAATAATCACTATCCAAAAAAGAGCCACCAAATTTTGGAATCACCTACAAATGAGCAATCCCCAATGCTATCACTACGACGCCCTGAAATGCCAAGAGCTGACCATAAAGAAGAATACCCTCAGTCAATTAGTCCTGGGACTCAGTGAAGTAACTACTAACAATACTAACAATAACCAGCCCCAGGACAGTGACAGGGTAACACAAAGAATTCGACCCAACACAATCGTCGCTAAGCAAAAGGAAAAATATCTGACATATTGGGCAGAAACAACAAAAACCCAAAGCAAACTCAATTGCTACTTGGCCCTAAACAGACAATACAACATAGCTGATTACCTGACCATGGTAAAGGATAACAAACTGAGAAGAACCTTGACAAGGTACAGACTTAGCGAACATAGCCTAGCGATCGAAAAAGGCAGACACAGGCAGACCAGGCTGCCAAGAGAGGACAGGATATGCTCTCACTGCAGTCAGGGAGTGGTGGAGACAGAGATGCACTTCCTCACAGCTTGTGGAAAATATCAGGGCATCAGGGAGAATTTCTACCAAAAATTCTCACAAATATGCCCTGATTTCAGAAATCTGAATGACAACCAAAAACTCCCATTCCTACTGGGAGAGGAGAGAAGCTGTATAACACTGGCGGCGCACTATGTTACAGCTTGCCATGAACAGAGGGACAACCAGTAAACTAAGAAAAAAATATATATAAACAATGCGAATGTATATTTATACACTCAGGGATATACCTGTTTATACACTGTATGAATAGAACTGCGTTTATGTGCTAAACCATAAATGTATTTTGATGCTTTGGCAACATAAGATGTAACTTATCATGCCAATAAAGCGATTTAAATTGTAAAATTGTAAAATTGTGTGTCAGTGACCTCATATACTGACCACTGCCCTGCTTTTGGACAGTGTGTGTGTGTCAGTGATGGTCCTTATACTGACCCCTGCCCTGTTATTGGACAGTGTGTGTGTGTCAGTGATGGTCCTTATACTATCCCCTGCCCTGTTATTGGACAGTGAGTGTGTGTCAGTGACTTCCTTATACTATCCCCTGCCCTGTTATTGGACAGTGAGTGTGTGTCAGTGACTTCCTTATACTGACCCCTGCCCTGTTATTGGACAGTGTGTGTGGTTCAGTGATGGTACTTATACTGACCCCGGCCCTGTTATTGGTCAGTATGTGTGTGTCAGTGACCTCCTTATTCTGACCCCTGCCCTGTTATCGAACAGTGTGTATGTGTCAGTGACCTCCTTATTCTGACCCCTGCCCTGTTATCGGACAGTCTGTGTGTGTCAGTGATGGTCCTTATACTGACCCCTGCCCTGTTATTGGACAGTGTGTGTGTGTCAGTGACCTCCTTATACTGACTCCTGCCCTGTTATTGGACAGTGTGTGTGTGTCAGTGACCTCCTTATTCTGACCCCTGCCATTTTATCGGATAGTGTGTGTGTGTCAGTGATGGTCCTTATACTGACCCCTGCCCTGTTATTGGAAAGTGTGTGTGTGTCAGTGATGGTCCTTATACTGACCCCTGCCCTGTTATTGGACAGTGTGTGTGTGTCAGTGACCTCCTTATACTGACCCCTGCCCTGTTATTGGAAAGTGAGTGTGTGTCAGTGATGGCCCTTATAATGACCCCTGCCCTGTTATTGGACAGTGTGTGTGTGTCAGTGACCTCCTTATACTGACCTCTGCCCTGTTACTGGACAGTGTGTGTGTGTCAGTGATGGTCCTTATACTGACCCCTGCCCTGTTATTGGACAGTGTGTGTGTGTCAGTGACCTCCTAATACTGACCCCTGCCCTGTTATTGTACAGTGTGTTTGTGTCAGTGATGGTCCTTATACTGACCCCTGCCCTGTTATTGGACAGTGTGTGTGTATCAGTGACCTCCTATACTGACCCTTGCCCTGTTATTGGACAGTGTGTGTGTGTCAGTGATGGTCCTTATACTGACCCCTGCCCTGTTATTGGATAGTGAGTGTGTGTCAGTGACCTCCTATACTGACCCCTGCCCTGTTATTCGACAGTGAGTGTCTGTCAGTGACCTCATATACTGACGCGTGCCCTGTTATTGGACAGTGTGTGTGTGTCAGTGACCTCCTGTACTGACCCTTGCCCTGTTATTGGACAGTGCGTGTGTGTTTCAGTGATGGTCCTTATACTGACCCCTGCCTTGTTATTGGACAGTGTGTGTGTGACAGTGACCTCCTTATACTGACCTCTGCCCTGTTACTGGACAGTGTGTGTGTGTCAGTGATGGTCCTTCTACTGACCCCTGCCCTGTTATTGGACAGTGTGTGTGTGTCAGTGACCTCTTATACTGACCCCTGCCCTGTTATTGGACAGTGTGTGTGTGTCAGTGACCTCTTATATTGACCCCTGCCCTGTTATTCGACAGTGAGTGTTTGTCAGTGACCTCATATACTGACCCCTGCCCTGTTATTGGACAGTGTGTGTGTGTCAGTGACCACCTAATATTGACCCCTGCCCTGTTATTGGACAGTGTGTGTGTGTAAGTGATGGTCCTGAAACTGACCCCTGCCCTGTTATTGGACAGTGTGTGTGTGTCATTGATGGTCCTTATACTGACCCCTGCCCTGTTATTGGACAGTGTGTGTGTGTCAGTGACCTCCTTATACTGACCCCTGCCCTGTTATTGGACAGTGTGTGTGTGTAATTGATGGTCCTTATACTGACTCCTGCCCTGTTATCGAACAGTGTGTGACAACCAGTAAACTAAGACAAGAGTATATATAAACAAGGCGAAAATATATTTATAAACTCAGGGATATACCTGTTTATACACTGTATGAATGGAACCGCGTTTATGTGTTCAACCATAAATGTATTTTGATGCTTTGGCAACATAAGATGTACCTTATCATGCCAATAAAGCGATTTGTATTGTATTGTATTGTGTGTCAGTGACCTCCCATACTGACCCCTGCCCTGTTATTGGACAGTGTGTGCATGTCAGTGACCTCCTTATGCTGACCCCTGACCTGTTATTGGACAGTGTGTGTGTGTCAGTGACCTTCTTATACTGACCCCTGCCCTATTATTGGACAGTGTGTGTGTGTCAGTGGTGGTCCTTATACTGACCCCTGCCCTGTTCTTGGACAGTGTGTGTGTGTCAGTGACCTCCTTATACTGACCCCTGCCCTGTTATTGGACAGTGTGTGTGTGTCAGTGACCTCCTAATACTGACCCCTGCCCTGTTATTGGACATTGTGTGTGTGTCAGTGATGGTCCTTATACTGACCCCTGCCCTGTTATTGGACAATGTGTGTGTGTCAGTGACCTCCTAATACTGACCCCTGCCCTGTTATTGTACAGTGTGTTTGTGTCAGTGATGGTCCTTATACTGACCCCTGCCCTGTTATTGGACAGTGTGTGTGTATCAGTGACCTCCTATACTGACCCTTGCCCTGTTATTGGACAGTGTGTGTGTGTCAGTGATGGTCCTTATACTGACCCCTGCCCTGTTATTGGATAGTGAGTGTGTGTCAGTGACCTCCAAAACTGACCCCTGCCCTGTTATTCGACAGTGAGTGTGTGTCAGTGACCTCATATACTGACGCGTGCCCTGTTATTGGACAGTGTGTGTGCGTCAGTGACCACCTAATACTGATCCCTGCCCTGTTATTGGACAGTGTGTGTGTGTCAGTGACCTCCTAATACTGACCCCTGCCCTGTCATTGGACAGTGTGTGTGTGTCAGTGATGGTCCTTATACTGACCCCTGCCCTGTTATTGGACAGTGTGTGTGTGTTAGTGATGGTCCTTATACTGTCCCCTGCCCTGTTATTGGACAGTGAGTGTGTGTCAGTGACCTCCTTATACTGACCCCTGCCCTGTTATTGGACAGCGTGTGTGTGTCAGTGACCTCCTGTACTGACCCCTGCCCTGTTATTGGACAGTGCGTGTGTGTTTCAGTGATGGTCCTTATACTGACCCCTGCCTTGTTATTGGACAGTGTGTGTGTGACAGTGACCTCCTTATACTGACCCCTGCCCTGTTATCGAACAGTATGTGTGTGTCAGTGATGGTCCTTATACTGACCCCTGCCCTGTTATTGGACAGTGTGTGTGTGTCAGTGACCTCCGTATACTGACCCCTGCCCTGTTATTGGACCGTTTGTATGTGTCAGTGACCTCCATTTACTGAGCCCTGCTCTGTTATTGGCCAGTATGTGTGTGTCAGTGACCTCCTTATTCTGACCCCTGCCCTGTTATCGAACAGTGTGTATGTGTCAGTCACCTCCTTATACTGACTCCTGCCCTGTTATTCGACAGTGAGTGTGTGTCAGTGACCTCCTTATACTGACCCCTACCCTGTTATTGGACAGTGTGTGTGTGTCAGTGATGGTCCTTATACTGACCCCTGCCCTGTTATTGGACAGTGTGTGTGTGTCAGTGACCTCCTATACTGACACTTGCCCTATTATTGGACAGTGTGTGTGTGTCAGTGATGGTCCTTATACTGACCCCGGCCCTGTTATTGGTCAGTATGTGTGTGTCAGTGACCTCCTTATTCTGACCCCTGCCCTGTTATCGAACAGTGTGTATGTGTCAGTGACCTCCTTATTCTGACCCCTGCCCTGTTATCGGACAGTTTGTGTGTGTCAGTGATGGTCCTTATACTGACCCCTGCCCTGTTATTGGACAGTGTGTGTGTGTCAGTGACCTCCTTAGACTGACTCCTGCCCTGTTATTGGACAGTGTGTGTGTGTCAGTGACCTCCTTATTCTGACCCCTGCCATTTTATCGGATAGTGTGTGTGTGTCAGTGATGGTCCTTATACTGACCCCTGCCCTGTTATTGGAAAGTGTGTGTGTGTCAGTGATGGTCCTTATACTGACCCCTGCCCTGTTATTGGACAGTGTGTGTGTGTCAGTGACCTCCTTATACTGACCCCTGCCCTGTTATTGGACAGTGTGTGTGTGTCAGTGACCTCTTATACTGACCCCTGCCCTGTTATTGGACAGTGTGTGTGTGTCAGTGACCTCCTTATACTGACCCCTGCCCTGTTGTTGGACAGTGTGTGTGTCTCAGTGGTGGTCCTTATACTGACCCCTGCCCTGTTATTGGACAGAGTATGTGTGTCAGTGACCTCCTATACTGAACCCTGCCCTGTTATTAGACAGTGTATGTGTGTCAGTGATGGCCCTTATACTGACCCCTGCCCTGTTATTGGACAGTGTGTGTGAGTCAATGACCTCCTAACACTGACCCCTGCCCTGTTATTGGACAGTGTGTGTGTGTCAGTGACCTCCTAATACTGACCCCTGCCCTGTTATTGGACAGTGTGTGTGTGTCAGTGATGGTCCTTCTACTGACCCCTGCCCTGTTATTGGACAGTGTGTGTGTGTCAGTGACCTCTTATATTGACCCCTGCCCTGTTATTCGACAGTGAGTGTTTGTCAGTGACCTCATATACTGACCCCTGCCCTGTTATTGGACAGTGTGTGTGTGTCAGTGACCACCTAATATTGACCCCTGCCCTGTTATTGGACAGTGTGTGTGTGTCAGTGACCTCCTTATACTGACCCCTGCCCTGTTATTGGACAGTGTGTGTGTGTGTCATTGATGGTCCTTATACTGACCCCTGCCCTGTTATCGAACAGTGTGTGTGTGTCAGTGACCTCCCATACTGACCCCTGCCCTGTTATTGGACAGTGTGTGCATGTCAGTGACCTCCTTATACTGACCCCTGACCTGTTATTGGACAGTGTGTGTGTGTCAGTGACCTTCTTATACTGACCCCTGCCCTATTATTGGACAGTGTGTGTGTGTCAGTGGTGGTCCTTATACTGACCCCTGCCCTGTTATTGGACAGAGTATGTTTGTCAGTGACCTCCTATACTGACCCCTGCCCTGTTATTAGACAGTGTATGTGTGTCAGTGATGGTCCTTATACTGACCCCTGCCCTGTTATTGGACATTGTGTGTGTATCAGTGACCTCCTATACTGACCCTTGCCCTGTTATTGGACAGTGTGTGTGTGTCAGTGATGGTCCATTTACTGACCCCTGCCCTGTTATTGGATAGTGAGTGTGTGTCAGTGACCTCATATACTGACGCGTGCCCTGTTATTGGACAGTGTGTGTGCGTCAGTGACCACCTAATACTGATCCCTGCCCTGTTATTGGACAGTGTGTGTGTGTCAGTGACCTCCTAATACTGACCCCTGCCCTGTCATTGGACAGTGTGTGTGTGTCAGTGATGGTCCTTATACTGACCCCTGCCCTGTTATTGGACAGTGTGTGTGTATCAGTGACCTCCTATACTGACCCTTGCCCTGTTATTGGACAGTGTGTGTGTGTCAGTGATGGTCCTTATACTGACCCCTGCCCTGTTATTGGATAGTGAGTGTGTGTCAGTGACCTCCTATACTGACCCCTGCCCTGTTATTCGACAGTGAGTGTCTGTCAGTGACCTCATATACTGACGCGTGCCCTGTTATTGGACAGTGTGTGTGTGTCAGTGACCTCCTGTACTGACCCCTGCCCTGTTATTGGACAGTGCGTGTGTGTTTCAGTGATGGTCCTTATACTGACCCCTGCCTTGTTATTGGACAGTGTGTGTGTGACAGTGACCTCCTTATACTGACCTCTGCCCTGTTACTGGACAGTGTGTGTGTGTCAGTGATGGTCCTTATACTGACCCCTGCCCTGTTATTGGACAGTGTGTGTGTGTCAGTGACCTCTTATACTGACCCCTGCCCTGTTATTGGACAGTGTGTGTGTGTCAGTGACCTCTTATATTGACCCCTGCCCTGTTATTCGACAGTGAGTGTTTGTCAGTGACCTCATATACTGACCCCTGCCCTGTTATTGGACAGTGTGTGTGTGTCAGTGACCACCTAATATTGACCCCTGCCCTGTTATTGGACAGTGTGTGTGTGTAAGTGATGGTCCTGAAACTGACCCCTGCCCTGTTATTGGACAGTGTGTGTGTGTCATTGATGGTCCTTATACTGACCCCTGCCCTGTTATTGGACAGTGTGTGTGTGTCAGTGACCTCCTTATACTGACCCCTGCCCTGTTATTGGACAGTGTGTGTGTGTAATTGATGGTCCTTATACTGACTCCTGCCCTGTTATCGAACAGTGTGTGACAACCAGTAAACTAAGACAAGAGTATATATAAACAAGGCGAAAATATATTTATAAACTCAGGGATATACCTGTTTATACACTGTATGAATGGAACCGCGTTTATGTGTTCAACCATAAATGTATTTTGATGCTTTGGCAACATAAGATGTACCTTATCATGCCAATAAAGCGATTTGTATTGTATTGTATTGTGTGTCAGTGACCTCCCATACTGACCCCTGCCCTGTTATTGGACAGTGTGTGCATGTCAGTGACCTCCTTATGCTGACCCCTGACCTGTTATTGGACAGTGTGTGTGTGTCAGTGACCTTCTTATACTGACCCCTGCCCTATTATTGGACAGTGTGTGTGTGTCAGTGGTGGTCCTTATACTGACCCCTGCCCTGTTCTTGGACAGTGTGTGTGTGTCAGTGACCTCCTTATACTGACCCCTGCCCTGTTATTGGACAGTGTGTGTGTGTCAGTGACCTCCTAATACTGACCCCTGCCCTGTTATTGGACATTGTGCGTGTGTCAGTGATGGTCCTTATACTGACCCCTGCCCTGTTATTGGACAATGTGTGTGTGTCAGTGACCTCCTAATACTGACCCCTGCCCTGTTATTGTACAGTGTGTTTGTGTCAGTGATGGTCCTTATACTGACCCCTGCCCTGTTATTGGACAGTGTGTGTGTATCAGTGACCTCCTATACTGACCCTTGCCCTGTTATTGGACAGTGTGTGTGTGTCAGTGATGGTCCTTATACTGACCCCTGCCCTGTTATTGGATAGTGAGTGTGTGTCAGTGACCTCCAAAACTGACCCCTGCCCTGTTATTCGACAGTGAGTGTGTGTCAGTGACCTCATATACTGACGCGTGCCCTGTTATTGGACAGTGTGTGTGCGTCAGTGACCACCTAATACTGATCCCTGCCCTGTTATTGGACAGTGTGTGTGTGTCAGTGACCTCCTAATACTGACCCCTGCCCTGTCATTGGACAGTGTGTGTGTGTCAGTGATGGTCCTTATACTGACCCCTGCCCTGTTATTGGACAGTGTGTGTGTGTTAGTGATGGTCCTTATACTGTCCCCTGCCCTGTTATTGGACAGTGAGTGTGTGTCAGTGACCTCCTTATACTGACCCCTGCCCTGTTATTGGACAGCGTGTGTGTGTCAGTGACCTCCTGTACTGACCCCTGCCCTGTTATTGGACAGTGCGTGTGTGTTTCAGTGATGGTCCTTATACTGACCCCTGCCTTGTTATTGGACAGTGTGTGTGTGACAGTGACCTCCTTATACTGACCCCTGCCCTGTTATCGAACAGTATGTGTGTGTCAGTGATGGTCCTTATACTGACCCCTGCCCTGTTATTGGACAGTGTGTGTGTGTCAGTGACCTCCGTATACTGACCCCTGCCCTGTTATTGGACCGTTTGTATGTGTCAGTGACCTCCATTTACTGAGCCCTGCTCTGTTATTGGCCAGTATGTGTGTGTCAGTGACCTCCTTATTCTGACCCCTGCCCTGTTATCGAACAGTGTGTATGTGTCAGTCACCTCCTTATACTGACTCCTGCCCTGTTATTCGACAGTGTGTGTGAGACAGTGATGGTCCTTAAACTGACCCCTGCCCTGTTATTGGACAGTGTGTGTGTGTCAGTGACCTCCTATACTGACCGCTGCCCTGGTATTGGACAGTGAGTGTGTGTCAGTGACCTCCTTATACTGACCCCTACCCTGTTATTGGACAGTGTGTGTGTGTCAGTGATGGTCCTTATACTGACCCCTGCCCTGTTATTGGACAGTGTGTGTGTGTCAGTGACCTCCTATACTGACACTTGCCCTATTATTGGACAGTGTGTGTGTGTCAGTGATGGTCCTTATACTGACCCCGGCCCTGTTATTGGTCAGTATGTGTGTGTCAGTGACCTCCTTATTCTGACCCCTGCCCTGTTATCGAACAGTGTGTATGTGTCAGTGACCTCCTTATTCTGACCCCTGCCCTGTTATCGGACAGTTTGTGTGTGTCAGTGATGGTCCTTATACTGACCCCTGCCCTGTTATTGGACAGTGTGTGTGTGTCAGTGACCTCCTTAGACTGACTCCTGCCCTGTTATTGGACAGTGTGTGTGTGTCAGTGACCTCCTTATTCTGACCCCTGCCATTTTATCGGATAGTGTGTGTGTGTCAGTGATGGTCCTTATACTGACCCCTGCCCTGTTATTGGAAAGTGTGTGTGTGTCAGTGATGGTCCTTATACTGACCCCTGCCCTGTTATTGGACAGTGTGTGTGTGTCAGTGACCTCCTTATACTGACCCCTGCCCTGTTATTGGACAGTAAGTGTGTGTCAGTGACCTCTTATACTGACCCCTGCCCTGTTATTGCACAGTGTGTGTGTGTCAGTGACCTCCTTATACTGACCCCTGCCCTGTTATTGGACAGTGTGTGTGTCTCAGTGGTGGTCCTTATACTGACCCCTGCCCTGTTATTGGACAGAGTATGTGTGTCAGTGACCTCCTATACTGAACCCTGCCCTGTTATTAGACGGTGTATGTGTGTCAGTGATGGTCCTTATACTGACCCCTGCCCTGTTATTGGACAGTGTGTGTGAGTCAATGACCTCCTAACACTGACCTCTGCCCTGTTATTGGACAGTGTGTGTGTGTCAGTGATGGTCCTTCTACTGACCCCTGCCCTGTTATTGGACAGTGTGTGTGTGTCAGTGACCTCCTTATACTGACTCCTGCCCTGTTATTGGACAGTGTGTGTGTGTCAGTGACCTCCTTATTCTGACCCCTGCCATTTTATCGGATAGTGTGTGTGTGTCAGTGATGGTCCTTATACTGACCCCTGCCCTGTTATTGGACAGTGTGTGTGTGTCAGTGACCTCCTTATACTGACCCCTGCCCTGTTATTGGACAGTGAGTGTGTGTCAGTGATGGCCCTTATACTGACCCCTGCCCTGTTATTGGACAGTGTGTGTGTGTCAGTGACCTCTTATACTGACCCCTGCCCTGTTATTGGACAGTGTGTGTGTGTCAGTGACCTCCTTATACTGACCCCTGCCCTGTTGTTGGACAGTGTGTGTGTCTCAGTGGTGGTCCTTATACTGACCCCTGCCCTGTTATTGGACAGAGTATGTGTGTCAGTGACCTCCTATACTGAACCCTGCCCTGTTATTAGACAGTGTATGTGTGTCAGTGATGGCCCTTATACTGACCCCTGCCCTGTTATTGGACAGTGTGTGTGAGTCAATGACCTCCTAACACTGACCCCTGCCCTGTTATTGGACAGTGTGTGTGTGTCAGTGACCTCCTAATACTGACCCCTGCCCTGTTATTGGACAGTGTGTGTGTGTCAGTGATGGTCCTTCTACTGACCCCTGCCCTGTTATTGGACAGTGTGTGTGTGTCAGTGACCTCTTATATTGACCCCTGCCCTGTTATTCGACAGTGAGTGTTTGTCAGTGACCTCATATACTGACCCCTGCCCTGTTATTGGACAGTGTGTGTGTGTCAGTGACCACCTAATATTGACCCCTGCCCTGTTATTGGACAGTGTGTGTGTGTCAGTGACCTCCTTATACTGACCCCTGCCCTGTTATTGGACAGTGTGTGTGTGTCATTGATGGTCCTTATACTGACCCCTGCCCTGTTATCGAACAGTGTGTGTGTGTCAGTGACCTCCCATACTGACCCCTGCCCTGTTATTGGACAGTGTGTGCATGTCAGTGACCTCCTTATACTGACCCCTGACCTGTTATTGGACAGTGTGTGTGTGTCAGTGACCTTCTTATACTGACCCCTGCCCTATTATTGGACAGTGTGTGTGTGTCAGTGGTGGTCCTTATACTGACCCCCTGCCCTGTTATTGGACAGAGTATGTTTGTCAGTGACCTCCTATACTGACCCCTGCCCTGTTATTAGACAGTGTATGTGTGTCAGTGATGGTCCTTATACTGACCCCTGCCCTGTTATTGGACATTGTGTGTGTATCAGTGACCTCCTATACTGACCCTTGCCCTGTTATTGGACAGTGTGTGTGTGTCAGTGATGGTCCTTATACTGACCCCTGCCCTGTTATTGGATAGTGAGTGTGTGTCAGTGACCTCATATACTGACGCGTGCCCTGTTATTGGACAGTGTGTGTGCGTCAGTGACCACCTAATACTGATCCCTGCCCTGTTATTGGACAGTGTGTGTGTGTCAGTGACCTCCTAATACTGACCCCTGCCCTGTCATTGGAAAGTGTGTGTGTGTCAGTGATGGTCCTTATACTGACCCCTGCCCTGTTATTGGACAGTGTGTGTGTGTCAGTGACCTCCTTATACTGACCCCTGCCCTGTTATTGGACAGTAAGTGTGTGTCAGTGACCTCTTATACTGACCCCTGCCCTGTTATTGCACAGTGTGTGTGTGTCAGTGACCTCCTTATACTGACCCCTGCCCTGTTATTGGACAGTGTGTGTGTCTCAGTGGTGGTCCTTATACTGACCCCTGCCCTGTTATTGGACAGAGTATGTGTGTCAGTGACCTCCTATACTGAACCCTGCCCTGTTATTAGACGGTGTATGTGTGTCAGTGATGGTCCTTATACTGACCCCTGCCCTGTTATTGGACAGTGTGTGTGAGTCAATGACCTCCTAACACTGACCTCTGCCCTGTTATTGGACAGTGTGTGTGTGTCAGTGATGGTCCTTCTACTGACCCCTGCCCTGTTATTGGACAGTGTGTGTGTGTCAGTGACCTCCTTATACTGACTCCTGCCCTGTTATTGGACAGTGTGTGTGTGTCAGTGACCTCCTTATTCTGACCCCTGCCATTTTATCGGATAGTGTGTGTGTGTCAGTGATGGTCCTTATACTGACCCCTGCCCTGTTATTGGACAGTGTGTGTGTGTCAGTGACCTCCTTATACTGACCCCTGCCCTGTTATTGGACAGTGAGTGTGTGTCAGTGATGGCCCTTATACTGACCCCTGCCCTGTTATTGGACAGTGTGTGTGTGTCAGTGACCTCTTATACTGACCCCTGCCCTGTTATTGGACAGTGTGTGTGTGTCAGTGACCTCCTTATACTGACCCCTGCCCTGTTGTTGGACAGTGTGTGTGTCTCAGTGGTGGTCCTTATACTGACCCCTGCCCTGTTATTGGACAGAGTATGTGTGTCAGTGACCTCCTATACTGAACCCTGCCCTGTTATTAGACAGTGTATGTGTGTCAGTGATGGCCCTTATACTGACCCCTGCCCTGTTATTGGACAGTGTGTGTGAGTCAATGACCTCCTAACACTGACCCCTGCCCTGTTATTGGACAGTGTGTGTGTGTCAGTGACCTCCTAATACTGACCCCTGCCCTGTTATTGGACAGTGTGTGTGTGTCAGTGATGGTCCTTCTACTGACCCCTGCCCTGTTATTGGACAGTGTGTGTGTGTCAGTGACCTCTTATATTGACCCCTGCCCTGTTATTCGACAGTGAGTGTTTGTCAGTGACCTCATATACTGACCCCTGCCCTGTTATTGGACAGTGTGTGTGTGTCAGTGACCACCTAATATTGACCCCTGCCCTGTTATTGGACAGTGTGTGTGTGTCAGTGACCTCCTTATACTGACCCCTGCCCTGTTATTGGACAGTGTGTGTGTGTCATTGATGGTCCTTATACTGACCCCTGCCCTGTTATCGAACAGTGTGTGTGTGTCAGTGACCTCCCATACTGACCCCTGCCCTGTTATTGGACAGTGTGTGCATGTCAGTGACCTCCTTATACTGACCCCTGACCTGTTATTGGACAGTGTGTGTGTGTCAGTGACCTTCTTATACTGACCCCTGCCCTATTATTGGACAGTGTGTGTGTGTCAGTGGTGGTCCTTATACTGACCCCTGCCCTGTTATTGGACAGAGTATGTTTGTCAGTGACCTCCTATACTGACCCCTGCCCTGTTATTAGACAGTGTATGTGTGTCAGTGATGGTCCTTATACTGACCCCTGCCCTGTTATTGGACATTGTGTGTGTATCAGTGACCTCCTATACTGACCCTTGCCCTGTTATTGGACAGTGTGTGTGTGTCAGTGATGGTCCTTATACTGACCCCTGCCCTGTTATTGGATAGTGAGTGTGTGTCAGTGACCTCATATACTGACGCGTGCCCTGTTATTGGACAGTGTGTGTGCGTCAGTGACCACCTAATACTGATCCCTGCCCTGTTATTGGACAGTGTGTGTGTGTCAGTGACCTCCTAATACTGACCCCTGCCCTGTCATTGGACAGTGTGTGTGTGTCAGTGATGGTCCTTATACTGACCCCTGCCCTGTTATTGGACAGTGTGTGTGTGTTAGTGATGGTCCTTATACTGTCCCCTGCCCTGTTATTGGACAGTGAGTGTGTGTCAGTGACCTCCTTATACTGACCCCTGCCCTGTTATTGGACAGTGTGTGTGTGTCAGTGACCTCCTGTACTGACCCCTGCCCTGTTATTGGACAGTGCGTGTGTGTTTCAGTGATGGTCCTTATACTGACCCCTGCCTTGTTATTGGACAGTGTGTGTGTGACAGTGACCTCCTTATACTGACCCCTGCCCTGTTATCGAACAGTATGTGTGTGTCAGTGATGGTCCTTATACTGACCCCTGCCCTGTTATTGGACAGTGTGTGTGTGTCAGTGACCTCCGTATACTGACCCCTGCCCTGTTATTGGACCGTTTGTATGTGTCAGTGACCTCCATTTACTGAGCCCTGCTCTGTTATTGGCCAGTATGTGTGTGTCAGTGACCTCCTTATTCTGACCCCTGCCCTGTTATCGAACAGTGTGTATGTGTCAGTCACCTCCTTATACTGACTCCTGCCCTGTTATTCGACAGTGTGTGTGAGTCAGTGATGGTCCTTAAACTGACCCCTGCCCTGTTATTGGACAGTGTGTGTGTGTCAGTGACCTCCTATACTGACCGCTGCCCTGGTATTGGACAGTGAGTGTGTGTCAGTGACCTCCTTATACTGACCCCTACCCTGTTATTGGACAGTGTGTGTGTGTCAGTGATGGTCCTTATACTGACCCCTGCCCTGTTATTGGACAGTGTGTGTGTGTCAGTGACCTCCTATACTGACACTTGCCCTATTATTGGACAGTGTGTGTGTGTCAGTGATGGTCCTTATACTGACCCCGGCCCTGTTATTGGTCAGTATGTGTGTGTCAGTGACCTCCTTATTCTGACCCCTGCCCTGTTATCGAACAGTGTGTATGTGTCAGTGACCTCCTTATTCTGACCCCTGCCCTGTTATCGGACAGTTTGTGTGTGTCAGTGATGGTCCTTATACTGACCCCTGCCCTGTTATTGGACAGTGTGTGTGTGTCAGTGACCTCCTTAGACTGACTCCTGCCCTGTTATTGGACAGTGTGTGTGTGTCAGTGACCTCCTTATTCTGACCCCTGCCATTTTATCGGATAGTGTGTGTGTGTCAGTGATGGTCCTTATACTGACCCCTGCCCTGTTATTGGAAAGTGTGTGTGTGTCAGTGATGGTCCTTATACTGACCCCTGCCCTGTTATTGGACAGTGTGTGTGTGTCAGTGACCTCCTTATACTGACCCCTGCCCTGTTATTGGACAGTAAGTGTGTGTCAGTGACCTCTTATACTGACCCCTGCCCTGTTATTGCACAGTGTGTGTGTGTCAGTGACCTCCTTATACTGACCCCTGCCCTGTTATTGGACAGTGTGTGTGTCTCAGTGGTGGTCCTTATACTGACCCCTGCCCTGTTATTGGACAGAGTATGTGTGTCAGTGACCTCCTATACTGAACCCTGCCCTGTTATTAGACGGTGTATGTGTGTCAGTGATGGTCCTTATACTGACCCCTGCCCTGTTATTGGACAGTGTGTGTGAGTCAATGACCTCCTAACACTGACCTCTGCCCTGTTATTGGACAGTGTGTGTGTGTCAGTGATGGTCCTTCTACTGACCCCTGCCCTGTTATTGGACAGTGTGTGTGTGTCAGTGACCTCCTTATACTGACTCCTGCCCTGTTATTGGACAGTGTGTGTGTGTCAGTGACCTCCTTATTCTGACCCCTGCCATTTTATCGGATAGTGTGTGTGTGTCAGTGATGGTCCTTATACTGACCCCTGCCCTGTTATTGGACAGTGTGTGTGTGTCAGTGACCTCCTTATACTGACCCCTGCGCTGTTATTGGACAGTGAGTGTGTGTCAGTGATGGCCCTTACACTGACCCCTGCCCTGTTATTGGACAGTGTGTGTGTGTCAGTGACCTCTTATACTGACCCCTGCCCTGTTATTGGACAGTGTGTGTGTGTCAGTGACCTCCTTATACTGACCCCTGCCCTGTTGTTGGACAGTGTGTGTGTCTCAGTGGTGGTCCTTATACTGACCCCTGCCCTGTTATTGGACAGAGTATGTGTGTCAGTGACCTCCTATACTGAACCCTGCCCTGTTATTAGACAGTGTATGTGTGTCAGTGATGGTCCTTATACTGACCCCTGCCCTGTTATTGGACAGTGTGTGTGAGTCAATGACCTCCTAACACTGACCCCTGCCCTGTTATTGGACAGTGTGTGTGTGTCAGTGACCTCCTAATACTGACCCCTGCCCTGTTATTGGACAGTGTGTGTGTGTCAGTGATGGTCCTTCTACTGACCCCTGCCCTGTTATTGGACAGTGTGTGTGTGTCAGTGACCTCTTATATTGACCCCTGCCCTGTTATTCGACAGTGAGTGTTTGTCAGTGACCTCATATACTGACCCCTGCCCTGTTATTGGACAGTGTGTGTGTGTCAGTGACCACCTAATATTGACCCCTGCCCTGTTATTGGACAGTGTGTGTGTGTCAGTGACCTCCTTATACTGACCCCTGCCCTGTTATTGGACAGTGTGTGTGTGTCATTGATGGTCCTTATACTGACCCCTGCCCTGTTATCGAACAGTGTGTGTGTGTCAGTGACCTCCCATACTGACCCCTGCCCTGTTATTGGACAGTGTGTGCATGTCAGTGACCTCCTTATACTGACCCCTGACCTGTTATTGGACAGTGTGTGTGTGTCAGTGACCTTCTTATACTGACCCCTGCCCTATTATTGGACAGTGTGTGTGTGTCAGTGGTGGTCCTTATACTGACCCCTGCCCTGTTATTGGACAGAGTATGTTTGTCAGTGACCTCCTATACTGACCCCTGCCCTGTTATTAGACAGTGTATGTGTGTCAGTGATGGTCCTTATACTGACCCCTGCCCTGTTATTGGACATTGTGTGTGTGTCAGTGATGGTCCTTATACTGACCCCTGCCCTGTTACTGGACAATGTGTGTGTGTCAGTGACCTCCTAATACTGACCCCTGCCCTGTTATTGTACAGTGTGTTTGTGTCAGTGATGGTCCTTATACTGACCCCTGCCCTGTTATTGGACAGTGTGTGTGTATCAGTGACCTCCTATACTGACCCTTGCCCTGTTATTCGACAGTGTGTGTGTGTCAGTGATGGTCCTTATACTGACCCCTGCCCTGTTATTGGATAGTGAGTGTGTGTCAGTGACCTCCTATACTGACCCCTGCCCTGTTATTCGACAGTGAGTGTGTGTCAGTGACCTCATATACTGACGCGTGCCCTGTTATTGGACAGTGTGTGTGCGTCAGTGACCACCTAATACTGATCCCTGCCCTGTTATTGGACAGTGTGTGTGTGTCAGTGACCTCCTAATACTGACCCCTGCCCTGTCATTGGACAGTGTGTGTGTGTCAGTGATGGTCCTTATACTGTCCCCTGCCCTGTTATTGGACAGTGAGTGTGTGTCAGTGACATCCTTATACTGACCCCTGCCCTGTTATTGGACAGTGTGTGTGTGTCAGTGACCTCCTGTACTGACCCCTGCCCTGTTATTGGACAGTGCGTGTGTGTTTCAGTGATGGTCCTTATACTGACCCCTGCCTTGTTATTGGACAGTGTGTGTGTGACAGTGACCTCCTTATACTGACCCCTGCCCTGTTATCGGACAGTGTGTGTGTGTCACTGATGGTCCTTATACTGACCCCTGCCCTGTTATTGGACAGTGTGTGTGTGTCAGTGACCTCCTTATACTGACCCCTGCCCTGTTATTGGACCGTTTGTGTGTTTCAGTGACCTCCATTTCCTGAGCCCTGCTCTGTTATTGGCCAGTGTGTGTTTTCAGTGATGGTCCTTATACTGACCCCTGCCCTGTTATTGGACACTGTGTGTGTGTCAGTGATGGTACTTATACTGACCCCTGCCCTGGTATTGGACAGTGTGTGTGTGTCAGTGACCTCCTAATACTGACCCCTGCCCTGTTATTGGACAGTGTGTGTGTGTCAGTGATTGTCCTTATACTGACCCCTGCACTGTTATTCGACAGTGTGTGTGTGTCAGTGATGGTCCTTATACTGTCCCCTGCCCTGTTATTGGACAGTGAGTGTGTGTCAGTGACCTCCTTATACTGACCCCTGCCCTGTTATTGGACAGTGTGTGTATGTCAGTGACCTCCTGTACTGACCCCTGCCCTGTTATTGGACAGTGCGTGTGTGTTTCAGTGATGGTCCTTATACTGACCCCTGCCTTGTTATTGGACAGTGTGTGTGTGTGACAGTGACCTCCTTATAATGACTCCTGCTCTGTTATTGGCCAGTGTGTGTGTTTTCAGTGATGGTCCTTATACTGACCACTGCCCTGTTATTGGACAGTGTGTGTGTGTCAGTGACCTCCTATACTGACCGCTGCCCTATTATCGGACAGTCTGTGTGTGTCAGTGATGGTCCTTATACTGACTCCTGCCCTGTTATTGGACAGTGTGTGTGTGTCAGTGACCTCCTTATTCTGACCCCTGCCATTTTATCGGATAGTGTGTGTGTGTCAGTGATGGTCCTTATACTGACCCCTGCCCTGTTATTGGAAAGCGTGTGTGTGTCAGTGATGGTCCTTATACTGACCCCTGCCCTGTTATTGGACAGTGTGTGTGTGTCAGTGACCTCCTTATACTGACCCCTGCCCTGTTATTGGACAGTGAGTGTGTGTCAGTGACCTCTTATACTGACCCCTGCCCTGTTATTGCACAGTGTGTGTGTGTCAGTGACCTCCTTATACTGACCCCTGCCCTGTTATTGGACAGTGTGTGTGTCTCAGTGGTGGTCCTTATACTGACCCCTGCCCTGTTATTGGACAGAGTATGTGTGTCAGTGACCTCCTATACTGAACCCTGCCCTGTTATTAGACGGTGCATGTGTGTCAGTGATGGTCCTAATACTGACCCCTGCCCTGTTATTGGACAGTGTGTGTGAGTCAATGACCTCCTAACACTGACCCCTGCCCTGTTATTGGACAGTGTGTGTGTGTCAGTGACCTCCTAATACTGACCCCTGCCCTGTTATTGGACAGTGTGTGTGTGTCAGTGATGGTCCTTCTACTGACCCCTGCCCTGTTATTGGACAGTGTGTGTGTGTCAGTGACCTCTTATATTGACCCTGCCCTGTTATTCGACAGTGAGTGTTTGTCAGTGACCTCATATACTGACCCCTGCCCTGTTATTGGACAGTGTGTGTGTGTCAGTGACCACCTAATATTGACCCCTGCCCTGTTATTGGACAGTGTGTGTGTGTAAGTGATGGTCCTTATACTGACCCCTGCCCTGTTATTGGACAGTGAGTGTGTGTCAGTGACCTCCTTATACTGACCCCTGCCCTGTTATTGGACAGTGTGTGTGTGTCATTGATGGTCCTTATACTGACCCCTGCCCTGTTATCGAACAGTGTGTGTGTGTCAGTGACCTCCCATACTGACCCCTGCCCTGTTATTGGACAGTGTGTGCATGTCAGTGACCTCCTTATACTGACCCCTGACCTGTTATTGGACAGTGTGTGTGTGTCAGTGACCTTCTTATACTGACCCCTGCCCTATTATTGGACAGTGTGTGTGTGTCAGTGGTGGTCCTTATACTGACCCCTGCCCTGTTATTGGACAGAGTATGTGTGTCAGTGACCTCCTATACTGACCCCTGCCCTGTTCTTGGACAATGTGTGTGTGTCAGTGACCTCCTTATACTGACCCCTGCCCTGTTATTGGACAGTGTGTGTGTGTCAGTGACCTCCTAATACTGACCCCTGCCCTGTTATTGGACAGTGTGTGTGTGTCAGTGATGGTCCTTATACTGACCCCTGCCCTGTTATTGGACAATGTGTGTGTGTCAGTGACCTCCTAATACTGACCCCTGCCCTGTTATTGTACAGTGTGTTTGTGTCAGTGATGGTCCTTATACTGACCCCTGCCCTGTTATTGGACAGTGTGTGTGTATCAGTGACCTCCTAAACTGACCCTTGCCCTGTTATTGGACAGTGCGTGTGTGTCAGTGATGGTCCTTACACTGACCCCTGCCCTGTTATTGGATAGTGCGTGTGTGTCAGTGACCTCCTATACTGACCCCTGCCCTGTTATTCGACAGTGAGTGTGTGTCAGTGACCTCATATACTGACGCGTGCCCTGTTATTGGACAGTGTGTGTGCGTCAGTGACCACCTAATACTGATCCCTGCCCTGTTATTGGACAGTGTGTGTGTGTCAGTGACCTCCTAATACTGACCCCTGCCCTGTCATTGGACAGTGTGTGTGTGTCAGTGATGGTCCTTATACTGACCCCTGCCCTGTTATTGGACAGTGTGTGTGTGTCAGTGATGGTCCTTATACTGTCCCCTGCCCTGTTATTGGACAGTGAGTGTGTGTCAGTGACCTCCTTATACTGACACCTGCCCTGTTATTGGACAGTGTGTGTGTGTCAGTGACCTCCTGTACTGACCCCTGCCCTGTTATTGGACAGTGCGTGTGTGTTTCAGTGATGGTCCTTATACTGACCCCTGCCTTGTTATTGGACACTGTGTGTGTGTCAGTGACCTCTTATACTGACCCCTGCCCTGTTATTGGACTGTGTGTGTTTGTCAGTGATGGTCCTTAAACTGACCCCTGCCCTGTTATTGGACAGTTTATGTGTGTCAGTGACATCCTATACTGACCGCTGCCCTGGTGTTGGACAGTGAGTGTGTGTCAGTGACCTCCTTATACTGACCCCTACCCTGTTATTGGACAGTGTGTGTGTGTCAGTGATGGTCCTTATACTGACCCCTGCCCTGTTATTGGACAGTGTGTGTGTGTCAGTGACCTCCTATACTGACCCTTGCCCTGTTATTGGACAGTGTGTGTGTGTCAGTGATGGTCCTTATACTGACCCCGGCCCTGTTATTGGTCAGCATGTGTGTGTCAGTGACCTCCTTATTCTGACCCCTGCCCTGTTATCGAACAGTGTGTATGTGTCAGTGACCTCCTTATTCTGACCCCTGCCCTGTTATCGGACAGTCTGTGTGTGTCAGTGATGGTCCTTATACTGACCCCTGCCCTGTTATTGGACAGTGTGTGTGCGTCAGTGACCTCCTTATACTGACTCCTGCCCTGTTATTCGACAGTGTGTGTGTGTCAGTGACCTCCTTATTCTGACCCCTGCCATTTTATCGGATAGTTTGTGTGTGTCAGTGATGGTCCTTATACTGACCCCTGCCCTGTTATTGGACAGTGTGTGTGTGTCAGTGATGGTCCTTATACTGACCCCTGCCCTGTTATTGGGCAGTGTGTGTGTGTCAGTGACCTCCTTATACTGACCCCTGCCCTGTTATTGGACAGTGAGTGTGTGTCAGTGATGGCCCTTATACTGACCCCTGCCCTGTTATTGGACAGTGTGTGTGTGTCAGCGATGGTCCTTATACTGACCCCTGCCCTGTTATTGGACAGTGTGTGTGTGTCAGTGACCTCCTATACTTACCCTTGCCCTGTTATTGGACAGTGTGTGTGTGTCAGTGATGGTCCTTATTCTGACCCCGGCCCTGTTATTGGTCAGTATGTGTGTGTCAGTGACCTCCTTATTCTGACCCCTGCCCTGTTATCGAACAGTGTGTATGTGTCAGTGACCTCCTCATTCTGACCCCTGCCATTTTATCGGATAGTTTGTGTGTGTCAGTGATAGTCCTTATACTGACCCCTGCCCTGTTATTGGACAGTGTGTGTGTGTCAGTGATGGTCCTTATACTGACCCCTGCCCTGTTATTGGACAGTGTGTGTGTGTCAGTGACCTCCTTATACTGACCCCTGCCCTGTTACTGGACAGTGTGTGTGTGTCAGTGATGGTCCTTATACTGACCCCTGCCCTGTTATTGGACAGTGTGTGTGTGTCAGTGACCTCTTATACTGACCCCTGCCCTGTTATTGGACAGTGTGTGTGTGTCAGTGACCTCCTTATACTGACCCCTGCCCTGTTATTGGACAGAGTATGTGTGTCAGTGACCTCCTATACTGAACCCTGCCCTGTTATTAGACGGTGTATGTGTGTCAGTGATGGTCCTCATACTGACCCCTGCCCTGTTATTGGACAGTGTGTGTGAGTCAATGACCTCCTAACACTGACCCCTGCCCTGTTATTGGACAGTGTGTGTGTGTCAGTGATGGTCCTTCTACTGACCCCTGCCCTGTTATTGGACAGTGTCTGTGTGTCAGTGACCTCCTTATACTGACTCCTGCCCTGTTATTGGACAGTGTGTGTTTGTCAGTGACCTCCTTATTCTGACCCCCGCCATTTTATCGGATAGTGTGTGTGTGTCAGTGATGGTCCTTATACTGACCCCTGCCCTTTTATTGGACAGTGTGTGTGTGTCAGTGACCTCCTTATGCTGACCCCTGCCCTGTTATTGGACAGTGAGTGTGTGTCAGTGATGGCCCTTATACTGACCTCTGCCCTGTTATTGGACAGTGTGTGTGTGTCAGTGACCTCTTATACTGACCCCTGCCCTGTTATTGGACAGTGTGTGTGTGTCAGTGACATCCTTATACTGACCCCTGCCCTGTTATTGGACAGTGTGTTTGTCTCAGTGGTGGTCCTTATACTGACCCCTGCCCTGTTATTGGACAGTGTGTGTGTGTCAGTGACCTCCTTATACTGACCCCTGCCCTGTTACTGGACAGTGTGTGTGTGTCAGTGATGGTCCTTATACTGACCCCTGCCCTGTTATTGGACAGTGTGTGTGTGTCAGTGACCTCTTATACTGACCCCTACCCTGTTATTGGACAGTGTGTGTGTGTCAGTGACCTCCTAAAACTGACCCCTGCCCTGTTATTGGACAGTGTGTGTGTGTCAGTGATGGTCCTTCTCCTGACCCCTGCCCTGTTATTGGACAGTGTGTGTGTCAGTGACCTCTTATATTGGCCCCTGCCCTGTTATTGCACAGTGTGTGTGTGTCAGTGACCACCTAATATTGACCCCTGCCCTGTTATTGGACAGTGTGTGTGTGTAAGTGATGGTCCTTATACTGACCCCTGCCCTGTTATTGGACAGAGTATGTGTGTCAGTGAACTCCTATACTGAACCCTGCCCTGTTATTAGACAGTGTATGTGTGTCAGTGATGGTCCTTATACTGACCCCTGCCCTGTTATTGGACAATGTGTGTGTGTCAGTGACCTCCTAATACTGACCCCTGCCCTGTTATTGTACAGTGTGTTTGTTTCAGTGATGGTCCTTATACTGACCCCTGCCCTGTTATTGGACAGTGTGTGTGTATCAGTGACCTCCAATACTGACCCTTGCCCTGTTATTGGACAGTGTGTGTGTGTCCGTGACCTCCAAAACTGACCCCTGCCCTGTTATTCGACAGTGAGTGTGTGTCAGTGACCTCATATACTGACGCGTGCCCTGTTATTGGACAGTGTGTGTGCGTCAGTGACCACCTAATACTGATCCCTGCCCTGTTATTGGACAGTGTGTGTGTGTCAGTGACCTCCGAATACTGACCCCTGCCCTGTTATTGGACAGTGTGTGTGTGTCAGTGATGGTCCTTATACTGACCCCTGCCCTGTTATTGGACAGTGTGTGTGTGTCAGTGATGGTCCTTATACTGTCCCCTGCCCTGTTATTGGACAGTGAGTGTGTGTCAGTGACCTCCTTATACTGACCCCTGCCCTGTTATCGGACAGTGTGTGTGTGTCACTGATGGTCCTTATACTGACACCTGCCCTGTAATTGGTCAGTGTGTGTGTGTCAGTGACCTCCTTATGCTGACCCCTGCCCTGTTATTGGACCGTTTGTGTGTGTCAGTGACCTCCATTTACTGAGCCCTGCTCTGTTATTGGCCAGTGTGTGTTTTCAGTGATGGTCCTTATACTGACCACTGCCCTGTTATTGGACACTGTGTGTGTCAGTGACCTCTTATACTGACCCCTGCCCTGTTACTGGACAGTGTGTGTTTGTCAGTGATGGTCCTTAAACTGACCCCTGCCCTGTTATTGGACAGTTTATGTGTGTCAGTGACCTCCTATACTGACCCTTGCCCTGTTATTGGACAGTCTGTGTGTGTCAGTGATGGTCCTTATACTGGCCCCTGCCCTGTTATTGGACAGTGTGTGTGTGTCAGTGACCTCCTTATACTGACTCCTGCCCTGTTATTCGACAGAGTGTGTGTGTCAGTGACCTCCTTATTCTGACCCCTGCCCTGTTATTGGACAGTGAGTGTGTGTCAGTGATGGCCCTTATACTGACCCCTGCCCTGTTATTGGACAGTGTGTGTGTGTCAGTGACCTCCTTATACTGACCCCTGCCCTGTTACTGGACAGTGTATGTGTGTCAGTGATGGTCCTGACACTGACCCCTGCCCTGTTATTGGACAGTGTGTGTGTGTCAGTGACCTCTTATACTGACCCCTGCCCTGTTATTGGACAGTGTGTGTGTGTCAGTGACCTCCTATACTGAACCCTGCCCTGTTATTAGACGGTGTATGTGTGTCAGTGATGGTCCTTATACTGACCCCTGCCCTGTTATTGGACAGTGTGTGTGAGTCAATGACCTCCTAACACTGACCCCTGCCCTGTTATTGGACAGTGTGTGTGTGTCAGTGATGGTCCTTCTACTGACCCCTGCCCTGTTATTGGACAGTGTGTGTGTGCCAGTGACCTCTTATATTGACCCCTGCCCTGTTATTCGACAGTGAGTGTTTGTCAGTGACCTCATATACTGACTCCTGCCCTGTTATTGGACAGTGTGTGTGTGTCAGTGACCACCTAATATTGACCCCTGCCCTGTTATTGGACAGTGTGTGTGTGTCAGTGACCACCTAATATTGACCCCTGCCCTGTTATTGGACAGTGTGTGTGTGTCAGTGATGGTCCTTATACTGACCCCTGCCCTGTTATTGGCCAGTGTGTGTGTGTCAGTGACCTCTTATACTGACCCCTGCCCTGTTATTAGACAGTGTGTGTGTGTCAGTGATGGTCCTTATACTGACCCCTGCCCTGTTATTGGACAGTGTGTGTGTGTCAGTGACCTCCTTATACTGACCCCTGCCCTGTTATCGAACAGTGTGTGTGTCAGTGACCTCCTTATACTGACCCCTGCCCTGTTATGGGACGGTGTGTGTGTGTCAGTGACCTCCTATACTGACCCCTGCCCTGTTACGGGACGGTGTGTGTGTGTCAGTGACCTCCTTACACTGACCCCTGCCCTGTTATTGGACAGTGTGTGTGTGTCAGTGATGATCCTAATACTGACCCCTGCCGTGTTATTGGACGGTGTGTGTGTGTCAGTGACCTCCTAATACTGACCCCTGCCGTGTTATTGGACAGTGTGTGTGTGTCAGTGATGGTCCTTATACTGACCCCGGCCCTGTTATTGGTCAGTATGTATGTGTCAGTGGCCTCCTTATACTGACCCCTGCCCTGTTATTGGACAGTGTGTGTGTGTCAGTGAACTCCTTATACTGACCCCTGCCCTGTTATTGGACAGTGTGTGCGTGTCCGTGATGGTCCTTATACTGACCCCTGCCCTGTTATTGGACAGTGTGTGTGTGTCAGTGATGTTCCTTATACTGACCCCTGCCCTGTTATTGGACAGCGTGTGTGTGTCAGTGACCGCCTATACTGACCCCTGCCCTGTTATCGGACAGTGTGTGTGTGTCAGTGATGGTCCTTATACTGACCCATGCCCTGTTATTGGACAGTGTGTTTGTGTCAGTGATGTTCCTTATACTGACCCCTGCCCTGTTATTGGACAGTGTGTGTGTGTCAGTGACCTCTTACACTGACCCCTGCCCTGTTATTGGACAGTGTGTGTGTGTCAGTGACCTCCTTATACTGACCCCTGCCCTGTTACTGGACAGTGTGTGTGTGTCAGTGATGGTCCTTATACTGACCCCTGCCCTGTTATTGGACAGTGTGTGTGTGTCAGTGACCTCTTATACTGACCCCTGCCCTGTTATTGGACAGTGTGTGTGTGTCAGTGACCTCCTTATACTGACCCCTGCCCTGTTATTGGACAGAGTATGTGTGTCAGTGACCTCCTATACTGAACCCTGCCCTGTTATTAGACGGTGTATGTGTGTCAGTGATGGTCCTCATACTGACCCCTGCCCTGTTATTGGACAGTGTGTGTGAGTCAATGACCTCCTAACACTGACCCCTGCCCTGTTATTGGACAGTGTGTGTGTGTCAGTGATGGTCCTTCTACTGACCCCTGCCCTGTTATTGGACAGTGTCTGTGTGTCAGTGACCTCCTTATACTGACTCCTGCCCTGTTATTGGACAGTGTGTGTTTGTCAGTGACCTCCTTATTCTGACCCCCGCCATTTTATCGGATAGTGTGTGTGTGTCAGTGATGGTCCTTATACTGACCCCTGCCCTTTTATTGGACAGTGTGTGTGTGTCAGTGACCTCCTTATGCTGACCCCTGCCCTGTTATTGGACAGTGAGTGTGTGTCAGTGATGGCCCTTATACTGACCTCTGCCCTGTTATTGGACAGTGTGTGTGTGTCAGTGACCTCTTATACTGACCCCTGCCCTGTTATTGGACAGTGTGTGTGTGTCAGTGACATCCTTATACTGACCCCTGCCCTGTTATTGGACAGTGTGTTTGTCTCAGTGGTGGTCCTTATACTGACCCCTGCCCTGTTATTGGACAGTGTGTGTGTGTCAGTGACCTCCTTATACTGACCCCTGCCCTGTTACTGGACAGTGTGTGTGTGTCAGTGATGGTCCTTATACTGACCCCTGCCCTGTTATTGGACAGTGTGTGTGTGTCAGTGACCTCTTATACTGACCCCTACCCTGTTATTGGACAGTGTGTGTGTGTCAGTGACCTCCTAAAACTGACCCCTGCCCTGTTATTGGACAGTGTGTGTGTGTCAGTGATGGTCCTTCTCCTGACCCCTGCCCTGTTATTGGACAGTGTGTGTGTCAGTGACCTCTTATATTGGCCCCTGCCCTGTTATTGCACAGTGTGTGTGTGTCAGTGACCACCTAATATTGACCCCTGCCCTGTTATTGGACAGTGTGTGTGTGTAAGTGATGGTCCTTATACTGACCCCTGCCCTGTTATTGGACAGAGTATGTGTGTCAGTGAACTCCTATACTGAACCCTGCCCTGTTATTAGACAGTGTATGTGTGTCAGTGATGGTCCTTATACTGACCCCTGCCCTGTTATTGGACAATGTGTGTGTGTCAGTGACCTCCTAATACTGACCCCTGCCCTGTTATTGTACAGTGTGTTTGTTTCAGTGATGGTCCTTATACTGACCCCTGCCCTGTTATTGGACAGTGTGTGTGTATCAGTGACCTCCAATACTGACCCTTGCCCTGTTATTGGACAGTGTGTGTGTGTCCGTGACCTCCAAAACTGACCCCTGCCCTGTTATTCGACAGTGAGTGTGTGTCAGTGACCTCATATACTGACGCGTGCCCTGTTATTGGACAGTGTGTGTGCGTCAGTGACCACCTAATACTGATCCCTGCCCTGTTATTGGACAGTGTGTGTGTGTCAGTGACCTCCGAATACTGACCCCTGCCCTGTTATTGGACAGTGTGTGTGTGTCAGTGATGGTCCTTATACTGACCCCTGCCCTGTTATTGGACAGTGTGTGTGTGTCAGTGATGGTCCTTATACTGTCCCCTGCCCTGTTATTGGACAGTGAGTGTGTGTCAGTGACCTCCTTATACTGACCCCTGCCCTGTTATCGGACAGTGTGTGTGTGTCACTGATGGTCCTTATACTGACACCTGCCCTGTAATTGGTCAGTGTGTGTGTGTCAGTGACCTCCTTATGCTGACCCCTGCCCTGTTATTGGACCGTTTGTGTGTGTCAGTGACCTCCATTTACTGAGCCCTGCTCTGTTATTGGCCAGTGTGTGTTTTCAGTGATGGTCCTTATACTGACCACTGCCCTGTTATTGGACACTGTGTGTGTCAGTGACCTCTTATACTGACCCCTGCCCTGTTACTGGACAGTGTGTGTTTGTCAGTGATGGTCCTTAAACTGACCCCTGCCCTGTTATTGGACAGTTTATGTGTGTCAGTGACCTCCTATACTGACCCTTGCCCTGTTATTGGACAGTCTGTGTGTGTCAGTGATGGTCCTTATACTGGCCCCTGCCCTGTTATTGGACAGTGTGTGTGTGTCAGTGACCTCCTTATACTGACTCCTGCCCTGTTATTCGACAGAGTGTGTGTGTCAGTGACCTCCTTATTCTGACCCCTGCCCTGTTATTGGACAGTGAGTGTGTGTCAGTGATGGCCCTTATACTGACCCCTGCCCTGTTATTGGACAGTGTGTGTGTGTCAGTGACCTCCTTATACTGACCCCTGCCCTGTTACTGGACAGTGTATGTGTGTCAGTGATGGTCCTGACACTGACCCCTGCCCTGTTATTGGACAGTGTGTGTGTGTCAGTGACCTCTTATACTGACCCCTGCCCTGTTATTGGACAGTGTGTGTGTGTCAGTGACCTCCTATACTGAACCCTGCCCTGTTATTAGACGGTGTATGTGTGTCAGTGATGGTCCTTATACTGACCCCTGCCCTGTTATTGGACAGTGTGTGTGAGTCAATGACCTCCTAACACTGACCCCTGCCCTGTTATTGGACAGTGTGTGTGTGTCAGTGATGGTCCTTCTACTGACCCCTGCCCTGTTATTGGACAGTGTGTGTGTGCCAGTGACCTCTTATATTGACCCCTGCCCTGTTATTCGACAGTGAGTGTTTGTCAGTGACCTCATATACTGACTCCTGCCCTGTTATTGGACAGTGTGTGTGTGTCAGTGACCACCTAATATTGACCCCTGCCCTGTTATTGGACAGTGTGTGTGTGTCAGTGACCACCTAATATTGACCCCTGCCCTGTTATTGGACAGTGTGTGTGTGTCAGTGATGGTCCTTATACTGACCCCTGCCCTGTTATTGGCCAGTGTGTGTGTGTCAGTGACCTCTTATACTGACCCCTGCCCTGTTATTAGACAGTGTGTGTGTGTCAGTGATGGTCCTTATACTGACCCCTGCCCTGTTATTGGACAGTGTGTGTGTGTCAGTGACCTCCTTATACTGACCCCTGCCCTGTTATCGAACAGTGTGTGTGTCAGTGACCTCCTTATACTGACCCCTGCCCTGTTATGGGACGGTGTGTGTGTGTCAGTGACCTCCTATACTGACCCCTGCCCTGTTACGGGACGGTGTGTGTGTGTCAGTGACCTCCTTACACTGACCCCTGCCCTGTTATTGGACAGTGTGTGTGTGTCAGTGATGATCCTAATACTGACCCCTGCCGTGTTATTGGACGGTGTGTGTGTGTCAGTGACCTCCTAATACTGACCCCTGCCGTGTTATTGGACAGTGTGTGTGTGTCAGTGATGGTCCTTATACTGACCCCGGCCCTGTTATTGGTCAGTATGTATGTGTCAGTGGCCTCCTTATACTGACCCCTGCCCTGTTATTGGACAGTGTGTGTGTGTCAGTGAACTCCTTATACTGACCCCTGCCCTGTTATTGGACAGTGTGTGCGTGTCCGTGATGGTCCTTATACTGACCCCTGCCCTGTTATTGGACAGTGTGTGTGTGTCAGTGATGTTCCTTATACTGACCCCTGCCCTGTTATTGGACAGCGTGTGTGTGTCAGTGACCTCCTATACTGACCCCTGCCCTGTTATCGGACAGTGTGTGTGTGTCAGTGATGGTCCTTATACTGACCCATGCCCTGTTATTGGACAGTGTGTTTGTGTCAGTGATGTTCCTTATACTGACCCCTGCCCTGTTATTGGACAGTGTGTGTGTGTCAGTGACCTCTTACACTGACCCCTGCCCTGTTATTGGACGGTGTGTGTGTGTCAATGATGGCCCTTATACTGACCCCTGCCCTGTTATTGGACAGTGTGTGTGTGTCAGTGATTGTCCTTATACTGCCCTGTTATTGGACAGTGTATGTGTGTCAGTGACCTCCTATACTGACCCCTGCCCTGTTATCGAACAGTGTGTGTGTGTCAGTGACATCCTTATACTGACCCCTGCACTGTTATTGGACAGTGTGTGCATGTCAGTGACCTCATATACTGACAACTGCCCTGTTATTGGACAGTGTGTGTGTGTGTCAGTGACCTCATTATACTGACCCCTGCCCTGTTATCATACAGTGTGTGTTTTCAGTGATGGTCCTTATACTGACCCCTACCCTGTTATTGGACAGTGTGTGTGTGTCAGTGATGGTCCTTATACTGACCCCTGCCCTGTTATTCGACAGTGTGTGTGTGTCAGTGCCCTTCTTATACTGTCCCCTGCCCTGTTATTGGTCAGTGTGTGTGTGTCAGTGACCTCCTAATACTGACCCCTGCCCTGTTATTGGACAGTGTGTGTGTGTCAGTGACCTCGTATGCTGACCCCTGCCCTGTTATTGGACAGTGTGTGTGTGTGTCAGTGATGGTCCTTATACTGACCCCTCCCTTTATTGGACAGTGTGTGTGTGTCAGTGACCTCTTTTTTGACCCCTGCCCTGTTATTCGACAGTGAGTGTGTGTCAGTGACCTCATATACTGACAACTGCCCTGTTATTGGACAGTGTGTGTGTGTGTCAGTGACCTCATTATACTGACCCCTGCCCTGTTATCATACAGTGTGTGTTTTCAGTGATGGTCCTTATACTGACCCCTACCCTGTTATTGGACAGTGTGTGTGTGTCAGTGATGGTCCTTATACTGACCCCTGCCCTGTTATTGGACACTGTGTGTGTGTCAGTGACCTCCTATACTGACCCCTGCCCTGTTATTGGACAGTGTGTGTGTGTCAGTGGTGTTCCTTATACTGACCCCTGCCCTGTTATGGGACAGTGAGTGTTTGTCAGTGACCTCATATACTGACCCCTGCCCTGTTATTGGACAGTGTGTGTGTGTCAGTGACCACCTAATATTGACCCCTGCCCTGTTATTGGACAGTGTGTGTGTGTCAGTGACCTCCTAATACTGACCCCTGCCCTGTAATTGGACAGTGTGTGTGTGTCAGTGATGGTATTTATACTGACCCCTGCCCTGTTATTGGACAGTGTGTGTGTGTCAGTGATGGTCCTTATACTGACCCCTGCCCTGTTATTGGACAGTGTGTGTGTGTCAGTGATGGTCCTTATACTGACCACTGCCCTCTTATTGGACAGTGTTTATGTGTCAGTGATGGTCCTTATACTGACCCCTGCCCTGTTATTGGACAGTGTGTGTGTGTCAGTGATGGTCCTTATACTGACCACTGCCCTGTTATTGGACAGTGTGTATGTGTCAGTGATGGTCCTTATACTGACCCCTGCCCTGTTATTGGACAGTGTGTGTGTGTCAGTGACCTCCTTATACTGACCCCTGCCCTGTTATCGAACAGTGTGTGCCTGTCAGTGACCTCCTTATACTGACCCCTGCCCTGTTATTGGACCGTTTGTGTGTGTCAGTGACCTCCATTTACTGCCCCTGCCCTGTTATTGGCAGGTGTGTGTTTTCAGTGATGGTCCTTATACTGACACCTGCCCTGTTATTGGACAGTGTGTGTGTCAGTGATGGTCATTATACTGACCCCTGCCCTGTTATTGGACAGTGTGTGTGCGTCAGTGACCTCCTATCCTGACCCTTGCCCTGTTATTGGACAGTGTGTGTTTGCCAGTGATGGTCCTTAAACTGACCCCTGCCCTGTTACTGGACAGTGTATGTGTGTCAGTGACCTCCTGTACTGACCCCTGCCATGGTATTGGACAGTGAGTGTGTGTCAGTGACATCCTTATACTGACCCCTATCCTGTTATTGGACAGTGTGTGTGTGTCAGTGATGGTCCTTATACTGACCCCTGCCCTGTTATTGGACAGTGAGTGTGTGTCAGTGACCTCCTATACTGACCCCTGCCCTGTTATTGGACAGTGTGTGTGTGTCAGTGATGGTCCTTATATTGACCCCTGCCCTGTTATGGGACGGTGTGTGTGTGTCAGTGACCTCCTATACTGACCCCTGCCCTGTTACGGGACGGTGTGTGTGTGTCAGTGACCTCCTGATACTGACCCCTGCCCTGTTATTGGACAGTGTGTGTGTGTCAGTGACCTCCTATACTGACACCTGCCCTGTTATTGGACAGTGTGTGTGTGTCCGTGATGATCCTAATACTGACCCCTGCCGTGTTATTGGACGTTGTGTGTGTGTCAGTGACCTCCTAATACTGACCCCTGCCCTGTTATTGGACAGTGTGTGTGTGTGTCAGTGATGGTCCTTATACTGACCTCGGCCCTGTTATTGGTCAGTATGTGTGTGTCAGTGACCTCCTTATTCTGACCCCTGCCCTGTTATCGAACAGTGTGTATGTGTCAGTGGCCTCCTTATACTGACCCCTGCCCTGTTATTGGACAGTGTGTGCGTGTCCGTGATGGTCCTTATACTGACCCCTGCCCTGTTATCGAACAGTGTGTGTGTGTCAGTGACCTCCTTATACTGACCCCTGCCCTGTTATTGGACAGTGTGTGCGTGTCCGTGATGGTCCTTATACTGACCCCTGCCCTGTTATTGGACAGTGTGTGTGTGTCAGTGATGTTCCTTATACTGACCCCTGCCCTGTTATTGGACCGTTTGTGTGTGTCAGTGACCTCCATTTACTGACCCCTGCCCTGTTCTTGGCAGGTGTGTGTTTTCAGTGATGGTCCTTATACTGACACCTGCCCTGTTATTGGACAGTGTGTGTGTGTCAGTGATGGTCCTTATACTGACCCCTGCCCTGTTATTGGACAGTGTGTGTGCGTCAGTGACCTCCTATACTGACCCTTGCCCTGTTATTGGACAGTGTGTGTTTGTCAGTGATGGTCCTTAAACTGACCCCTGCCCTGTTATTGGACAGTGTATGTGTGTCAGTGACCTCCTGTACTGACCCCTGCCCTGTTATTGGACAGTGAGTGTGTGTCAGTGACATCCTTATACTGACCCCTACCCTGTTATTGGACAGTGTGTGTGTGTCAGTGATGATCCTTATACTGACCCCTGCCCTGTTATTGGACAGTGAGTGTCTGTCAGTGACCTCCTATACTGACCCCTGCCCTGTTACGGGACGGTGTGTGTGTGTCAGTGACCTCCTTATACTGACCCCTGCCGTGTTATTGGACATTGTGTGTGTGTCAGTGACCTCCTAATACTGACCCTGCCCTGTTATTGGACAGTGTGTGTGTGTCAGTGATGGTCCTTATACTGACCTCGGCCCTGTTATTGGTCAGTATGTGTGTGTCAGTGACCTCCTTATTCTGACCACTGCCCTGTTATCGAACAGTGTGTATGTGTCAGTGGCCTCCTTATACTGACCCCTGCCCTGTTATTGGACAGTGTGTGTGTGTCAGTGACCTCCTTATACTGACCCCGGCCCTGTTATTGGACAGTGTGTGCGTGTCCGTGATGGTCCTTATACTGACCCCTGCCCTGTTATTGGACAGTGTGTGTGTGTCAGTGACCTCTTACACTGACCCCTGCCCTGTTATTGGACAGTGTGTGTGTGTCAGTGATGGTCCTTATACTGACCCCTGCCCTGTTATTGGACAGTGTGTGTGTGTCAGTGACCTCTTACACTGACCCCTGCCCTGTTATTGGACAGTGTGTGTGTGTCAGTGATGGTCCTTATACTGACCCCTGCCCTGTTATTGGACAGTGTGTGTGTGTCAGTGACCTCTTATGTTGACCCCTGCCCTGTTATTCGACAGTGTGTGTGTCAGTGATGGTCCTTATACTGACCCCTGCCCTGTTATTGGACAGTGTGTGTGTGTCAGTGACCTCCTAATACTGACCCCTGCCCTGTTATTGGACAGTGTGTGTGTGTCAGTGATGGTCCTTATACTGACCCCTGCCCTGTTATTGGACACTGTGTGTGTGTCAGTGACCTCCTATACTGACACCTGCCCTGTTATTGGACAGTGTGTGTGTGTCAGTGGTGGTCCTTATACTGACCCCTGCCCTGTTATGGGACGGTGTGTGTGTGTCAGTGACCTCCTAACACTGACCCCTGCCCTGTTATTGGATAGTGTGTGTGTGTCAGTGACCTCCTAATACTGACCCCTGCCCTGTTATTGGACAGTGTGTGTGTGTCAGTGATGGTCCTTATACTGACCCCTGCCCTGTTATTGGACACTGTGTGTGTGTCAGTGACCTCCTATACTGACACCTGCCCTGTTATTGGACAGTGTGTGTGTGTCAGTGGTGGTCCTTATACTGACCCCTGCCCTGTTATGGGACGGTGTGTGTGTGTCAGTGACCTCCTATACTGACCCCTGCCCTGTTATGGGATGGTGTGTGTATGTCAGTGACCTCCTAACACTGACCCCTGCCCTGTTATTGGTCAGTGTGTGTGTGTCAGTGACCTCCTTATACTGACCCCTGCCCTGTTATTGGACAGTGTGTGCATGTCAGTGACCTCCTTATACTGACCCCTGCCCTGTTATTGGACAGTGTGTGTGTGTCAGTGACCTCCTTATACTGACCACTGCCCTATTATTAGACAGTCTATGTGGGTCAGTGATGGTCCTTATACTGACCCCTGCCCTGTTGTTGGACAGTGTGTGTGTGTCAGTGATGGTCCTTATACTGACCCCTGCCCTGTTCTTGGATAGTGTGTTTGTGTCAGTGACCTCCTTATACTGACCCCTGCCCTGTTATTGGACAGGGTGTGTGTGTCAGTGACCTCCTAATGCTGACCCCTGCCCTGTTATTGGACATTGTGTGTGTGTCAGTGATGGTCCTTATACTGACCCCTGCCCTGTTATTGGACAATGTGTGTGTGTCAGTGACCTCCTAATACTGACCCCTGCCCTGTTATTGGTCAGTGTGTGTGTGTCAGTGATGGTCCTTATACTGACCCCTGCCCTTTTATTGGACAGTGTGTGTGTGTCAGTGACCTCCTATAGTGACCCTTGCCCTGTTATTGGACAGTGTGTGTGTGTCAGTGATGGTCCTGATACTGACCCCTGCCCTGTTATTGGACAGTGAGTGTCTGTCAGTGACCTCCTATACTGACCCCTGCCCTGTTATTCGACAGTGAGTGTGTGTCAGTGACCTCATATACTGACGCGTGCCCTGTTATTGGACAGTGTGTGTGTGTCAGTGATGGTCCTTATACTGACCCCTGCCCTGTTATTGGACAGTGTGTGTGTGTCAGTGACCTCTTATGCTGACCCCTGCCCTGTTATTGGACAGTGTGTGTGTGTCAGTGACCTCCTTATACTGACCCCTGCCCTGTTATTGGACAGTGTGTGTGTCTCAGTGGTGGTCCTTATACTGACCCCTGCCCTGTTATTGGACAGAGTATGTGTATCAGTGACCTCCTACACTGAACCCAGCCCTGTTATTAGACAGTGTATGTGTGTCAGTGATGGTCCTTATACTGACCCCTGCCCTGTTATTGGACAGTGTGTGTGTGTCAGTGACCTCTTATGCTGACCCCTGCCCTGTTATTGGACAGTGTGTGTGTGTCAGTGACCTCTTATACTGACCCCTGCCCTGTTATTGGACAGTGTGTGTGTGTCAGTGACCTCTTATACTGACCCCTGCCCTGTTATTGGACAGTGTGTGTGTGTCAGTGATGGTCCTTATACTGACCCCTGCCCTGTTATTGGACAGTGTGTGTGTGTCAGTGATGATCCTTATACTGACCACTGCCCTGTTATTGGACAGTGTGTATGTGTCAGTGATGGTCCTTATACTGACCCCTGCACTGTTATTGGACAGTGTGTGTGTGTCAGTGACCTCTTATACTGACCCCTGCCCTGTTATTGGACAGTGTGTGTGTGTCAGTGACCTCTTATACTGACCCCTGCCCTGTTATTGGACAGTGTGTGTGTGTCAGTGATGGCCCTTATACTGACCCCTGCCCTGTTATTGGACAGCGTGTGTGTGTCAGTGACCTCCTTATACTGACCCCTGCCCTGTTATCGAACAGTGTGTGTCTGTCAGTGACCTCCTTATACTGACCCCTGCCCTGTTATTGGACCGTTTGTGTGTGTCAGTGACCTCCATTTACTGACCCCTGCCCTGTTATTGGCAGGTGTGTGTTTTCAGTGATGGTCCTTATACTGACACCTGCCCTGTTATTGGACAGTGTGTGTGTGTCAGTGATGGTCCTTATACTGACCCCTGCCCTGCTATTGGACAGTGAGTGTGTGTCACTGACCTCCTATACTGACCCCTGCCCTGGTATTGGACAGTGTGTGCGTGTCCGTGATGGTCCTTATACTGACCCCTGCCCTGTTATTGGACAGTGTGTGTGTGTCAGTGATGTTCCTTATACTGACCCCTGCCCTGTTATTGGACAGTGTGTGTGTGTCAGTGACCTCCTGTACTGACCCCTGCCCTGTTATTGGACAGTGTGTGTGTCTCAGTGATGGTCCTTATACTGACCCCTGCCCTGTTATTGGACAGTGTGTGTGTGTCAGTGACCTCTTATGTTGACCCCTGCCCTGTTATTCGACAGTGTGTGTGTCAGTGATGGTCCTTATACTGACCCCTGCCCTGTTATTGGACAGTGTGTGTGTGTCAGTGACCTCCTTATCCTGACCACTGCCCTGTTATTGGACAGTGTGTGTATGTCAGTGACCTCCTAACACTGACCCCTGCCCTGTTATTGGATAGTGTGTGTGTGTCAGTGACCTCCTAATACTGACCCCTGCCCTGTTATTGGACAGTGTGTGTGTGTCCGTGATGGTCCTTATACTGACCCCTGCCCTGTTATTGGACAGTGTGTGTGTGTCAGTGATGTTCCTTATACTGACCCCTGCCCTGTTATTGGACAGTGTGTGTGTGTCAGTGACCTCCTGTACTGACCCCTGCCCTGTTATTGGACAGTGTGTGTGCCTCAGTGGTGGTCCTTATACTGACCCCTGCCCTGTTATTGGAGAGAGTATGTGTATCAGTGACCTCCTACACTGAACCCTGCCCTGTTATTAGACAAGCTCTCTTAGACACCTTTCTGGATAACATATACACTCACAATAAAGAAGGCGTAAACCGGGCAGTTAGTAAACTAAACAATATTTTTGATAATTTGGCAACAAATGCAAACTTGAAAGCTCGCAAGAACAAACCCAAAACAAAAAACTATGAAAAATGGTTTGACCATGATTGCCATAACATGAGGAAAAAACTTAGAAAACTATCAAACCAAAAACACAGAGATCCAGAAAACGAGGAATTACGCCTTACTTATTGTCAGACGCTAACACAATACAGAAACACACTCAGGACCAAAAAAGAGCAATTTATTAAGAATACACTCAGCTCCATGGAGGAATCCATTGAGTCGAATTGTTTCTGGGACAACTTGAAAACACTACACAAAAAACAACACGACGATTTGTCCATTCAAAATGGGGACACATGGGTAAACCACTTTGAAAAATTATACCAGAAAAACACACTAGGACCAGAGCAACACCAAATACGCAAAAAACTTGAAAAGCTTGAAATGGCCATAAAAGATAACCAAAACCCGCTAGACGCCATAATAACAGAAAAAGAACTTCTTGAAAAACTCAAGGACCTGCGACCAGGAAAAGCTTGCGGGACAGACGGCATACTAAACGAGATGATTAAACACGCAGACGACAAACTGAAACTGGCTATCCTAAAACTCTTCAACTTGGTTCTGAGTGTCGGTTATTTCCCTGACATCTGGAACAAAGGACTCATAACACCCATATACAAAAGTGGGGACAAAATCGACCCAAACAACTATCGAGGCATCTGTGTAAACAGTAACCTGGGGAAGGTATTCTGTAGCATCATAAACAAAAGACTTATAAACTTCCTTGAAGAGCACAATGTCTTGAGTAAAAGCCAAATTGGATTCCTGCCAAACTATAGAACATCCGATCATATCTTCACCCTACAGGCCCTAATTGACAAACACGTTCACCATAACAAAAGCAAAATCTACGCATGCTTTGTAGATTTCCAGAAGGCTTTCGACTCCATCTGGCAT